>NW_020897719.1:3488549-3922715 GCF_003984885.1 Neopelma chrysocephalum
TCTCCTCTCCTCTCCTCTCCTCTCCTCTCCGCCCCTCCCCTCCCCTCCCCTCCCCTCCCCTCCCCGACCCTCTCTGACCCTCTCCGACCCTCTCTGACCCTCTCCTCTGCGACCCTCTCCGACCCTCTCCTCCCCCCAGTTTTCACTATCCCATAAACCAAGTAATAAACTAATATCTGGGGGTTTATGGTATAGTGTGGATCTTGCCTTCTTTTCCTTCATTAATGCTTTGCTTACAGTGTAAGTCTTGTCTTGTGAGGATGCTTATGAGGAAATATCAGCACCGTCTTTGCAGTGCAAGTGCAGCCCATTCTTATCCCCAAACTGTAGATGCCTCCACTTTGGGAACCACCAGTCTGGTATCTGGATGGACTTGAAATGCCGGTTACAGGGACCTGCAATTTTGTTGAAATAACAGATCATATTGATTATGATTCAGATCCCCAGATTATGAGGAGTTTTGTTGGCTGCTTAGTTGTTATCCTCTGGTTCTTGCAAGCTACATTTATTTTTGAGTGGGAATAAACTCTCTGTCACATGGGGGTTTTTGTTAACATAGTACTCTGACACACTTTGGATGAATGATTCCTCTTGGCATCTAGAAACTCAAGTTCATAAAAGTGCATCTGCCTGTGGGCTCCTGTTCGGATTTCATTGATTTATTTTTGACTTGTAAATCCATCAATTGTTTGGGACATAAACAGTTGAAAAATCTCCTGTTTTTTTCCTATACTGTGCAGCAGAAGTGATGCTTAATGGCAGGGATATTTGAGAAAAAGTTTTGTTGAATTTCTTGTGAGCTTGCTGAAGGTAAAATCCATCTTTATTCCCTAGAGCACAGATCTATTCAGATGTTCAGGACAAGTTCATTGGTGGGTTCTGACATGGCGTGGAAAATGGTTTTGCATCAGTGTACATTGGTAGGATTTCAGCTAGATGTGAAGTGTGGGTATTTTACAATATCATGTATTGCTAGCTATTTTTATTTCAGCTGTACATTTCAGTTCCCACAAATTAGTTCTGAGAACTGAAGAGGAATGCCTCTCTGTATTTAAAGTGATAAATAAAATCTAACTGGCATGGGAGGCATGTGGGCTATGTTTTAGCACCTACACCAATCTCCTCTAAGAGTGATGTGGTTATCTGAGTTTCCATGGACAAAAGCTACTGTAAAACTGATGTAATCCAGAACTGAATGAAGTCATCCAACTTCTATGTTTAAAGCTGTATGCTTGTCCCCAGTTAATTAAAGTATAAAATTGGCCTGGTTTTTCAGGCCTGCTTTTTCAGACACACAAGTGCATCCAGAAGACATCCTGAAGAGCTGATAGTACTCAGTGCATTGGTAAATGAGACCACATTTTAATAAGTGACTAAATATGGCCTCAATATGCAACTTTATTCAGCACTGCTGCAAAGAAGTTACAAAATTAGTCTGTGACCTCAGAGTAGTCATATGCTTATAGTGTCCCAGCTTGGTTACTTGAAAATACTGTAATATGAGACATGATGACAATAAAAAAGCTAATTTCCTCCGTTTATTTCCCTTGACTTATTTTTTTATTAATTCAGCAACATTTCAAGTTTTCCTCAAGTTCTGCAGCTTGTAGAACAGCTGAGCTTATTGACTGTGCTTAAAAAAGACAGAATGATTATGCGGTATGGTGCAAGGGACAGAGCAATAAACAAGCATACTGACAGGGGCTGGTTGTAACATCACTATAGTGATGCCATGATACACAGCTTGAGTAAGGAAATGTTTTTGTCAGCAAAGCACCAGAGAATATAATGATGTGGGCAAGATGAGCCATCTGTCTCTCCATCTCTAATTGTTGATACACCCCCCACTCCCCTGCCCAATTATGGTAGAAGTAACATGCATGCACATGCATTATCACACCATGCAATCCAAACTCCACAGGGGCAATGGTGTCCAGCTATACTGCTAGTGTTGCTATTAGTAATAAACAAGTCAGCTTCTGTGCATAGAACATTTTTCACTCAAAGCTTATTTGATTTGGGTTTCTATTACTTGGCCCAGTTTCCATTCTGCTTTATAGTATGTCAGTATACATGAAGCTCTCAATCTTCTTTCAGGATAAATTCTCTCCAATATCCACTTTCTAGCTGTATGATAATTCACAAAGCTAATAAAGGAATGATCACTGAGACTGAGCTTGTTGCTATGCAACTGCATTACTAAGATAACAAGGCAAACCATTTTTATATATCTGCTCTATCTTATACAACTGAACTCATTTATACTTTATTTGGATTGAATCAGGTTATCCTTCACAACTTAGTTTAGAGGCTGTTTCAGCTTGGAATGAGAACTTTTTTTTCCTAGAGGGTAGTTTTTAGATCCCATTTTCTCCTTGGTTACTGACCCAGTTCATGATAACTGTTCATCTGGCTATGCAGTTATAGCAGGATGGATTTCTCAGCTGATCAAAATCCAACACATTTTTAAAGAGTCATTGGTAGAACATGATTTGACTTGTTAAACAGAAACTGGATTCCCTTGACAAAGACACAAATGTTTGATCTTCAGTGTTGAATGCTTAATTCTTTTAGAGAAATAATTCTTTTAGCAAATGTATATGTATGGTGTATGTGTGCATATCTATATATCTATCAATGCATCATAGAGCTCTATTCCCCATTAGCCCTAGGAACAGAGGATGGTAAAAGGTATTATATCCAAAGCAAGGGTCTATTTTGCATTTCTACAGTTTCTGTATACTGTTTAAAATCTGTCTTTCTGCAGAAGCAGACATCAGAATTGATTGTTTTGTTCTACGAGGAATATTTTGCATTCTTAGTGTGATGAGGAATTTTTCAATGTATAAAAGGAGGTACAGATACCAACTCGAGAATATACTCAGTTTGAAACTAACTCAGAAAAGAGTGAGATCTTTCTTTTATGTAAAAATTCTAAAATTACAATATTTCCAAACATTAACATTGCTCAATATTTATATCACAGTATTACAACAGACATGCAGTGTACCTCCTGTTTCTTGGTGTTCTGAACCCCTCTGCAGCTTTAAATCACCCTGTGTCCCTTGGCAGCTTCTACAGTGCAATTATGTGCTGTGTCAGTACAATATGATTGGAAGCTAGAGTTGTAAGGGTATAGCAAAATTAACACAGTATATTGTAAAAATAGAAAATCTGACAAATCATACAGCACTGAATGAATTATTCATTCCATAGCTAATTACATTGACTCTTTATGTTAGAATTTTACTGACATTGACACAGAAGATGGAATTCAGTTTGCAATTAAGACACCCCAATGTACATCTCTTCATCTAAGCTCACGTTATAATCGGCAGAGGTCAAGGATTCAGCTGGATCCAACTCAGTTGTCTGTTTACAGGTTCTAGGCAATCCATAAGACAGGATTAGCAGATCCGATTTAAGACCTACCTTGTAGGTCTTGCATTTTTGAGTTCTGCTGGATACAAGCAGAATAAATTACCTCTTTCCATGGGCTTGAGCCACTTATCTGGGGGAAACTCAACCCTGTGTTAAATGTCTATTTTGTATTATTGAGTTCTGGAGGTGACACTGACTGAAATGTGAATTTAGATGTCTATAGCAAAGTTCTGGTTGCCCAGTTACAGGTCTAGTAACTTTTTAGATGCTGTGGTGTGTCCTATTTGTTCTCCAAGTGCTTTTACAGTCCTCCTGTAGACCCTTGGATTACAGCCTTTGCTAGTGTCTTGGATATCCATGTGGCACCAGGCTGGATCTGACCTGTTAGCTAGGTGTGTGTTTATGCAGTGGAATCCTGCCCAGAAAGACACACATAGATATTAGGTACTTCAATCTGGAACTGAACTGCATCCAGAATTACCACCAACTAAGCAGCTGCATTTTTCTTTAAAGAGTTTAAGTCCAAGAGACGGAACACAAGGGGATGTTGTCTGGTTGAAACTTCATCTATTCGTCCCAGTACTAGATGGTGGTTGTGGTCTGTGGGAATTATGATGATGGCAGCAAGAGGATGGTTAGTATTAACTAACTGCAACATGACATCCTTTCAGAGCTGGATGTCCCCTGGCCCGTCCTTCTGTGACAGACTGCAAAGATCAGGAAAAACAGTAGGCAGCCTTGAGGACAGTTTGTTTGAAGTCATAAGGATCTTTCTGGCTAAGGAGATGGGGAATCTGCTGCTGTCTCGTTGAGCGAGCCAGAAGTGAGGAAAGTTGGATGGCTCACATCTATCATGTCTGAGCCAGCTGGTGATTGCTTTATGCTGGGAGAGTGTTGCCTGTTCTCAGAGGGACTCCAGCCAAGGTCAGTGAGAGACTGGAGCTACTGTATGAAGCAAGACAGTTTTTTAAAAGGGAACAGTTATTTAAGGTTATGTAGCCATGCTGTATTGAAGTCAGTGGTTTTCTACACATTCACAGTAAAACAAAGGTGTCTATAGCCATAATACATATTAGCTAGGTTTTAAGGGTAGTATACAGCTGGCAGTATATGGATATCATGTCTGTCTGTCTTTTGGCATTCTACTGTTGAAAAATATTTCCAGTCTAAGTTAACACAGTTGTAACAGAAGGCAGAGGGTAAGAAAGCTGTCTGTCAAGACTCATAAAAGGAGACATAATATTTTTTAATATTGTCCAGGGCTTCAGAAGTCTTTTCTTTTAATATTATAGTTGCAATTTTTTTCTTTGAATGAATATGGAAGTTTCCTGTTCGGATAGATAAGAATCCCTGAATTATTTCTGTTCACACAATCTGTGAGCATGGAAACCTGTAATTTTTTATGATTTGATTCCTACTGCATAACACATGGCATGTCTGGTAATCACTGACTCCAGAAATAACTTAGAAGTGTCCTTTGTTTTTCATGAAATGTTTAGAATAGATTATTCTACTTTATGCTAAATGGAAGACTTTCTTTAACTCATGTTTTATACTGTCAATCATTATAATTTAGTATGTCGTCATCTTTGACAAATCCTTTCTATGTTGTTTCTGCAATACATCTTTGTCAATATTGCTCCCTTTTGTCAGTCTTTTGGACTGATGATTCTCAACTTACAAAACCACGTACTTTACTGTGTCAAACTGCTTTCATATAGTACAGACCCTTTGACCACAACTGGAGTGGCATCCTTGCTAGTCCTCCTTTGCATATAGAATAATGGTGAAATCTACACTGAAATGTGTTGGTGTGCAAAGTAAACATAGTGAACTTATCCACTTCACTGACTCATCCAGTGTCCTATGAACACAGAAAGACTTATATTTTTGGTTCTGCATATAACTTCTGATTCACACTGAAATGTGCTGATGATTCTGCAGCCAGGCTGTGGCTGGTCATGCATGAATGCGTAGTGTTGAAGCTAAACTGACGCTTCTTCTGCCCTTATAGTTTTGTCTAAAACTGGTTTCCGTTCCCAAACTTGCTCTGTCAGTGTTTGCCAGCTCATCTAAATGAATAAAGGTGATAGAATGATTGGCAAGATCCCTCTACAGCAGTCAGAAAGAGTGGGTCAACAAGAAGTAACAAATACCACTGAGGAAAATATGTTAGAACTCATCTTCAGGGTTGTGTTCTGTGGATGCCCCAAGGAACACTTGCAAAATCATCATCAATAATTTGAAAAGTCACATTGATACAAAGGGAAGTATTAGAGTCTGTGTTCTGCTGCTGTACAATATAATCTTAAGGGTTTTGGGTGAAATTTCACTTTTGTTAGTGAAGCTGCATTTTGTGAGGCAATGTTTCTGAAAGTACTGTGTCTGTGAAAGTTACTTGATATTTTTCCTGAGGACATTCTCAATACACAGAACTGCTCTATCTAGTCTTTTTTTTTAATTTTTTTTTCTCTTTTTTCTTTTTTCTCTTTTTTTTTAAGAAAATGCTAGTCTTGTGGAATCTTCAAAACTGAACTAGAAAACTGAAAATAGAAATTATTTCAGAAATGCTAATCAATTAACTTTCTTGAAACCAGTCCCCTTTACAATTTATGTAGTCAGTTGTGCAAAAGTTGAGGTCTCCTCCATTAAATAAGAAAAGAACTGAAAATCTCAATGTTTCTCTCAAGAACCAAGAGCTCTGTCAACAAACTTAGCAATAAAATAGGAAACTGCTCTACCTAAATGGTTTGTAGGAGTTTTTGTAGGAGTATTTTTTTCATTCTGACAAGCTTCCAAATCATCTCAAAAAGATTGTATCTGTTTCTTACTGTTGTTATATGCTGCAATCTTTTCATATCCTCCAAGTATTTTCTTAGGAGAAATGGTGCAAGGAATTGTATCTATTTTATATTTTAAAAGTTAAAGGTATTCCAGGGAATTGGGACCCCTGGTGGCCTACTGGTTAGCATGCAGGACTCTCACCGCTGCGACCCAGGTTCGATTCCTAGTCCCCTGGGCAGATGGAGCTCGTTAGCCCTGTGAGGCCATCCATCTATGAGAAGGTCACTCTAAACAAACCTACGTCCTGAGGACCTCACTGCCATTGTCCAAGCTTGCTTGGCCCCGGCAGATGAACCTTAGGATTAAAGGGTGGGCTCAGTTCAGCGCAGGCTGTGTCTCACCTAAAAAATCCATTGCGCAGGCTTGAAAGGTAAAAGACCTTTCCCAAAATCTTCGTTCGCGAAGACTGGCCATTATTCCAGGGAAATGCTTCTACTGAGCTATACTGATTAGCCTGTAAGTCATGTTGCTCAAAATCAAAAGTCACTGTTGTCTTCTCTAGGTGTTCTTTAAAATTTTCACAAGAAAGCAATGAGAATTAAGTTTTAATGTTTTATCCTTTATTTTTTTAAAATTCATGTCTTGCTTTGTGAATGAACATTTTATGAAAATGTCAATGTCCTTATTTATTTGCATTTTATTCTGTCATTGTAATCACCTATTGTAGTGTCTCCCACTATACGTATAAAAGAAACGCGCATTTAATTGGGGCACAGAATTTCATCATGAATACTTATTTGATAATACAAAATAATATTAGAGTGGTAGACTGCTTAACCTATAATAAAAGATGAATTTATACTGTCCCAAATATCTGTCTTGGCAGATATTGGGACTAATTTATAAATACTTCCGAAGTTAATGTCCAAGTCCCATTGAAATGGAGATTTGGACTGGACTGACAAAGATAAGTAGCTCTGAGTCACACAGACCAATCACCAGAGAAAATATATTGTCAGCAACAGTAATTACAGCAGGTAATTTGTCATTTACCCTGTTACAGACCAGTAAATGTGATGAGTTTGAAACACACCAGCTGTCACACAGTGTTAACTTTGATGTTTAGGGTTTGAAATCCTGTCATAGAATCTTTTAATGACAGTGCATTTAAAAAAAACAAAGATAAGGTTTCACACTGTTCAAAGTGGTATTAAATGGCCAGTCCTATTCAAGATAAGATTGATTTCTGGAAAGGTGAAGGTTCATCAAGAGTAATCTGTTTTCATTTTTTGTGTGTTTTTAATAAATTTGGAGTGTGCAAATAGTTAGTAAGAAAAATTTATTACCTTGCTCCTAGCCCTTCAGAAGGTGGAATTGGATGTACTTCTGTTTGCATAATTTTAATGTTTGAGAAGTAAATAGAGTTTGTGGTTGATGGCAGTGTGAACAGATATTCCAGTCTGCTTTGAATACCCTGTGTTTATTCAGTTTGTACACCTTCCATGGGGTGGGCTTCATCTTAGTTTGAAGTCCTCCAAAGCTGTTCACAGCATCTCAGCTTAAATCCT
Source organism: Neopelma chrysocephalum (assembly GCF_003984885.1). Lineage (NCBI taxonomy): Eukaryota > Metazoa > Chordata > Aves > Passeriformes > Pipridae > Neopelma > Neopelma chrysocephalum. Next base: position 3,496,283 of record NW_020897719.1, read on the forward strand.
ACCTTTTCCAAAGAGCAGCCATGTGAAGGAAGTAGGATTATAAAGGTGAAGTTGTCCTGTGATGATAGTAATAGTAGCAAAATGGAATATCAGGTCAAAGTTTACTTTTTTCTTAACTCTGTGATTTGATTCTAAACTCAGATTTTTGAGACGTGAGCAATACTGTATACTATATATAATTTATGGTTCTGGTTATTAGAACGATTCGTGGTATCCTTAAGAAGGACAGCAAATTTGATGGCAGAATTTTTCAGATATATAAATTTTGCTAAGATGTGCTTATGCAAATATTTATTTATCAATATAAAATGCACATAACTATCTTAAAGGTATTTTCCAACCTTAATGATTCTATGATACAGTTAAGTACAGAAATGATTACTTGTAAGCTCAATAGACACTAATAGTTGAACTGTGGCAACAAAAACATGGTGTGGTCTGGAAAATCTACCCAGGAAACACATTAGCCAGTGTCAAGTTTCATACCATTGCAGGGGTGGTGGAGGGAGGATGAAAGCAAGTTTCATTGCATCTTCATTACTATGTTATGCTGGTTTTTGTTAGAAGCAGACCAGAAGGCTCTGCAGGTTATGTCCTGAACTGCAGAAGCCAGGAGAACTTCATGGCTTGTAGGCTGGATATGTGTGTTAGCTCTTCCCTAAAACTGTGCTGTGGTGTACCATTCTCCCCAGGTGCTTTTGTTTCCAGGGAAGGCAGCTGATGTGCAGTGTTTGTGAAGGATACATTTACTGTGCTGTATTGGTGTACCTTCGTAAACTGTCAGGGAGGATGTACCCTAGGGAAAATTGGTGCATCACTAGAGATGACATCAAGGCTGACCAAAGGGCAAAAGCATCAATATTGCTCTACCTTACCATCACTGAAGCATAATGTTTTCAGGTAGAGAACCCTCTTTAAAATAAGAGGAGCAATATTTAAGGAAAGCCTCCTCTCCCTCTTGTCTTGTCAAAAATAGTACTGTCCTTAATATCCAGTGAGTGATCTGAGTCACAGCACTGCCAGGGAAATGAGAATAAACATCTCATGCATTAAGAAATCTCCCTGCTGCATGAGAGGACAGAAAAAAACATTTGTTTTATAATATTTATGGTTAGGTAAGTTGCTCCAGATTCCTGCAGATAAGAGCAGGATCAAAGCAACAGCAGCATTTCATCCGCCACTGTGGTGCCTCTTGTTTTCAAGCATTGACCTTGATAATGATGTTGTAATGTTCTAACTGATTTTCTGCAAGCCCCTGGAATGTGTTGACAAACCCTAGTCACAATGCCATCCCAAAAAGAATGGAAGAAAAGCACCAGCTGTTTCTAGAGAGCTTTAAGTACCTTTATATTTTATCAAACCAACTTTGGCCAGTACTTGATTGAGACATCTTTCCTTTGTCCCACTGTGTATATCCAACCTTCTGTTAACTCTGTGCTGAAAAACGATTCAAAGGTGGTTTTGTGGAGCCCTCAAGTCATGTGGATGTTACTAGTGAAATATGAGAACAGGCAGCAAGTTATGAGCCTCAACAGCAGTCAGATTACTTCACAGCTTTATTTGTGCAACAGAAACGAGTGTAGATTGGAGACCAAGTATACAATGGATATCTATTGCTGGTGGCAGACTTGTTATAATATGGAGCCTTTTAGTAAGGAAACAGTAAATAAATAAAAAGGGTTGAAATTAGGAGAAGAAGTAAAATAAATTCAGTTGGCTGATGAAATTGTATTTGCAGCTCTAGTCTGGCTATTCTACTAGCAATAAAGTAGGGAGCATTACTATAGATGTAGAATTTGCTATCATTGTCACTTTGGACAACATAAAAGAAGATTTTGAAAGCATCAGTTTATCGTAAGTACCTGGGAGGTTTCATGTACAATACAAGTTGGAATTAAATAAGGTTTACCTTGGAAAAAATAATGCATCTGGCTAGACGCATTATAAAAAAAGATGAATTTATGAAGAAATACCTTCTAAAAGATAGAAACCTCATTTTAAAATGTCACTGGTAAAAGAGGCAAGATATTAAGAGATCAGTTTGAATTAAGACAAAAAAGAAGTGGGTGACAAGGTCACAGACCTTATGTCTAGACTGGAATCTCTTAAGGTGGGATTTTCAAAATCATTTTGCATTTGCATTACAGTCCTGCCACTGTAATCAGTGGGAGTTACAGATGTTCCTTTAGGGGAAACAGTTAGATCTCTGCTAAGTGCTTTAGTAAATCCTACCCTTAAACTTTTCTGTTCAAGAGGGAATATAAAAAATGGCAGACCTGAAGGAAAGTGGAGATAAATTAAAGCTTTTTTAACTTAAGCTGTCAGGTGAAATATTTTTCAATATACTTACATTGCCTAACTGGTTGAAAAGTATAAAAATGCACATGATGTTACGTGAAGTAACACTGATTAATATTACAAAAGAAACCTCAATGAGAAGAGTGTATTTTGCAAAAATATGTATTTTTCCATTAAATAGGAAATCACAGTTACAAAACACATTTTGAGGATGATGAAACTTAGGTGGGCTTAAGAAAGTTTAAATGCTTTGATTAAGAGCTGTGGAGGAACATGGAGGGAGTAATGATAGACCTGCCTCAAAATATGTATTTTACCAATCAACTTGTGGCTGACTTAGTATATCTTCGTCTTCCCAGTGTTCCAAGAGATCTTGGCATGGACTTCTTGGTGTGCAGATATAACAGGAAAGGTGAACTGGTCAACATTCAAGTCATGTGTTAGGCTTTTCAAGTTGAGTCCTAGAGGAGAGCATACCCTGTTTAGAGCCATAAAATCCAATATTAGAGCTATAGAATTTGATATTTTTATTGGAAAATTCAAAGGGTCTTGGAGGTGAGAGTTATGTATTCCATCAGTCTAAGAGGAACATCAAGAACATGAATAACAAAAAAATAAAGAAAAGAGATTTTGTGCAAAGAAAAAAGTCTTAAAGTCAAAGTAAAAAGGTAGGGAAAAGAGTACATGCCTCTTCTAGGCTTTGGTGTGTGAAATAGGGTTTTTTTAGATGAAAGTCTGCTGTGAAATAAAACGTAAAATTGAAAATCTTCTCAGAGGAAGTTTTTGAAAAACTAGTGCTAACTAGAATTAGAATGTCTCATATTTTTTAAAGTTATATTTGCATGTAAATATGCAGTATTTCTCTGCATATTTTTGTTCCTAGTATCTTTCTTGTGTTATCTACCTTGGTAAAGAACAGTGCACATGTTAAGAGTTTTGGTTCTCCTAGAGAGAAAAGAACTTCGTGATTGGAAACATGAGGTATTTTAGGGATCAATTTCATCATCACATTCAGTGTCGGGATTTGCTTTTTTGTGAAAAAAGTTATACCAGTTCCAAAAGTATAGCTCAGTCTATACCTTGTCTCGAGTCTCCTCAGTTACAACCACCTTGGAAGTTTCTCCAAAGCTCTCCTAGCCTCACAGGCAGATGCAAGGAGAATGAGTGCTTGTTCCTTCTCTTGGTCAAGTGTTTTTTCAGTTGTTTTAATCCTACATCCTTAATTGCCAGTAATAGAGTCTCCCCGTTATATCTTCCTGGTAGTATAACTAAGATGCAATTCTGGAGCTTTCTCATATGGATAGAAAAAGGAATGCTGAATTTTGGACATATCCTCAAGTGGATTTTTTTCCTAAGGTTTCATTACAGTTGCCTTATTTTTCCTTTTTTACTGTATTAACACCAAATATAGAATAAGTAAATAAACTAATAGATGAAAGAGAGAAATAGACATCTGGATGGGATGGTGACAGCTGTTCTCCCTGAAGAACAACAATGAACTAAATAATTACAGACAGAAACAGAATCTCAGAAAGCAGGATGGTCTCTAAACAGATGTTAAAAATAGAACAAGCACATACCAGAACTATTTTTGTTATCTATATAATTTAAAGAAAAAAGTAGGAAAATTCTGAACATAGATATACAGAAATTGTTGCTCCTGGCTGCACTGAAAAAAGAATTAGAAAATGGGGAAAAGGAGCAGCATGGATATATGGGAATGGATGAAGATAAAGATCAATCAACAGGATTAGCAGGGAACAGAGGAGACCTAGCTTTTGGACTCTCCAGCTTTGAACTGAGGACAGCTGCTTCTGGTCATTAATGATTAATGCTGACTCCAGCATTAACTAAGGGTAAACTGTGTGACGGTAATTCTATGAGTAATTAAAACATGGGTTCCATTTTGCATTTGAATTAAGGAATATCTATAGAAAAGTAAACTGGGGAATATCAATCCAAAAATTTAACATACATGTATGCTTCTACAGATATGGAAAATATAAAATCATAGACTCCTTTAGGTTGGAAAAAGCCTTTAAGATCATCAAGTCTAACCCAGGACTGTGAAGTCCACCACTGAACCATGTCGCTAAGTGCCACATCTACAAGTCATTTAAATATCTCCAGGGATGGTTACTCAAACACTTCAATGAGCAGTCAGTTCCAGTGCTTGGCAATGCTTACAATGAAGAATTTTCTCCTAATATCTATTCTAAGCCTCCCATGGGGCAACTTGAGGCCATTTCCTTTTTCCTATCGCCTGTTACTTGGGAGCTGAGACTGAACCCTACCTGTCTACAACCTCTAGTGAGATAATTGTAGAGAAGGTCCCCCCTGAGCCTACTTTTCTCCAGGCTAAACAACCATAATTCCCTCAGACACTCCTCGTAAGACTTGTTCTCTGGTCCCTTCACCAGTTTCAATGACCTTCTTTGGACACTCTCCAGCAAATAATGTAATTCCATAAAATTACAGCATTTACTCCTTGAAAATAGTGTGCTTATACTGAGACTTTAAGTAACCCTACCAATTAGAGTTTAACTGACTTAATATGAAGTCCTAAAGAAATTAACCTTTTGTCACTTCCCAAATGGTCTTAATGGAATAAGTTTTCCATACTACACCTATAATTGCTACTAATTTTTGTCTTGTACATGAGCTATAGGTGGAGGAAAAAAACCCTTGTAATTAAGATTAACTGTAAGTGGGCATTAAAGTGTGTTGGCTATTGATAATTCAAGTAACTCTTATCTGTTGTCCCTGTCACATCAGATGGCCAGCTAGTCACCATGGTTCTATGAATCTATATCAAATCAATGGGAAAGAGACAGGAGGCTGAAAGTAATTTGAGTTCAGGAATGCAGAGGTATCAAAAGGATAAAATAACTAATATATTCTCTTTATTTAAATTATTTTAATTTAATCCTGGTCCACATGTTCCTCACTCAGCAATGAATATCTGTTGCATCATGTTCCTAGATTAAAATTGCAGGGATGTGTTTTATTTATATTTTTGGGAATTTTTGTGCATTTCTGCATCATAAACATCATCTCAGCTCTTATTTTCTGGTGTTGGTAATGGATGGTTCAGGAAAACTGCCAGCATAATATTCTTTACCCCTAAGTAAGTGATTCGATTTAGTCATCATTCCTATTTGCTGTTGGATTGGATTATGTTTATTTTCTATATTTTCCTTAGATATTTGCAGAATTTGGATGCACAAGGCAACTACTGGGAAGTCTTGCAGTATGCAAGTAGGAAATGCTATACAGACTTTTATTTATTTTTAATAATGAAATACACAATAGGAAGGATGGAGGCTTATGTTGAATAGTGCTGATGAGGAGGCGGGTGCCACACCTTGTGGACAACATGTTAAATTTTACCAAGTTCAGCAAGAATATCTGCAAAGGTAATAAATTTGGTAAGACAGATCCTCAGCTGTCATTACATTGACATACATCACAGCATCTAGTGGGTCCTGATCAGTTTATGCCAGCAGTCTCTCTTCCTAGATAGTCTTCTGAAGTAGCGTTTCTGTTAAGCTAACCATATGGAATAATGAGAAAATAATATATAATTAATATTTTAAATAGCAAACTGTATTTAAATAATGTCATATTAACACAAATTAAGACAGCCAGGATACTGTTACAATACTGATAATACTTTTTACCTAATTTATGTGTTCATTACTTTATTTCTCTTTTATTTTATGAAGTGCTTTAGCATAAATACTGTTTCAGCCAGCATGAGAGATTTCACTATGTTATGAGGTCAGAGTCAAATATCATAAGTGGATTTTAGAGGGCCTGGATCATTTGGTGAACAATAACAATTTTAATTATTCATGCTGAGAGCGAAGTAATTAAATCTCATGCTCTAGGGCAGAGGCCTGCACCCTGTGCTCCACTGCATCCAGTTGAGGAGAGCATGATTGGTGATATGAGAGACACGTAAGTTCTTGTTTAGAAGATGGATATTAGGTTAGTGTTATTAAAAAACAAACAAATGAAAACTCAACAACAACAAACCCACCGAAATAAAACTAAATCTGTGTAGCATTTAAAATTTATTAGTTATATTGAGGTGAATGTTTCCCCCTTTTAAATAACAGGTACTTGCCTAGAGGAAAATTTACATCTACTGATGGGTTGGAGATGTGCCATTCTGCCAGTTTTATACTCCTACAGTTTATGGCCACTATTGAAATAGCAAGTGGAACATTTCCACAGTGATTTGCAAATGTTAAGAAATTAATTTTCCTGACAACTCTGTAGGGTATGTGCAGATTTTAGCTCATTATTTATAAAGAGGAAGATTCAGAACAGTCTTACCCCACAAAATGGGGGAAGAAAGAGCATCTGATTCCAGATTTAATACTTGTGTCAAATAGCCAGAACTGGCATAAGCTGCCCTAATAAAATTTGCTAAAATCTGTGCAGAATTATGGCTATGAAAACCTCACATATGAAAACAGATGCAAGTTAGTCCATGTGCGCTGATTAAAATTGGGTGCCTTTATGTTCCTAAACACCTGGTTTCCCTGAAATTAAAATTTCAGGGGCCTGAAATTATTTATGGATAGATGAATACTGTTGATTTAACAAAAATGCAAGGAATATTTCCAGAAGATGGAAGCATTTTATTTGGATGCCTACAGACTAAGATACCGCATTTTGAAAGTAATAGAGTTTTTCATGTATCATTTTGAAATGACACTTTAGAGCATCTTATTTTGAGATTGCATTTACCATTTCTTAAAAATCACAAATTAAACATTAAAATATTCTGTAACCTAAACACTTATGTAGAACTTTTTTTTGTTTAGATTAAGCAGTGCATTGCAAATTAACACAAAATCATATGGTCCAGATTTTTAGTTTATTCCCAAGAGGGGCACTTCTCACTATGTCTATGTCTAGTCACCAGTTTGAGCAGTCTCATCACTCTCTGATGCTAGGACATGCCAGCTAAAAGTCCCTTGAAATGCAGGCAGACCTTTTTTTTTTTGGTTATTTATTTTATCTAAATAAAGTGCTGTGTATGGACTGAAGGGAGGAAAAACACAGGCTACACTTTGAAGACTTGCCTTCTGCTAACCTGTTCTTTTGCAGTTTGGAGCGTACATCTTGCACCATTAGTCAGCTTTCTGAAGGAAACCCTAAGAACCCTGCATAAGATAAACCGGCATGAATAAATTATACAGTAGAAATAGCATATGGATTTTCAGTATGCTAGCTGGCTTTTTGGCAAATGCTTACAAGAACACTGGAACCCCCATAGAAAGTGTAATGATGGTGACTCCCTGGTAATGAAAGTGGAATTATGCTGCAGTGCAGTTATCTCATACTGGTATGTGCTAAAAAGGGATACCCTGGCTATCCCATAGTTACATGTTCACATAACCATATTGTCAGTAACTACTACTGTGTTTATCTCTTTTTAACATGGAAACCTCTATGAAGCTTTTACTGTGTTTTTAAAAATTCAGGACCATCCCATTCTTGTTTCTTTTTTCAGAGCATGATGAATGTATAACAAACCAGCACAACTGTGATGAAAATGCGCTCTGTTTCAACACTGTGGGTGGGCACAACTGCGTCTGCAAGCCGGGTTACACGGGAAATGGTACCGTTTGCAAAGGTAGGCTGCTGGAAACCTGAGAGTTTGTCAGTCTTTAACTGGATGAGATGCTTTGTCATAGTTGATGCAATTCTGGTCACATGCCTTGAACAAGACAGAGAAAATCCCAAGCTAGACACTTAGGTCCTATACCTATAAGATCTTCACAGGTGGATATACACTGCATTTGGCAGAGTTTACAGTAATTTGAGGATGATAGTAGGCTATAAAATTTGAAGTAGTTATGTTTCATTTCTGTGTCAAGTTAACAGTTTCTATAGGTGCTACACCATTCAAGACAGTCCACAGTTATCAACAGTTACAGCTGTGAAAACATTGTCAGATCTATATTACCCATGTTTAATGACTTGCTATTTTGCTTGGATCAACTGAAAGTTGTTTGGTATGTTGTGTCTTTTTACTGTAAATGAGAAAAGCAGTAGACATGGACACACAAAGCCTTTACTACATGTGAGGTAGTATCATGTTTTCTACTATTCTCATTCACTTGTAAACATTAGAAGTTATACTTCTATTCTTAGAAAGATGCTTTCCCAGAGATACAATGCTGCTTTTATTTCTGCTGCATTTCAAATCAGAAGAAATGATACTTGGTAGTTGGGCCCAAACCCTTGGAAGTTCTCAGCCTCTGAGCATAGGATTTAGAGAATGCTTGAAAATAAAAGTAGTATAGCTGTAGAGGAATGGGCTCAGATGGGAGATGTGGGCCAGATGCAGCAATAGCATACCCAGTGTTCCATGAAGTTGTGCCTCAGTCATCTTGATCTCTTGATGTCAGAATCTAAGGGGCCAGAGTTAACACTGGAATGTCCTATAGATACGTTCTGCTGCTGTGTATTAGCAAACCTAAGCAACCTGGAATTTCTTTCATTGCTAAGTCTGATTAAGATCTTAGCACTAGTTATTCCTGAGTAACAGTACAATTTTGCTGTATATTCCAAAGACAAACGAGCTCTCTATAAAGCATGGAAGCCTGGTTCACTTCCAGTCAAACACATGGGTAGAGGGAGACATGTCAACAAATAAATCTTTTTATGCTGGACTCTCTCCTCTGGGGAATGAGAAGAAAGTCTTAGCCTGAGGAGGTTCAAGCTCAAAGCAACTCCTCTCAGAAGAGAGCTCTGTCTGCACACTCCTGTACTGTGCTTGGGAGTATTCCCCTTTTCTTCTACTGGAGGTGAGTCAGCTTACAAAAAGGTGATTGAGATTTCTTTGGATCAAAGAGAAGGCACATAACCCTATGGCACTGCATTTGGCTCTTCTGTCCCCTGAATAAGAGCTCTGACATTTCAGAGGGCACCTAGCCCCACAGTGAAAGAAAAGTACATCACCTCCCTCCCTCCCTCTCTCTGTCTTCAATACTGAGAAGGCAGTATGCAGGAGAAGGCTCTGAGCCTGTGTATCAAAATCTGAGAAATGTACTTCTCTACAGCCCTGACTTGGATGCCAGCATCCTTCAGAGAGACCTGGATACCCCCATGCCTTTGGCAGCTTTTCATGCACTGCACTGCCAGCAGTACTCCTGTGCACCATGTACTCCTGAGGTGTCTCACTCAGGCCAAAGGTCTCACCGCAAGGCTGCTGCCTCGAATCTGAGAGCTGGATAGCTCAAACTGGTAACAGTTTTATGTCAGATGAGCATCAGTGATGCTGTTACGCAGAGTAGCTGCAAACCGAAGCCTGGCATCTCCAGTGGCTAGTTACAAGTGGCTGGTTAAAAATGCCCCAAAGCAATCTTTGTGTTGGTGGCAACCTCCATCTGCCTAGTTTCACCAATGGTTTCTTATGACTGGAGCATTTCTGATTCCATACTGCAGATGCAACCGAGCAATTAACAGCTGCGGTGTTTTCAATCAGAGCTGGTTGCATTTCTGGTTCTGCAGAAGAGACTCTGAAGCATACACAACTGGACAATTCTGCACCAAATTATGTAAGCAGAGCTTCTCAGATTGCAGTGTGCCAAAGAGCAAATCCAGGGATTGACTTTAAGCTGTAAATGGTAAAAGTTTTGAAGTTCTTCAGAGTCCCTTGAAACAAAATTACTATTTTTATTTTTTCTATCAAATGGTTTAATAAAGGACTGAGGTAGCCAGACAGCTTAGTATTTAATTGTGCCTATTATGCTCAGGCCTTTATTTAGGCAGAAGAGAAGACAAGTACTGCTCTAGGAAGAGTCTGTTCCTAGGGAAGATGCTGCCTTTCACTGCTTCCCAGTGCATGTGAAGGAGCACATATGGGAGCTGTTGTCTTCAGATGATTTACTCTAATCTCCTTCTGTAGCTTGTCAGCCCATCTGGCCAGTGAGGCAGGGGGGCCATAAACCATCTCTTTGTGACCTCTATCCTTAGGAGAAGGCAGTCTCTGCCTTCAGTGACGCACAGACAGCATTCCAGCCAGCCAGCCAGCCAGCAGACCACGTCCACCTGTGTGATTGCTGAGTGTAGTTCTGTTACCCATATATTGTAATTTTGCATTTTGCAGCATTTTGCAAGGATGGATGTAGGAATGGAGGAGCTTGTATTGCTTCCAATGTGTGTGCCTGCCCACAAGGCTTCACTGGGCCCAGCTGTGAAACTGGTAAGATTATAACTTCATTTACAATGAAGCTAATCCAAGGAGGATGTTTGACATAATCCAAGAATAAAGGAGTATTAAAGTGTGTGCCCTGAAAAGAGGAAGCTGCAACTAAAATGTTACTCACTTTTCTTATATGCTTCCCAAGAGAATATATTACAGCAGCTCTAATTAGAAGCACATGGACTGCAAAAATTAGAACATAAATTAAGACATCTTGGGTTTTGATGTTTCATAATTAATAAGATTATGATAGACTTGCTTTTCACCTCAAATGGCCTTGAGTGTCTCGTATAAATAACAGATAATCTGACATGTAGAAATAAATTCCAATAACCGATAACTTCTGTGTTACTGGTTCAGTAAGCCACCTTCCCTTGCAACCTTATTTGAAGATTTGTGATTAACTCAGACTTTCTTTACTCGGTGTTAGGGGAGGTTTCAGTGTTCATACTGCTTTTACCTCCTTTTACAAGCATTCCTTTATCTTCCTGCTACCCCTGAGAATGGCACTAGCACCAGGCCTTTGTTTTAGAACTTTATTTTCTAAGTCTTAGATCTAACCAAATTATATTGCCCAGCAGAGTATGTAGAATGTTAATGCTTAGCATCTCAAGTGCTTGTAAATAATTTTTCAAAGTTCAAATGAATAGTTTCAGCACCTTTATTTATTGCTGCAGAATTTTTAAATGCATTCTAAGGATACATGCCTGCAGGAGGTAAAGGGAGAAAGCTTGCTTAGATTAATTGGCTTCAATATGCCTAATAAAAGGGCAGTCTGCCACCTGTGATTGACTACTGTTGCTGTTCTATATTGCCTTCAATAAATCTTCCAAACAATGGAAAGAAGGTAATTTTAGCAAGTATTGCTTTCATCTGACTTGTAAAGATATCCAATTTAATGAAAAACACAGACTGGTCTGAATTCTGTATTATCTGGTCCATTTGAGAGGTGAGAAATGTGTTTGTTTTCATTCTTCTGTATTTGAGCAGATATTACCACACTGCACAAGGCGGATGCCATGTGAAAAGCAGCATCCTGATTGCTCATGTATTTCTAGAAAATTTCAAAAGAGCAAGTTTTCAAGTATTGCTCAGTGTTTCATAGACTGCAAATAGCATGGTGCAGGTGTCTTAATCATAACACTGTTTCTGCTTGGAACAAATTCTACGCTAAGGTAATGCTCAAGTATTAAAACAGTTACTTTGGTGTAGTAATAGTTGTTTTATATGCTCCTTATTGCATATAAATATATAAATATATATAAATATATAATATATAAATATATATAAATATACATAACATATTGCATGTTCTCAACTAAATAAAACATGTATAGTTTCAAAGTTCATAATTGTCTTTTGCAGCTTTATACTCCTATCTGAAGTGTGTAGACTAGAAACATATTTGCTTTAGTCTCCTCGTAGAGTCACAATTAATAGCTGCTATCAAAGAGAGAGATCTTACTGGCTTTTCTGAAATGCCCCTGGAAGTCCTATTTCTGCTCCCTTCTTTAGAGGACAACCCAAGGACACTCTGTCCCTAGTTCAGAAAGTTCAGGTACCTTAAACTAACTTAAGTTAGATTAACTGCATTCAGTCCCAAATGTCCTTCAGAAGCATCGGAACTGCTGGCCTAGCTACCCACCCTTCCTGCCCTTCAGGAAACATATAGGGTGGCAGGCAGAGTCTTGGACCACATCTGATGTCTTTCTGAATACCTGATCTCAATATTTAACATAAGGTTAGTATGGTAGTAACCTGATATCACATAGCTAGTGATACTATTGTTGTGATTTGGAGCCAATTTGCCATCCCCAAACCAGTTTCATAGGTCAGCTTTGTAAGGAGAAGCCCCCCGTCCTGTTTAACCTCCTTTGGACATTTTATTTTTTCCTACTGTAGAAATAAGTAATGCTAGAGGTCAGCCACAAGGGTACACATCACTTCATTTGGATACTAATGTGCGGAATAGGATTGTAATCTACTTGCACGTGGCTTTGAAACACACAGTTTGAAATACTGTCAAAATGGCAAATGGAAGAGCTATCCAGTCAATAAAAAGGAAAAGCTGACATGTTCTGCAACTGGGCTGTCAGGAAAATGATGCTGTATACAGCCATAAAAGAAAAGTGGAGCTTCAAACAGTACATATTCACTAGAAGTGAATGCAGAAGAGTTTCCTGAAGGTACTTCTCATTAGGCTTGAAGTGATTCAAGGTGTTCATACTACAAATAATTTATGCTGGAAGTTTCCCTTTGAACAGTCTCTATATCTACAAAGGTGATGAATCTTTTCTAGGCAGACATCTTCCATTGCGATCACATACAGAGGAAGAGGGGGATTGATGTAAAGATGCCAAATCCATTTTAAAACGCATATTACTTATTTCTGTTTATGCTACACATATTTAAAAACTGCTTATTGAAGAATCCTGGCATTTTTAACTTAAAACATACAGTTATGTAGACATTGTCAGCAGCTGCTGAACCTATGAATTAATTAACAGGAGGTTGAATCCACACCCCAGCAATAACCTAGAAAATGTAATCACCAGTTCTCACTGTTTCTGTCTGTAAAAGGTAGTTTAATAATTCTGTTTAAATAATTTCTCAGAATCGTAAAAACGATTAGGTTGGAAGTGACCTCTGGAGATCATCTTGTCTAATCCGCTGCTCAGAGCAGGGTGAAATAGAGCTGGTTTCTCAGGACTGTGCCCAGTTGGATTTGGAATGTTTTCAAGGTTGGAGACTCCACAAGCTCTCTGGGCAACCAATTCTGGTGTTCAATCACCCTCAAAGTAAAAAAAAATAATTCTTTTCATTACGTTCAAATGAAATTTCCCATGCCCCTACTCCCTTTCCTGGACATGACTGAGAGTGTCTAGCTTCCCCCAACACTGTCAGGTATTTATACTCATTGATAAGTTCCCCCTCAGCCTTTTCATTTCCAGGCTGAACATCTCAGCTCTATTAGCCTCTCCTTATCTGACAAATTCTTTGGTCCATTAATCATCTTCAGAGCACTGCGCTGGATTTGCTTCACATCTCTCTTGATACTGGGGAATACAATGCAAGATCTAGCACTCCAGATAGGATCCCAACAGCATAAAATAGAGGGACATGATCACTTCCCTTGACCTGCTGGCAATATGGTTCCTAATGCAACCCAGGAAGCTGTTGACCGCTTTTGCTATGCTGCCTTATATTCATTGTGATGTCCACCAGGATCTCCAGACCGTTTTCAGTAAAGTTGCTTTTCAACTGCCCAGTCCCCAACCTGTACTGGTACCTGGGGTTGTTTCTTAATAGCTTTAGGACTTTGTATTTCCCTCTGAACTTGATGACATTCCCAGTCGCCCATTTCTCCAGCCTGCTGAGGACCCTCTGAATGTCAGCACAACTACCTGGTGTAGCAACCCCTCCTCCAAATTTTGTTTAATTGAAAATGTGCTGAGTTGCATTCTGCCTTATTGTCCAGATGTTGAACAGTGCTGGCCCAGTATCCAGTAGTTACCTGGGTGTAATTTACATTGCTAAATGACTAGCGGGCAACTGGGTATTGTATGGTTGATCAGAGCTCTCTGACTCCAGGCATTCAGCAGGTTTTCAATCCACCTCACTGTCTATTTATTTAGCCTGCACTTACAAGCTTGTCTGAGGATTTTACGAGAGCATCAAAAACCTTGCTAAGATAAACAATGTTCACTGCTCTTCTCCCATTCACCAACCTAGTCATCTTACTTTAGAGGGCTATCAGGTTGGTCAGGCATGCTTTCTTCTTCATAAATCATTGCTGACTGTTCCAAATCACCTCCTTGTTCTTAATATGTTTGGAGGATACCATCAGCTTCTGAGCAGTGGAGGTGAGGCTGACTAATCCACAGTTCCCTGGATCCTTGCCTTTCTCAAAGATGGGAGCGAAATTTGCTTTCTCCCATTTCTCAGGAGCTTTTCAGTCACCATGACCCTTCAAAGACAGTTGAAATTGGCCTTGCAGTGACATCAGCCACCTCCCTCAGCGCTCCTGGGTGCATCCAATCAGGTTTGATTGACCTGTGCTTTTGTTTAGCTATTGATCCTCCTCCAACAAGGGTAGATTTTTCTTGCTTCAGACTTAGACACTAATCTTGGGACCAGGGACACCTGAAGGCAAAGTTAACCCATAAAGACGAAGGCAAAGAAGGCATTGAGTATCTCACTGTTTTCTGTGTCCTTCCCAAAACCCATCCTTGCATACTCAATCAGTGTCTATATTTCTCCCAAAGCCTGAGAAGGACAATGCTGTCCATGCTTAGGTTCTGTCTATGGAGCCTAAATTCAACGCAGCTTTTGCAAAGCGAAGTGAAGCCCTGTGTAGGTAAGGATGGTTTTGTAAAATTTTTTGCTTTCAGAATGGTGCTTCTGGGATGGCAGTAGGAGCCACATCTCTGTCAGAAACCTAAGGAGAATCAACTGTTACTGCTAATCAGGTATTTCAGTGAGAAGATGTATTCATTGTGCAGTGTCTCACAGTTAACAGAGCTGTTACAACACCTTCCAATGATCTGTTGGGAGCCTTTTAGATTAATCATGACCTGTGCCATGTGGAAATGGACCAGTGGAATGAGGCAACAAATGGAAGAATCATGTGCAGATATAACAACCTCCACCACCTTTTTTTTAAAATTGGTATTAAGCCATAATAATGAGACCAAAAGTCATTAAGTCATAAAAATGAGTGGAGGAATTTCTTTGTCTCTTCCCAAAGGATATGGATTGAGGCATTATTAGTGTTGAGGATGCATCATTGGCTTAGGGAGGTGGAGTTTATATGTTAAAAGATTTTGAAGTCTTAAAAAGCACAGTAGTACCCTGTAGAGCAGCCTTCTACAGTGTAGAGATGAGACCACCAAGCAAATCTAAATATATTTGTGCCTGTTAAACTTCTTCAAAACACCTGATTTAATACATTCTTGTTTGATTGCAAAATTATGAATTCTTCAATTGACATTTTTAAATGCTGTGTAAAATTATTTGAAAAGTGTTATATTTTAGAATTCAGAACAGGATTACTTTGTTAGACTTGGTTGCTGTTACTGCAATTCCCCCTTTAATTTGGTCATAGAGCTTTAAGAAAGGATTTGTTCTCCTGGTCTATATGTATATCTGCTAGTCTACATATACAAGATTACAGCATTTTTGCTGCTTGTCAGCTTCATTTTTTGAGTTTCCACACCCGTTTTGTGCTTTGACCATTCCCCTGGACAGTTTTTAATTTACAGATTCTACATTAGTTCAGCCATACATTATTACTAACAGTTGGCTTATTTAAATGTGTAACTGAATTTATGAAAAAAAATGGTTAGCATTGGATATGTCAGGTGACCCTCTCTTACCTGATCCTATACCAGAAATAGCCAAATCCAAGGAATATATATTATTTGTCTCTTTCCTGCATTTTTTCCCCTTTTTCTTTTCCATGTGTGGAAAGCTATCCCTTCACAGGGAAAGAAAAAAAAATTGATATTGCTAAAACAAATTCTGCAACTTTGTACTTAGCATTTGTAGTGCAAAATACTGAAATACAACTCAGACAAGGGATTTGGATAAATAATTGTTATAGACCAGATCTCATCAGAGTTTTCTACTACTTTCTACATAAGCTAAATAATTAACATGCATGACTATTGCTCTTTTTAACAAATCCAAATTAACTTTTTCAGATGCACTGACCATAATAATAGCAGACTTCAGATTATTATAGACTATTATTATTCCTATTCCAAAGAAAGCTTGTGAAAATATTTTAATTATGATTCCCCAGTTTTTAGGAAAAGTATTTTACTAGTATTTTAATAGAAGGCTTTATCAAAGTAACCAGAAAGCTTGTTAACGTTGCTGATTTTGTAAAAATGAAGAGCATCAGAAGAGAACTATTTGATCCCTTGTGTTCAGTTAAAACAACCACAATCATCTTGTGGCCAGGTTGGCTCTGAAGCTGAAGCTGTGACACAAGTGGCATTTGAAGCCCGTAGAGTATTGGACCAATGCTTTAAGAACTGAAATTGCTTTTGGCAGAACTCTTTAAGAATTCTTGGCCACAGTCAAATGAAGACTCTCCGTAAGCTATGAGAGTATCACAGTCAAAATTTTCTGAGCAGCTCAGGGATCTCCCATTTGCTCAGTTTTATTGTTACAATGAAGAATTAAATTACTGATAGCCAGGTTGGGATTTATAACAGTAATACCAAAAGGCTCAAATTTGTGGTACAAATATGCAAGGTCCTTCACAAAGCCAGAATAAGAGGTGTGCCCTTCATAGTCTAACAGGAGAAGCTGGTTTTATGCTGGTATAAATGAGTATAACACACAAACTCCTTGAGCAGAAAGCATATTAGGATTAATATTTTTTTTCTCTGAAATCCTTAAGGCATTGCTGGGGTTTTTAGTGAAGGAGGAAACAAAAGAAGGGAGGAAGAGGAAAGTGGAAAGAACATGAAGGCAGCACAGGCATGAACTGTCCAGAGCAAAAGCTGTAGGAAGAAGGGGTGCCTCCCCTAGTTCATTAGTTTTCATAGTCCACTTGACTTGTTAGGATCTTGGTGTCCTGAGTATTCAGGCTTCTGTTTTTGGGGAGGCTCCCAAGTTTGAGGCTTAGAAGTTAGAGGATATTTTTGTCAGGGGATGCTTTATTTACGTTAAAGGACTGACTTCAGTACACAGAAAAAAAGGAAGTTGAGTTAGTCTATAGAATCTGGATAAAATTTTGCAAAGAAAGATTTCTTAGGAGTGATTTGCAGCATAAAACATTTTAATAGATCCCAGTGTGCAGTAGGAATTCATCATATTCTGAAAGTCAGGTCTTTGGAGTCTGGCATTTCAAGAACAAAAATTTTCAAAGCTTGTAAGCTATTATAAACTTTCCACTTGGTGCAGGCAAAAAAACCCAAACCAAACCAAACCAAAATTGCCTAGGGCAAAGTCCAAAGAAGCTAAATTGTGCTTTGGAAGCAGTTGAGATACAGCTTGGGTGCTGAGCTGTATGCTGCTATTGCCCTGTACCAGTGCTGAAACCGTGGTGTCAGGTCTGCGTAACCCAGAGCCCCAGCTGTGGGAAAAGGTGAGCAAGGAGAGATGCTGGAACTGATGTGCCCAGCTCATTACTGGGCTTTGCTACCAGAACAGTGGGGAATCACTACCGTTTTTCCTCCCTGAGTCCTTCCAAGTGCTCTCCATTTCTTTGGCAAGTCTTCTGGGTTCCTGCCCTGTTGAAATTTGGATATGTGGTGTGTTGAGTTCAGAAGATTGGCCTTTCCAGCCATATCTTGAATGTAAGTGGTGACTGTCAGTATCCTGTTTAAAAAGGTTTAACTTAAGATTTTTCACAGTAAATATCTATATCTAACTGTACTTTCTGTTCTTGGGAGCTGAATCTCTGAAATGAAAACACTTCTGAATTACTGCACGCACCTGCATTTAATTAATATCTTCTGTGGTCCCCCTTTCAGCAGAAAGAGACAGGACCCAGCTGCTAAAAATAACGTAATGGTTTTGCTGAGGATGCTGAAACATCTCTCTTTATCACTTGCATCTTTGCTGTATAAAGTCATTACTCAGTCTGCATTAGGATCTTGCCCTTCTCAAAGATGGTTATTTTGTATGTCAATTACAGATTTCAGAGAGAAGAACAGTTTTTGAGCCACCCTTGGGTTATTGAGGTAATGCACATAACTAGTGTGTTTAGTGATGCCTGTAGGAAAAGCAGGTAGTAGAACCATGGGCAAACTTATGGGAAGAATCCGATAACATCAACTTCTATGTCTTCTTTAAATATAACAGCTAGTTCTAATATGTCACTATGATAAATTTCAAATAAGTTGATACAGAACCCTAATAACAAATTTTGAATACATAATTTGTGTTTTGCAGTCCTATCACTGAACTACAGTTATGCAATGTGAAACGTGCATCTTCACAGAGAATATTTTTTGGTGACTTCAGGAGAGATTAGCAGGATATGACTTTATGAGTTATTTCCTTACAAAGCCATACCAGTGTATCAGTTATCTGACTGGCAACATTTCTGCTTCTCTTGTGGTTGCAAAACTTTTTAATGCTTTCAGAATATAAAGTGACTTTTGAGATTTGAGCAAATACCAGTAAGGAGTAGGCTAAAATCAACACAGTAATTTCCATTCATAAGTTGGAATTTTTTATTTTTTTTTTTGCTTGCACAATTTCAAATAAATAATTTTTGAAAACAGTAATTCCAGGAATTTGGACTTCCACACTCTTTACATGCTTCTGGTTAATATAGTTTCCTGATGCGTAGGCCACAATATATTGTATCTACTCCTGACAGGTGATTAATAGGGAGAAATAGCCTCACTGGTAGAGGGTCAAACAGGCCTAATTTGTACTCTCAAATCTGAAATTCCTAGAAAGTTTCTGAAAAATCTTGTTTGTCTGCTTTAGAGCAGAAACTGCAAATTAACTTTTGCTTCTTGTGTTTTTGTTCCTGCACTCCTGTTGGAAGCCTTACATAAATCATGAGGTTAGGTACCATCATCTTCACAGCTTCTGTTGATAAGCTTTCTAGTAGTTACCGTGCAGTAACTTTTCCCCCTTCTTAAATACATTATCCCAGAGGCACTGTCACTGTTGTTGGTGGGCTCGGCTTTGGCCAGCAGCAGGTCCATCTTGGAGCCAGCTGGCACTGGCTCTGTCAGAAGTGGGGGAAGCTCTGGCTGCTTCTCACAGAAGCTTCCCCTCAATACAACATCTCTGTCCCCTTTGTGTTGCCTAAGAATTCTCTATTCATTTGTATAAAGGGCATAAAGTGGCTAAAGCTCATTTGTCCTCCCCCAGCTCAAAAGAATTTGGAAGATCCTTTACAGAGAGAGCAAGAAACTCCAGCACAGTGTTTCAGTTTCAGAGTGCTGGAACTTTTCTCCAAAAACCTCTGCATGAGGGTTTTTTCCCCCCCTCAGGGAAAAATTTAACAGATTTTAAAGTTTTTAGTCAGAAGTAAGCATAGAAACCTTGAGTGCTGATGTTTACAGTCCAAGAATGAGCTTAGATTCTGAAAGGACTGTTGCTGAGAAGAGATATAATACTGCATATCCTACAATAGCAATAAAAAAATCTAGCTAATAGTTATTGTCATTTGAATTGTTATTATAATTAATAATTTCAGCAAACTTCAGCTAACTGTGTTCCAGTAAAAGTCTTCATATTTACTATTACAAGGAAGTTCAAAACAAAAAGAAAACATGATTGGCAGTCTAAGAAACTGTAGTAGAGTGGTGTTCAGCTAACCCCTGGAGAAAAAGCCCTTCATGCAAGGAATGCTCTACTTTAGCAATGCTCCAAGTGCTAATTCAGGCTGCAGAAAAATAGACGTGCAGCCAATGGATTGGTTGCAAACTTGATGTACATGGTATAGATAAGCTGTTTGTAAGTGAGATTCTGAAATTCATGATGCTGGTGTACAAACCAGCTTCCTGTTCTTCTCTTTCTCCAAATATTTTCTCTAAGAATGTATAATATGAATATAATTACATGTGCTGGTGCTATATCCAACTATACCTAGCTGGTGTGTCAACAGCACCGCTAAGCTTGGTGTCATCTGCAAATTTGCAGAGGGTGCACTCAGTCCCTTCATCTATGTCATTAATGAAGACATTAAATAACACTGGTCCCAATATGAACAATTGCTGTCACTGTGTCCTTGTGACTTCTACGATCTGCCTGTGCTACCAAATAAAGCAGGTGGGGTAGAAAGGACAAGGGGTGCAGCATCTATCTCTACAGCTCATTGTTCTTCCTCTCATCTCTTCCAGAAACATGTTGGCCTCTTTTGTAGTTCCAGTTTCCCAATCTGTTACTGTTCCTTGATCCTTGGCATCAGCACATGTGGTATTTACCAAATCAGCACTGTTACTTAATTTTTTTCACCCAGAGTGGTTCATGTGCAAAAAAAAAGATGGTAGAAGCACTTTTTCCTCATTTTACAGATGTGGAAATCAAGCCAGATGAGGAAGTCTAGGTAGGTGGCATAGTTGCATAAAAAGGTAGTAGCAAAAGTCCAGATAAGACATGGGTCATCTCATTTCTGCCCCCCTTGCTACTCTGTTCAAAGATGTCAACAGCTGAGAGAAGACATGGTGGGGTTTATAGCATATTTTCTGGGAGTGGGAAGTACAAATAATTTGTGAAACCTAAAAAAACCCTTTGACTTTCAAAAAGGACATATTCTAAAATGACTATCTCATTATATAGGAGAAAAAGGTTTAAATGTTTGTGAGAGTAAACAAATGAGATCTGCAGCAAGCAAAGAGGAAAGCCAGGGTTCTGCAGATGAGATGCTTTTTGCTTGGCTGCAGTGTTTTAAAGGGAGGTCACCCTTCCCATTACCACCTGAATTTTTCTTAGATATGAAAAACAAGCTCAAAAATGAGCAGTGAAACAAGGGCTGGTGACTTTAGAAGCTTGGAATGCTTACTTGCTTTACTTTGCTTTACATTTTTACTTATAATAATTCACGAAGTAAATATTTGATAGAATTTAAGCAAAAAACGCCCATATTGAGTTTAATGTGTGTTCTCAATTTAGGCATGAACCCTACTTAGCTCATCCTTTCTGTTTTATAGCTTAAGATGCTTTGCTGCTTCATCCTTCTGTGTCTTTTTCTCCCTTTATTTTCCTTGCCTGACACAGTTTTTTGGGTGCATATAATTCCTTTCCTCCTTCAGAGTTGTCAGTTTTAAATAACAAAAGATTTTTTCTTTGCTGAAGAGTCACATACTAGTACTTATCTTTTTCTCTTTATATCTTTATTTAGTTTGTTGCAACATTACAATCCTATATGTAGCAGCTTAAAAGAAAAAAAAAAGAAACCAGGGAAGAAAGAACTCTACAAAAAAGCTTTGAGGAGATGGGATTTTCTTGTTATGCACTGAAAACATTTAAAAGCATCCACTTGTTAGTGGATATTTACTATGGGGAAAAAAGTTCTTTATTAAACATGAAAACTAAAATTTCATCTACATTCTTAAAATACAGTCAGCTATAAATAGAATGTGAATAGTGCAGCTTGGCAGCATTATAATAGAATTTTCTTCTGTTATATAAGGGAGATAGGAATGACCTTCATCCCTCACTGTAAGCTATCTCATGAATTATGAGCCATTCAATTATTAGTGAAATTAAAATCTACAATACTGCCAGTCATTGCCCTGTATCCCCTTGGAGTCCTTCCTTTTGCTCTCAACATGAGGGAGTTTGCAGTTTCTGCAGATATATGCCAATGATATGGTTATAGCCCAAGCAAAGGAATAGTGTGGGTTTTTTTCCTTTTTTGTGCTTCAGCAATTTTGTACAATCTCTACATGATTTGGTATTCAGGAGTTGCAATGCAAATTACGGTATATGGACTAAGAGTCATGGTAAGAAGCCATGGGTAGGAAAATGTAGGTAAGAATGTTTTAAACTTCAGCACATGTAAAGTATGTACAATACCCTGGACTATAGCAGGAGACCAAGTTCAAATCAGGTTGTCAAAACAATTCCTAGCCAAAACTTTGTTTTAGTTGCTTTGTTGGCTCTTTTGTTTGTTTTCCCTAAATTGCCTTTGAATTAAGTACTTGGAATTTTACTGTAATTTTTAACAAACTGTTCCGAAACAACCTTTGCAAAGCTGAGAACATGCTGTTTGCATCATTGGTTCATATGTGTGTAAACATCGTAACTCATGGTTATGGCTGACTTAACTCCTCACTTGAGGAAACCCAAGATCTTTCATCATTACACTATGCAAGTAAAGCCTTCCTTCACACCCATTGGAAAAGAGGTAATATCTGGCCAAACTAACTCTTCTCTTTTCAGACAAATAGTTCTCTTTTGTTTAGAAGCCAACTATTCTTGCCCATCTTTAGCAGCTAGCACTAGTGTGCTAGTCCTATTTCTAGTGTACAAATGCAGCTAATAACTTTCAGATGCTAGGAAGTATCTAAAATGGGTATTGTCAGAGTATTTGAAGGTATAAAAGTGCTTTTGCTATCTTGAAGAAGATAAGTACTTTTCCTTTTCAAGGTAGGGCAAAAGAGGAAGCAGAAGCAATTGTTACAGTTGAGATGCTGTACTGAGAATGGTGAACAAAGTGAAACAAAATCACCTCTTTGTCAACAGCTAGAAACAGGGGCCCAATACCTCTCAATTAGTCTTTCTAATGAGAATTGACACAATCAGTGTCACGCAATGTGGCTGAAAAATATATTATTTTTATTTTACAGTCTTAATGGATGCACCTAGTTCATCATGGCTAATTAGTTGTTCTGAATTTCAGTTGTTATGAATACCAATTCCTGTGATGATATTGGATGTGTAATGAAAGACTGCCATAGTTTCAATTATTGGTGTGGTCTGTGATTGATCAATTTTTGACAGCAAAGAATTGTTAACTGCATGGTGAACAGTCAGTGGAAAATTCCCTTTCATAATGTTTCTATCTAATTTTGGTGCCACCACTGCCACACATGAAATACCAACACAATTGAATTTATTTTTGCTGGCATTTAGCAGGACCTATAGGGGTGTGCAGAAATCAATGGGGGATCAGGAGTCTGGAAAATTGCATACTTGAAGAATTAATGAACTGTAATTCCATATTACATCCTCAATCACATTTTGCTTCCTTTTCATTAATGTAACTAAATTAGTTTTTCATGGACAGAGTACTTTAAAAAATGCAATCATGGTCTTGCTAGGATTTTTGAAAAAAATGAGGAAAGAAAAAAAAAGACCTGTTATAACAGTAGTTATTTTTTCCATGCAACATGAGAGTTGGAAATTTTTTGTGAAGAATTATCATCTACAGCACTGACTCAACCTGTTGAAGCAATTTTTTAGATGACATTTATAGCTTCAGCTGTAGTTTCCTGCCCTTGGACCAGATTGTGGTTTTCAGGTGACTTAGCCAGAAGTTTTACTAGATCTGGGAGGTGTCAAGAAGCAGCAACTCTAAAGACATTGCAAATGCATTTTTTTCCAAGGCGGGCCTAATTCATTATTCAGGGGAGCAGGAAGAAGAAGGGCCATAGTCTTTGCTTGTCTCTGAAGGCTGTATCTGAGATAACTGATGTCTCTAGTGCTGTGTAGAGAAAGCTCTTTTGCTTGTGGAACTATGTTATGGTATGATAAAATTGTGGGTGACTTCTCTCTTTGCTGTGCTCCACAGGCCAGCTGTAATCTTGCCTTTCATGATTTAAACTTGTAACTGAATAAAAATTTGGTATGACATTGCAGTTAAAATCAAGGATGTTTTATAATTTAATGAGGGCTTTGAAGTGAGAACCCATACAGTGAAAAACATGTCCTAGTAATCAAAATATGATATTGTATCTTTAAAGAGTTACTGGAAGCTGAACAAATCAGAGTGAGATTGTGAACCAAATCAGGGTCTTTTTGACCAAGGAAGGAAGTTCTTTTTGTAGTCAGCAGCAGTGTTAGAAAAAAAGAAGCTGATCAAACGTTACAAAATAGATTTAAAAATCATCCCAAGCAACTTTGGTTTTCTGAATTATGTCAGTATTCTCAGGTTCTACATTCTTGGGGTTTTTATTCCTCTGTGTGATATTTATGTGCATGTGGTATATGGGAATGTAGTGGGATGGAAATCCCAAAAGCTGATATTTTGTTTTAACAACAAAATAGCTCCAGTATATTGAAATAGTTTCAAGCTCTTGTATTTCTTCTCTGGGACCTATTTCTTGCATGAGATCTCAAATCAAAGGTCTGATAGAACAGGAGGGTCTTCTCAAGTATCATCATGTGAGAAATCTCTTGTCACATGAAAACCAACACAACCACTTTTCAGTTCTTAAGTGCAAGAGATGTGACTCTAGAACTTGCAGTAGAGATAATGAACCCTTTTCAAAGCTATTCCAGAAAACTGAGTTACAATAGCAAATACTTTGTACAGTACAGTGATCTGTCATTTTGTCCTACTGAATAAGACCTTTTCCTCCTTCCGTCCGTATTTACTAAAATTAGATAACCCAGACATCCTCTTAATCCTACTGGGTACTCTGTTAACTGAGCTAAGTCTGAATAGTTGAAACATGGTCTTTTATATCCAAGTCAGACATAATATCCTTGAAAATGTGTTGACATGTGCAAAGACGTATCAGAGTCTGACTGTTCCAAATGTACCCATAAAAAAAAAAAGAAGATTTATCTTTTTAAACAGCTTCATAGTCTCCTAAGCCATTTATTCAGTTATCTGTTTCTGAAATTATTTTTCTTTCAGTTATTTTCACTTTATTTATGCTGACTATGGGGGCTGGGATGTGGGTGTCCCTGGATGTTAGCATTAGGCTGCAAAGGCTGTTGCCTTTGAAATGAGATCTCAAATTTAGCCTGAGTCAGTAGTGAATGAACATTAAGGAAGATGTTGATTGCTTATTAATCTTTATAATTATATCCAGTGATGAAACCCAGTTAGCACTGGGACAGATTACTGCAATTGGGAGTCTCTATTAATTTACAGTCTTAGCTAAGTGCCATGTATTATACTGTTGCAGAAAAACTTCAGTGTGGAGATAACTAAATTCTAATTATTCACAGCTACCAGTCTTTGGTGTTGACTTCTTGACAAGCAAGAAGAACTTTGGGTTGTATTGACCTGTATAAAGCAGTTAATGAAAGAAAAGATTTTTGGACTACATTGTGTTTTCTGTCTCTGTAAGTTTGTGCTTGATGGTGGCAAGCAGGCTTTTTTAAGAGGAGGATTTGGTGATTAATACGTAAGTCTTGAAGCGAGTAATGTAAAGTGTTAGAAACTTCACCCCTTCCCCTACACCACAGTTCTTTGTTGAGTGCAACTTGACCGCATTAGAGAGTTTAGTCCTATGCTGAATAAAAGAGCACTACTGTCTTTCAAATTGGCAATTTTATACCACTTTCAATCTTCAAAAGGTCTTATCCTACAGAAATTCTCTAATAATATTCATCAGACAGCTAGTTTTCCTTTTTTCTTACTGTATCAGTGGATAATTTGCTAATGATCTTATTTTACTCTTCAGGGAGCAGAGTTTTCTCAGTGTTCCCAAAAGAAGGGGGTGTACTAGCTAAAACTGTTACCACAGTTCAGGAAATGAGTGATTCTGAGGTATAAAGAAGGTGATTTGGGAGAGCAAAATTTTTTCCTGTCAAGGGGAGCTAAGTGCAGTTTTTACTTTGGAAATGTCTCTGACTGTGTGTCTGCTTTATTAGAGTGGGGCCTCCACAAAAAACCCAGTCATTTTTGAGTTGAAAAATCAGTAACAAAATATGGAAATAAGCAGGCTGACTTAAGTTTAAGACAAATGCACAGAAGAAGACCTGGGTATTTGAAAACCATATCACGTGCAACATAAGTATGTAATAGTCAGTTACCCTGTTTTGAGGCAATAGTGTATGTGCAGCATTGCCATGAGTGTGTGTATGAATTATGTCGGGTAGAGAGAGTTCACATTTTCCTGGTGTTTTGTGGGCTCACCAGTCTCACAGGTGTGTGCGTTCTCCAGCCACAGTGTTTCAAGAGCCAGAATCACGTATCTTCTGCTGTGCAAATGCCATAGGGTGAAAGCACAACCAGAGTAGGTGGTGCTGAGGTGCTATGGTACAGCTGTGTAGCTACTCTCCAGTTTGAGATGAAGATTACTTCCAGCGATTTCTGTTCCAAACCTGTCCACTTGCATCACTGGGGTAGCATATTTGCTATGTGCAATTGCACTCTTTCTTTGAATAGGAAAGAGAAAAATAGAGAAAAGCACTACCTCCATGACAGTCAATGGGAGTTCTGCCATAAGTTGGAACAGGACCAGGATGAGACCATTTGCTCTGGCCCATCACACATAATATACACCTTCATTTTACTTCCTGTGGAAAATGGAGACGTTTCCCTTTTTTATTATTTATTTATTTGAATTTTTATCCCCTCGCTCTTCCACCCTTCTTTGTATCCAGTTAAAGTCCAGAACTTGCATATTCAGTATAAGATGTGTATTTTGTTCTGCTTAAAAATGTCATCATCTGCTATTGAAAAACATACATTCTTCCTTTTCCTGTACTTAAACATTTTATTTAATTTTTTTCATACTTGAAAATATAAAACCTTTTGGTAACTTCCTTCTATAAAGTAATATTTCATTTTTCATGCCTTTCTAGTACAGCATCAAACAGGACTTCAATAGTGCTGTTAATGTTAAATATAGCCCACTGATATACCATAGCCACTGGCCAAGCAAAACTTCAATCAGTTTTTCTTCTCTTGTCACCTCACACCTCTGACTGAGCAGCTACAAGGTGATTCATCATAGAAGGTTTCACAATAGGACAGAGGAAGATTATTTCTGTCTGCTTTTCCCATACTAATAAGGTAATTTCAATTGTAGATACTTTTGCAGCACTTCCTGAGCCATGCTATGCCCATTTGAAAATAGAAATCCTTTTATCCAAATGTCGAGAAAATTTTCCATGAAATAAGTGCTATGGCTCTACAAGACACATTTCTGCTGTATTTTCTTGTTTAACAGAGTTGCGACAGTCATATTTTGTCCCATTACAGAACACATCTTTACTAGAATTTATGATCATCATTAGCTCAGAGAATTTGAACAAAATTCTGTGCATAAGAAACATCTATATTCTGAAACCCACTGGCATATGCTTAAGATATTGTTTGCCTAAAAAGTTATTAGTGAGGAGAATTGTTTTGGATTTCTTTTCTTTGCTGCAAAGTCCTGTAAGGAGTAATGGATTATTCAGCATCAATGCAGCAATGGTTCCAATAAAATGGCAAGCAATCTGTAGGGAATAAGACATTTCTTGAAGATTTGCAGCAGTGCTTCCATGCATACTTGTGATGGTAGGCTTTCTTGCATAACTCCACTCAACTTTGCATGCAGCCATAACAAAAACAGATAATGTATTTCTTTGTTTATTGACACCTGTAAAAGTATTTCATCCCAAGTAATATTTCTTGTGATACAGGTTTTTCAGCTAGTTTGCAAATAAATACAAAAAAGCTGCTTTTGTTTTCAGTTTACCAATACTGATGTGACATTCTCAGCTTGTTTTTCCTGAATAATCGGTGAGTTCATCAGAATGCATTCTGCTTGTGCCTGTGATACTGCACATACAATTTTAAGATTCAGGTTCACATATAAATTGTTCCAAGGAGAGGAACACAGGCTTTCTTTAATTCCTATCTATTACTTTGACCTAAATAACACACTTTTCTCCAGCTCATCAACAATAAATACATTCCACTTTCCCAAAGAAGAAATATATGCCATCCAATGTCTTAATGCATGTTATTAAGTAGCCAGGATGAAGATTATTATTGAGTCTTAACAACAGCTCTTCTCTTTCAGACTCTGAGTTTACATGCTTTGTTGGTTCTCTGAGGCTTGTAGCTTTGGGCAACCCCAATAAGTTATCTTGTACTGACCAGGTGATCCCAAGCATTTAGCACCGTCACTTCTGTTCTGCCAGGCAAGCTGTCTGCCAGGCAGCATATTCCCAGTGGTAAGGGAACTTCTAGACAGCAGTCCTTTCTTCTTTTCCTTTCCTTTTTCTTAAGTACTCTGTGGGTTTGTGAGCGAATAGCAGTAGATAAGACACAGGCTGCAAGCCAACCTTTTCTCACTACTGTAACATAATTTTCATTGATCTTCCTCTGATCTCTCAAACACCTCTGAGGTCCCACTGGCTCCTGGCTGCTCACAAGAAAAAGGCCAGAGTTTATACTGATTTAGAAAGAAACATGCTGAGCAGTGGAAGATTGTAAAGGTTTGGCATTTCTCAGTCCTGCAGCAGGACTACTTAGATGATTATCTTGGAATTCCTAGTGGAGTTGAAAATTCTATTTTAAACCAATAGAGACTTATGACTTAATTTGTGGTGCACAAAGCAAGCAAAATATATTGTTGCTGCAATATTCCAGCAGGAGTACTGGTAATTTTCATGATCATAAATACTGATAATGTACATCAGGCGTGCCTGGTTACAGAGAGACTGTTGATAGTAAATCAGACTGGGACATCATAGTGAAAATTTTTAGTAAAATTTTATCAAGTATCTGTAAAGGTTTTAAAAACCAATATGCTCATGATACAGTTGTACAATTATTCCAAAGAAATTGCAAAGAAATGTTATTTGGCTTGTAAATAAAATACCCAGAGCACGTCCCACCTACACCCTGGCATGTATAAGAAAAAAACAACTCAAAAGCAAATGTCGGTGACTGTGTGTTATAGATTATAATCTGAGAGAGGGGAATTTTTCCTTCCCTGCTCCCCTGTAAGAGAAACAGGAGCACGAAACAGGGAAGGGGGAGGGAAGGCGATTAGCATAACATTAGATTTAGGCAGCCTGGCTACATTCCTGGCTAATGGCCGATTGGAAAGCTGGCCCTGCTCGGAGGGGAGGGAGGCAGTTCTGCTGGACCCTCTCGGGAGGACGGAGACAGGGTCTGTGTGCAGAGTTTTGGCTGGAGAGAAGGCCTGGAAGCCTGTTGCCTGACTGCCTGCCCTGGCCAGCGTGGACTGCTGATTCCAGCTTGGCCTGAGAGTTGCCTCTTGGCCCCGGCCCGAATCTGCTGTGTTTCATTGGAGAGCCTCTGTGCTCGCTAGGAGGGAAAGGGAGCTTCTTGAGACGACACCACCTGGGAACCACAGTGAGTCCCTAGGGGCAGACTGCCTTCCTACCTTTTTTCCCTCCATCTTGAGGGGTGGAGGGGGGTTCCCCATCCTCCTGTCGGCTCCTCCCGTGGTCTGAGACCGGCCCCAGGCCCCTTTTCCCCGTGGTGGCTGCTGGTGACCCGGCAGCGCCCTCTGCCGACCACACCAGCGAACTGCAGGCACTGCACCTTCAGTGACCCGGCAGCGCCCCCTGCCGACCACACCAGCGAACTGCAGGCTCTGCGCCTCTGCGACCCAACAGCGCCCCTGCAGGCCACGATTAGGACTGCGCTAATAGGACAGAGAAGTACTTACCAGACTTTGCTTTTCTAGGACCACTGTATAGTTTTGTTGTGTTCTGTTACTGTTCTTAACTGTTTTGCTAACATACACATATTTTTTTAATAAAGGGTTGTTATCTCTTGTTTTTCCACACTTCCTCGAGTAAAGCCCCGTAAATTTTAAATCCACAATTGCTGAGAGAGAGGAGTTTTGTTTTGTCCCATAACTCATCCTCTTTAGCAAACCTCCCAGTCTTTTCAGACTGAGACACTGTGCTATACCTTGTAGTTTATGCAGGTGTCCCCCACCTACCAATAATTTTATTTTCCTCTAATGTGGAACAAAATGTTTTAGATAAATGAGGAAGTCCTGTTTGTGTTTGAATGAATTTCATAAAAGACTAGATAATGTCTTTATTATTCTCAGAAAAGAGATTTGTTACCTTATTGCAGCTCACGATTTATTTTCTTAGCCAGTTTACACTTCCTCCTATGAAAATAACAGATGATATAAATGGGAAGTAACAGAGGCTGTGGACAGAATTTTGGCATATTTCACATATATCTCAGTGGTCATATCACACCTCTCCTTCATATGTGCATCCCAGAGGATATTAGATCAACTGCTGAGGTACTTTAGCAGTTTGAGTCTTAATTTGTTACTTTAGTTCTTAGTTTTAAAGATTCAACCTTTTAAGAAAGGTTGAATCCTTGCTTTGGCCAGAGTGTCCAGTACATTGAGGGTTTATTCATTGTTCAAACTCATGGTGAAGGGAGATTAAAGCTTTTTTGTTTCTGAAGGCAGTTTGCACATGGTATGTCTCTCTTTGTGCCAGTTCTATAGGCACCTTTCAGTCAGCTTAATGCTCTAGCTATGGTATAAAACACAATGATAAGGCAATGAATCTGGTAGGGAACAACTCATTTTTATCCCTGTTAGACTCCATACTTCTGGTATTCCCTAACTGTTAACAGCACTCATACTCTGGCACTTATTCTTTAGTACAGCTTACTGTGTACCTGAAAGCACTGGAAATGAATATGTCACAGAGTTCTCCACGTCTTTGCTAAGTCCATGAGTTCAGGTGTCTTTAGGACATGCTTTGGTGGATTTTGGGTCTAGTGGATGCATTAAAAAATACATTCTATGCTAAATTTTTATTATAAAGTTTAGTCAGTGAAAGTTGATCTTTTAAGATACACACATCCCAAAGGAATTTTCAGGAGAGGGAGAATGTATTGTATTTCATCCTCACGGTTAAAGCATTTGTTTGGAAACCCAGCTGTTTTCTTTGATGGTGGAAGAGAAGTCTGCAGTCAGTTATGTTGAGAGTCAGAGGTATTAAGTTGGTATAAGTTAACAGGAACTCCACAAGATAGGGAAGCCCCAGTAACTAAAATTGGTGTCACCAAGAGCATAAGCAAGGACCAAAGTGAGTATTTAATGTTTTGGTATGCCCTTAGAAAAAAATCTTTATTTATCAGGCAGCCTGCACTACTCAAAGGGTTAACATATTATCTGAACTGGGACCTAAGTCCTTTCTTCATATTGTGGACAGTTTACACAGATGTCAAATTACCTGTCATGTGTTGTGACCACAAGACTTGTTAATATGTCAACAGTAAATTGGGATTAGCAGAACTTCCACTGCTTTTAGGCCCAAAACATTTAGCCAAGTCCTTTTATGGAAACAATTCAAAATTTCACTGCAAGTAATTCTGCAAATTCAAGTGTTACTAATGGAAATACTTCTGTGAAACCCAGAAATAGCAGAGACATTTTTCTTTCATCAGATGAATATTGCAGTATGTGTGAATTTTCTTCTATTTTGTTGTTTAGATATTGATGAATGCTCAGATGGCTTTGTTCAGTGCGACAGCCGTGCTAATTGCATTAACCTGCCTGGTTGGTACCACTGTGAATGCAGAGATGGCTACCATGACAATGGGATGTTTTCGCCAAGTGGAGAATCCTGTGAAGGTTAGTGTCTAAAAAACACGGGCTAGTGTTATGGCTCACATTACAGAAATGTCTAGTGTCTCAGATTGTATTGGTCAAGTATGGTCTTGGACACTGCATCAGTGAAAGTTAAACCTTGACTCAAAACAACTGTAGTCTAAATAAGCATCATCAACAAAGGCAAAAGAATATAAAGTATGAATATTCTTATGCAGTGAAACATTAGTGGCCATTTCTGTGATTCATTAAAATAATATGTAAAGTCAGACACGGTGATTAAAATGCAGTTTCTCTGGCTCTACATCTGCTTCTGTGCATGTCCCTTGCATAAGTGATTTCCCGTGGGCTGATAGCATGCACTGTGATCTGTCACTCCACAGTAATCTGTTTATATGTCACATTCTTTGTATGTAAAAATGGGCCTCAATCCAGACCACAGTTCCTCCACTTTGTTCTTTGTACACTGGAATAGTCTGTGATAAAAACATTTCCCATTGCAAAAAATGATTATGCATCCCTGAGACCCTTATCTACACCTTGGTTACCACTGTAGTGCTTCTCCTGTGCAGAGGCTGACTGCTTCTAGAAAGCTGCAATTTGAAGAACTACATTACAAACTGGGAAGCTCACTGGACTTAGGGCTGGGGCAAGATATAGGGGACAAGAGAGTGACAGGGCGCACAAAGAGATGGGAAGGTTTTCTTGTTTATGAATGATGTTAGAGGGAACAGCAGGTTAATAAGAACACAGTTATTTTTAGATGCAAATATTTTAGTATGGAATGTTGTTCAGCTCTTAAAATATTTCATGCTGCTGCTCTTAAATAACAGAACAAACCAGTCTAGTTTTGCCATGGACTACTTAGGGCAAAATTATGACCCTTTCTCCTATCTGTCTTTGAGTCTGAAATATTCAGTGCTCACAGTGTAATCTTTCTTATTGCTGTTTAAACTCACATTGATGGGCTGCCTCTGTCCCAAAGGGAAGCAGTTGAATTAATTTCACTAAGGCAGACACACAGACCGTTCTCCAGGAGTGAGAATGACCTTTTTGGTATGCCCATCATCAATACTTTATTTCAACACATTTTCACTACAGCTGAAAGCCTGTAATCCCAGGAGGAATCAGCAATTTGAGTCAACCACTGCTTTCATAAGTTGAGCTTACTTTTTCAAGAACTAACTAAATGTCAGTGTTAGCTGTCCAGGTGTTAGGAAGGTGCAAAGAAGAAGTTGTGATCCTTCTGATTATAACATTGCACTTCTGTCGCTCCTGGCACAGGTAATAAAAACTTCAGCCAGGCATTTATGGAAATATTCTCAATGTCCCAAGTTTTGTCTTCAGTGTCAGCATAACACTTGTCTCATGGGTTGAAGATAGTGCCTTGGCACATGCTGTCTCAAGAGATATACATGATACAAAATTACTATGTTAAGATGTGAGCAAACTAGTAACAAGCCGCAATTTCCAAGCAAATGAAAAGCCAAGGGAAAAGAAATATGGGGATCGCTATGTGTATACAGAAGTGGCAATTATTAGAATGCTTTGACCTTTTCTACAAAGCACCAGCAGCTCTTTATTAAACATAACCAGAGGACAACAAGTAATTAGAGTTAAATCAGAGATGCCAGGAAACTATCTCCATGGCTGATAACCCTAGTCACTAACAGTGGAACACTTTCAGTTTGATTGATTGCGGCTCCAAATATTGGAATGCTTAGCAACTTGAGATCATAGAATTATAGAATGCCTTCGGTTGGAAGGGACCTTAGAGATCATCTAGTTCCAACCCTTCTGCTATGGGCAGGGACACCTTCCACTAGACCAGGTTGCTCAGGGTCCCATCCAACCTGGCCTTGGTTGCGAAGAAAATTAGATATTTGATTAGTCTTATTACATCACTTGTTGTTGTATTAAAGCCTGTGATATGTTGTCTCAGACAAAAATAAAACCTAAAAGGTATGAAGAGACAGCCTAAAATCCATTACAGCATGGAAAGTTGAACTTGCAGTAGCACAACACAGTAATGCAGAAGCATTCATCTTTGCTGTCAGATCTTTCCACTGCAAGAGATTTCCCTGCTGGGTTTAAAGACCAAAGAAAACGGTTTTCTTTTGTCACTTCTTTTGTAACCCCTAGTTAGACGTGATTAGATTGAGCTGTTGGTGGATAATCTTTTAGATAGTCACTTTAATGGGGCAGCAAATTCCAGGCCGTACTAATCTCAAATTTCAAATCTCAGTCTTCCAATTCTCACCTTCAACTGTATCCAGGACCAGCATCCTCTGAAACTTTCTGGCTCGTGCCAGTGCTTCAGCTTGCAAGAGCTGTAGAAGGAACAGTGCAAACTACTTCAAAGTAGTGTTTTATATAAAGTGCATAATAGGCTTGATTTTGACTCATCTTTTATAAGTTTTAGTTGCATTGGAGAAAGTTCTCTGTTTTAGTGGAGAAAACTTATAAAAGCCAAGGAAGTGTGGATTTAAATATTTTCTTTCTCGATTGTTCTACATGGTATGCCTCAAATCTAGGTCTGTTTGTGTCCCCTGGACATGTGCCAATAGTACTACAGAGAGCATTTTGGTGGTCAGCGTAATCAGCTCCTTGTTTCCTTCAGCAAAGCCTCTTATTTTAAAAATTCGTGTAGAAACACCTCTATTAAAATCACACAGGTACACAAGCATTTCCTTAAAAACCTTATTTTAACAGAATACCAAAACTGCACCTACCTGTTTTGCAGGAAATGTCCTTTTAGGACATCGTACTAAATATTCCTAGCTAGACATGGGCTTCTTGGTAGCATTAGACTTTTTCAGTGCTTGATAATGAAATAATAGTTGCTGAATTGCCTATATTACACATATATTGACCTTGGCTACTGCTGCTTCTTTGGCAAAACTCAGAATATTGAGTATTTTGACTAATGTACTTGGACGCAGAAATTCATAATCACATTTTATTGTATCTGCAGGCAATGGAAGACCTAGAGATTCCTTTGCTAATAGTTCTGATTCACATTATACTCCTAGGCAGACCTATGGTGTCTTTAACAATTACCAAGAGAAATTATGGGAAATGCAGCTGTAGGGCTTCAACCTCTTACCAGCACTTACTGTTTTTCCCTTGGAAATAAAATTGTTATGCATCATTGTATTTCCAGAAAAGTGAAATGTCAGCCGTATAGATTTGAGAACTGTATGGCTTTGGGATGTCTTAAATTTTATATATATGTAAATATAGCATTCAGCATGGTATATTAGCTGGTATCTTCCTCTTTGCCCCCTGACAGCTTTTCTTTATAGTTTCTTTGAACAGTCTTATTGGTGCTCTGAAGGTTGTCTCTCATGTACTATTTCTTAAAGAGAGCTGGGCTAAAGGAGTAGATATTGCATCCTCAGGCTTCATTGCAGTAAAAAAACTGGAACAACTGAGAGCAAAATCCTAAAATAAGAAAGTTTGGGCCCTGTTAATGTTTGCCCT
This sequence comes from Neopelma chrysocephalum, assembly GCF_003984885.1. Taxonomy (NCBI): domain Eukaryota; kingdom Metazoa; phylum Chordata; class Aves; order Passeriformes; family Pipridae; genus Neopelma; species Neopelma chrysocephalum. The sequence goes on from NW_020897719.1 coordinate 3,531,233, forward strand.
GCAGTTCTGTGTAACACCCTGATTCCTTTGAATTTGTCCTCTGCGATGTCTAAAAGCTTCCCAAATCAGTTGAAGAGAGAAACTGTCTTGGTTTGTACCAGAATAGTGCAAGTTATACCTCAGCAGTTGTTGGACATTTTGCATACATCCACATTCAAAGAATAGCTCACCTAATTAAGGCAGCCCATTAGGACTAACCAAGAGTATCTGTCAGGTACCAGCTGTTGTTTATATAGAATATGAGGTCAACATATCTTCGCTCTCAGCAGGTACCACATTCTTTAAATGAGACAGGTGCAAATGAAAGGATTGGAAAGCATCATTCCAGAATGCCCAATTCATAAAGGGATCTTTTTTGGTTGTAAGGGTTTATCTCTGTGTGAACTCACAGTTTGGGTTTTCTGTTCTGAAATATCTTATGTTTTTCTTCTGCCATCCTGATTCCAGAATTAGAATAATTTCCTTCTCTGTGTGACAGAGCAGCCTGCCTGACAACACAGAGGCTGGATCTCTACTTGAACACTATGTTCCACAGTTCAGGATAATGAGGGATGGAGGCATATTACAAGCCTCAGTATGCTCCTCAGCCTTAATGAATGAGCAAAGTCCGAAATGGTCACTCCAGCATCCATGTCTCTGGATCTGCATGGCAGAGGAATTCCTAGCTGTCAGGATGTCTCAGTTTATCTCACATTACATCCAGTATTTTAACTAGTACATGAAATTTCTTGTAGCTGAAAGCCACTGTCAGTTTGGAGTCCTACACTTAGGTTTAACAGAACCTTTCTTATTGATAGCACTTAAGGGAGACAGGAAATAAAGAATCACTACTCTTCAGCAGGAAATCTTACTAGCATTCACAAAGCTCCATTAAAATCCTTTAGCTTTTATTCATGATCATAAAAGTTCAGCAAATAAAGTGACTTCTTTTTTTTCCATCCATCCCAAATAGAGCTGTAGGCATTAAGGCTTCATTACTAAATTTGGAAACCCAACTTAAGCATCACCAAACAGAAGGCAGATGAGGAGACACATTAGTATTTAAAGATTCTGGAGTGTGGGAAGGGGACAAAATTGTCAAAGTTTCTCATCTTTTACAAAAGGACTGATAAAACAGAAACTTGACCATTACATTTTATAAAACAGCAATTTGGATACATTTAGTCAGGAAACAACATTTCTCTCAAGCTGGGGTTACCAGCATATGAAGTGTCCACATCTTCATCTACCACATTTGGTAAGCACTCTGACACCTGGCTTCCATGAAGTCATGAATAAATTATTCACAATTCATTTGATCTTTGAACAGATTTACTTAGGACAGAAAAAAACAGAAATCAAACTTTCTCCTAGGATGAGCTTGGGCGCCCTAGCAAATGCACTTCTTCCTTTTTTTCCTTAAGTAAAAAGTACTCAGAGGTCCTGGTACTGTGACCTTGCTGAGCTAATGCTACTCCTCAGAACAAAGATGACTGAGAAACTTCAGTTGCTTCAGAGAAAAAGAACTGTCCACACTCCACCCTCCCTAACCATCCTTCCAACAGCATATTTCTAGTGATACAAATGTTCATCTTTTCTTTACATAGATGACAGTCTAACTGATATCAGAATGATTCTGGTAAGAAATATGTCTGAGGGAGATGTTTTGTAATGTGAATGTCCTGCACAGAAGTCTGGATAGCTCATCAGAGGAGGGAAAGCTGCAACTTTCCATCAGCTATATCAGAATGGGTCTCTGAGCCTTTTGCCACTTCCTAGTAAGGTGTACACAGTTCTTTTTCTTTCTAATTGTGCCTTATTCATGTTCCTTTTGAGTTTATTGTGATTTTTTGCCTCTGCCATTGTCAATATTGTGTTTGTGGGGGATTTGTCTATAATATTATTGAGCTGTCTTTTTTAGAGCTGTACATTTTAGCTCCAAGATCTCTTTCCAGAATAGATCTAAAAGACTGATTTGATTTTTGAATGGGTATTTCTCCATGCACCTTCCAAGTGAATCTAATCTGACATATTATTGTTTACTCAGTCAATATCACAAAGTACTTCTATATTTCACTGTTAATATTTGGTTTTAATTCTTTCTTATCAACAGTCTTATTCATCTCACTGTTCATCCATTTCCCATGATGACTAAGTATATTGGGCAGCACGCATTCTGGCACAGATTCTTGGGAAACTTCCCTGGGACAACTCTCCATTGTGACAACCTGACCAATTGTTGCTGCCTTTTATTACTCGATAATTATCCTGCTATTAATATGTGAGCCAATGACCTCTTTTATTCCATGGCACGTAGTTCCTTTAAGAGCATGTGTTATGCAAGGGAAGTCATGAAGGTTTTCAATAAAAGTATTACGCTATATGAAATGTATTCCCTCTTTAAAGTGTTTTTAATTAGTATAGCATACATTTACTCTGTATCCATGATATGGTATCTTTAAACAATCTTCTTTCTATCTGAAAATGTTATCTTTTTAGTCACTAGTTTTAATTCATATTTAAAACTTCATTATTTTAACATAATACTGTCTTTGAATCTAAGCACTACCACAGAGATATTTTTTTAATAGCCTTTTAAATTCTTTGAAGGATATTGAACTTGCACACATTGGTCACTGCTCATCATCAATACAGAGTAGTTGCTCAGTAGAGACATTCAGAGTCTGAGCCTGCTCACTGCTCAGGGCCAAGTCAAACAGTGCTTTCTCCCTTTGGGATTCTTTGACTATCTGTTCCAAGAATCAGTCAGTAAATCTGTTAAATACAGCCTTGGGTCACAACCTGGTGGAGCAATTAAAATGCCCATTTTTATGGAGATTTCTGCCTCTGCAGTCTCACAAATATTGCAAATGGAGTTTAGTAATTCCAAGTACTGTCACCATATTGTATGGCTTTAGGCCAGTATTTTTCCTGCATAGACATGAAATTATTTGTGATACAATTAACTCCTAGCTTTCTGTAACACAGAATGTATCACTGTTTCTTCCCCATGGTACTCCTTTGTTGTTGCAATGTTAAGTTGTCCCAAGAGATGATGGTAAGAAATAGAAAAGCCTTCAAAATGTGCCAGATCAAAGCTGCTGTAATTTTTAGTGTAGGTTAGATAAAAAAGAACTTATCCTTATTTAGCATTAGATAACTACTTACATTTCGTTTCTGTTTTTTTATTGAGGCAAACCTCCAAGTCCTTTGAGACCTAATGTTTTAATGTCATAACATTCAAGCTGCTTGGTTCCTAAGCAATGTGTTGTAAATAGCCTGAAGTGAATTATTTGTTTGGTTTTTTTTTTTTGTTTGGCTGGTTTGATTTTTGTTTGGGTTTTTTGTTGTTGTTTTTTGGTTTGGTTTTGGGTTTGTTTTGAAACAATATGGAAGCAATAATAATATGCCTCTGTGGCTAGATATGCTGGAAATATGCAACCTGTAATCCTACCTCTTCCCTTTTCAGATACAAAAGATGCAGGGGCCAGTGTACCTTGACCATAGCTGGTTATGACTGTAAACCAAACTGTCAGTAACATAATTCACCATCCATTAAAACTCCAAAGTAAAGAAACTGAACAAAGTTTTGCTTGGTGTGGGTGATTTGTGTGCAAGTTCTTTGCTGATAATGCTCGAAGTTTGATGTGGATGAATAATGCAAATGAGAGTTTCATGCATGAAAAGTTGGTGTTTCTCTTGCTGCATCATAAACACACTGCTGTTTCTGATTAGGTTAGAATCAATATGTAAATAGCTCCTGCTATCCCTATCCTGACTAGGGATATTTAAATTGCCCTATCCAGAACACTTATTTTCATGAATCAAACTACTGAAAAAAACAAAGTTGAGATTTTTCGTAAGTTCTCAGTGCCAGATAAGCTCAGCTTGATACTACAGTCAATGATAACCTCCATTATTTTCAGTTACTGTTACTGTGTTGAAACACAAACTTCGGAAGTCTTTTTCTCACGGGAAAATTGTGAAATACACTTATACGAGTGCCAAATGCAGACTTAATGTTTATAAGGTCAGCATTTTTTGTTTAAAGGAAACTCTTCTTTTTTACATGATATCTGAACTTTGTCCAGTTATCTCATTAAATATGGCTGCATTCTGTTAAGTGTCTAGGTTTTTGAGAAGTATCATTATTCGCTTATGACACTAACTGTGTGAAAGCTTTGTACAAAACAGTGTTCTAAAGAAATGAACACAAGTTTCAGAAAGTAATTTATTAAAAAATACTTTAATGATAAAGAGAATCCTGCTGTTAATCTGAATCATTATATTATATAGAATGTTTCTGTTCTCTTTCTTGCATAACCTAAAAATAGTTAGACTGAGTATGCAGAGATCCTAATTTTAAATTGCAAGATTATATTACTTTCAGGATGAATTTAAGAGAAAATAGAGGATGAAGAGAGCAGCTCTTCCATCCCTCTGCTCTGCCCAGACCAGCATCACTCAAATCATTCCTGTTAGCTACTTTTCTAAAAACCTTCAAGTCTGGAGTTTAGACAGCCTCTGCAGGGCTGTCTGTTCCACTGATAATGTATCCTTACTGTTCGGCTGGGTTTCCCTGTCTGACGTGCCTGTGATGTGTCAGCTATTCAGGTCCATGTGAACAGCCACATGGAATTAGGTTCACGGTCCTAGTTATCTTCTGCCCTACTGCAACAGTGACTGCCTCCAGATGCTTCAGAAGGTAATGAGGTAGAAGGTGTGGAGATCTGAGATGACTTGCCTGTTCTGGATTATCTGATATATAAATAAGTGTACCAAGTGTGCCCTAATGCATGAAATGTAGTCTGTCTCCCAGAATTTATTATTATTGCAAATTGAATGTTCTTGCTACCTGTATACCCTTTTGGCTATACGATTCTTTTTCACCTCTTAGTGTGGCAGTGAGTGTCATATTTAGTATATGCATTGTATATACTAAATTGTATATACAATTGTATATTGTCCTTTTATCAGGCTTAAATTTGTTGTCTTCCAGTTCCATTCACTGTCCCTTGTCTTGCGTGTTAGGCAATATGGAGAAAAAAAGCTGTCAACATATCTTCTCTGGAGTATTTTTTTTTGTTATGTTCTTTTAGAGATGGGCAATTCATTTCTTTTCAGTTTTTCTCAAATGACAATTTTCTCATTCTTCCCATAAGCCTAGTCATTTTGCAATTTTTTAAAGATGGTACCACTGTAATTGCACACAATATTTGAAAGAAACCCACAATGCTCCTTATTTGTACAATGGGATTCTAATAATTTCCTTGCTGTTTTTCATTCCAATTCATATTCATGTTAGCAACTTGTTTACTTTTTTTTTTTTTCACTGCAGCCACACTTGGAATTGAAATGATAATGGAGTTATTTTGCTTTAAACTGAATGTGCTTGAGGTGAATTGGAGGTTTCATTTCCATTGTTGAACCCAAAGCTGAGTGTTCTATTAGGTTTTTATGCTGATGGTGAAAGATACATGCATGACCGTATTGCTTATTTTGTCTCATATTCCTCTGTTGGACATTTAATTATAACAATACTTTTTAATAATTAAGAACTTGGGCCATACTGTTCTGAAATTGTATTTAGAGTTGAACTCAGTGTATCGATATTTACAGTCATCATAGTTCTAATCTTTGCTCTGTTTTCCACTTTCGATTGCATATATCTGTTTACTTCATGACCTTTTGAACCTTTTTTCCCAGATAATTTTTCTCCATTTGGACAGCTGGAAAAAGCTAAATAAAGACTATTTGAGTAGAAGGTAGTTTGTGCTGCGAATTGGCTCTTGCAAAGTAATTGTGTGTACCTTGATGAAATAGATCTTTAAAGGTACTCTTGAATTCTTTGAGATATGATTGTTTTGAAGTAATTTATTTTTATTCACTGGAGACACGATTTTTTTTTCTTTATTTTCTATTCTAGACACAAGAGCTATAGATATCACTGCAACTTGAATAATTAAAGTATTCTAGTTTTCACACTGATAAATGATGCAACTTTAAGTATGGTCTCTAATAGATGATGCAACTTAAAACATGGTGTACTTGCTTAAATGAGCTTACAGGTCATATGTCATCTTTCACATTAGCTTCTCAGCAAGTAAACTCAAATGTGCTAGACAGAACACAGAACTAGCAAAAGGTTTTGAAAACAGGATTCTGAAGCTGTCCTTGTTTCACTGAACATGGCTCATGAATGGTTGCCACAAACCAAAGCTCTTCAGGGAGCAGAGAATTATTTTTTTTGCATACTTCTTATGATTTCTTCATTCTATCTACCTTACTCAGTAGCATTCACTTAGAAAGATGTGTAGGAAAACTCACAATATCACGTTTTAAAAGCTGATGTGACTTGTAAAATATTTTTTTGTGAACTTGTAAGTTATTCCTCCCCATTCTGGTGAAGTACAAATTAATTTTCAGCTGAAGGCTTTAATGGCTAAGAATCATTTATATTGACTACCACAAGAACATTTTTGTTAATTGAATGTGGTCTAAGAGCATTGCATGGCATGTTTTTGCAGATATTGATGAATGTGGAACTGGAAGGCATAGCTGTGCCAACGACACTGTTTGCTTTAACTTGGATGGTGGGTATGACTGTCGATGTCCCCATGGCAAGAACTGCACAGGAGACTGTATCCATGAAGAAAAAATCAAGCACAATGGTCAGATTTGGGTGCTGGAGAATGACAGATGCTCTGTCTGCTCATGCCAGGTCAGTACAAATGGAGTTAGCTGCTTCTGTGAGGTGGTGGTAGGGATCGAGGAAAGAGCATCATGATTCAAGTGGAATTCCTGGTGTAGCTGCCTTCTCGGGTGCATGTGTGGTGCTACAGAAAAATAAAATTGTGTCTTACATAGGGTATGGAGGAGAGCTTCTCTAACCTGCACAAGCAGAACATCCACGGGAAGTTTATTATATGATACCGGGAGAAAGACAATAGTACTGTTTTGTTAGCAGAGATGCCATCTGTGTTTTCTTGGTGGGAGTAACAGCATTTTCTTGCAAAGAAACTGTCTAGATACATATTGGGGTTGGAGGCTGACACCAGTATCTCTAGCAGATGGCTATAAATAGAAGTAAGTTCTGTATCTGCAGAGTAATTCACCTTTTCAGCTGTTTGCTGTGGGAACTTTGGTCCCAAGCTAAATGCTGATGGAGAATGAAGGCCCAATACACTGGTACCTATGTCCCGAGCATTTCAGCAGTTCAACTTCCATTGATATGGGTTGAATTTCAGATCACCTATCACTTTCCTTATGTGAATAATTACAGAAGAGAGGGATTGATCTTCCTTGGTACCCTCTTCTACGCTGGTATTCTATGATACTATGATACTCTATAGTCTGAAGTTTAAACAAGATTCATCCAGCCTTCATATGAAAATGACAAATTTAGTACAGTCTTTTAGAATTTGACCCTTGGGAAAGACACCCTTGGGTTTCACCACCTTAGAGGAGAGCTGCCTGAAGATTGGTTGTATGAAGGATGTAACAGGCAACAGGGGAACTTTATGGTAGTTGATGAGTGTTTATTGGGGTTTCTAACTTGTTTTGAATTGTATTTTGACAAAGATACTGCGAAAAAACTTTTGAGCTACTGTCTTAGAATCATGGCAAAAAATCAAGTTTTGGCCCAAGTATGGCTGAGTTGTGCAAATTTCTACCATCACTGTATGTCTGTCTTCTAAAAACAGAATGGATATGTGATGTGCCGGCGAATGGTCTGTGACTGCCAAAATCCCACCGTTGACCTCTTTTGCTGTCCTGAGTGTGACCCGAGGCTCAGCAGTCAGTGTTTACATCAGAGTGGGGAGCTTTCCTATAACAGTGGTGACTCCTGGATACAGAATTGTCAGCAGTGCCGCTGTTTGGTAAGGCTTCTGATTACAGCAGCAGAGACAGGAGGGAAAAAGTATATGAGATATTCTGATCTGTGAATAGTTTAATTTTCATGCATTAGCATCCACTTAATTTCCCCTGAAGTACGTATATAATCAAAATGTGGTTTGCGTGGATTTTTGTCAGTATTGTCAAGTTCCTGTTAAAAATGCATTTTGACACAATACACATAATATAAATTATTTAATCATAAAGATTGTTTTAGCAAAGAGTGAAGGTCATTTGGATGTGGCACCTACACAGCAACATTAATGTGTTCACATTCAGAGACTGATCAAGCAGTATAAGGAAATTCTAAATATGTATTTATTATCCCAATTGATAATTTCAAGGATGCTGGTAGACTAAACTTGTTTTTTCATTCAGACATTTTGAGTAACAGAAAAGTAAAAATACACTATATATTTTTCAAAACAGTGAAATGAGTTTTGAAAAAAAACATCTATTAAAGCTTGTCATCCTTTTTCTGGGCATGTATTCCATACAAACTGTTCTACATAATGCTGCTCGGGAAGTTTCTATGACAGAAAAAATCGCAAGAAAAAAACATCTAGCTTTTGTCACAGGTTATCTGCTAATGTAAAGTCCATGTAGCAGCTTTGGCTTGTCAGGATATCATGAATAACAGCCAGAAACCAATTCTGTAGACTGTGCTTTCAGTGCTACCACTGCTAAAATCCAATTAAATAGATTCCCATGTGCTTCATTAAGTGTCTTAAAAATGAAACAAAACAACCTACAGTTTAGTATCTCAATAGATGTTTCTTTTTTTTCAAGATGCTACTTCTATAGCTAAAGCCTGCTTTCTTTCAGTAGTCATGGATTTTTTGGGGTGACAGTGTATTGTCTAGTCCTTGTAATGTCCATCACTGCAAAAAAACAGATTGAAGTATCAAGAGCAGTGGCTGGTTTCAAAGATTGCTTTCATTCTTACCACCATGTAGTTCAAGAAGAAGAAAATTGACCCAGATGAGAATTTTGTAAAAGACTAACTTCACAATACTTTCTGCAACAAGAGAGGTAGATTTGGAGCCATGACGAGTGTCTGAATTTTTTTTCAGCCTCTGCTCTGGAGATAGTGAACTCCTCATGCTCAAAGTCTTAGATACAGTTTTTGTGAATATCCTGATTTCCTAGGGCCACATGCTGTTCTCTTTGCCCCCCTTAAATCCAGACTACTCAATCTGTGCTCAAATTACCTGAATAACTTGGAGGTCAGAGATGGACCTGCTACCCCAAAAAAATGTGCATTAATGACTTCTGTGAAATCTTTTCTTTGATCTGCAGCTTTGGCCCTTGTCCAGAGTGAAGGGAAGTTGATTCCAGCTTCCAATAACTGATGTGAATAATTAAACGTCTTTAGATTTGTGATCAGGCATACAGTAATTTCACCTCAGGATATTCTGGCTCAACACAAATCTCTGCTTTGAGCTTTTCTTACCCTGGCTGTACTAAACCCACCATGCAGAAAGTGTGATTACACTTGGAAGTTTGGTTATTCCGATCACAATATTCTAAATGGATGGTAAGTGGGTAGAGGTCCTCTCACTGAAAACACACTGGTGTTCCCCATTATATTGGGCTGCTGGTAGCTTGACACCCTTAATCTAGCCAATGCACTTGTAACCATGGCAAAAATAAATTTGAGGGCTTTCTATGGCAAACCAACAGTCTGAATAGAAGTGGAACTAGGTGAAACTGGAGATTTCAGAGGACTTTTGCAGTGCAGTCATGTTATAGCTTCTGTCACTTGCACGAGAGTCTCATAAGGACAGACCCATATCTGGTATTGCATAACTTGTATGGAGAATTTTCAGCTGCAGTTTGATGCAGAGTGTTTGGAAGTAAGTTAATATACTTCCTGAATAGCATGCAGAAAAATGCACCTGACCTGCTATGTCTCCCACAGTCAGTGTTCTCTGTGCTGAATTCAGAACAGGACCAGATGGGAAAAATTAGCTAGCTAGAAATACAGTGCTGATCCAGAGGAATGGGTGATGAAACAAAATAAGAGCTAATAATCATATTTTGTTCTCTCTGAAAACAGCAAGGAGAAGTTGACTGCTGGCCTCTGCCATGCCCAGAGGTGGACTGTGAATTCAGTGTCCTCCCTGAGAATGAGTGCTGCCCACACTGTGTTACTGACCCCTGTCAAGCAGACACCATTCGCAATGACATCACTAAAACATGTCTGGATGAAACCAATGTCATTCGCTTCACTGGATCTTCGTGGATTAAGCATGGCACAGAGTGCACCCTCTGCCAGTGCAAGGTAAAGTGTATAAAGATAAAGCTGAGATACTTCTCTCCTGTCTTGTTCTGTGGCACATCAATATTAATGCACTGAGTCCGGTCAGTGAACAGTTGGTGTCCACACTTGTTTTAAAGCAGCAGAGATGACAGTAAAAGTGTTCAGCTTAGTTAATTGTACTTTTGCATGTGCTAGAAGGATGATTTAATTGCTAGGAGGTCAGAAGCAGGACAACAGCAGAGTGCTATGGAGACAGTAGTGGTCTTTGCTTTTCCACCAGTATATTCAAGTTTGATCATAGAGCTCCAAGCTCCATGCTATCTTGGAAACATGCAAATATAGGTATTTAAGCCTAGACTTTGCACAAGAAACTTGTTTAGTGTGATACTGTAGTGTTATTGGAACTGATTGAATTGATTTTGAGAATAAAAAGACTAGTTATATGGCTACATAGCTTTCATGCTTTAAAATTAATAGCATAATCAGCATGTTTAGAACATTTACTATTTTTATAGTCAAAGGACTTCATTGTCCAAGGAGAAAAATTAATGGCTATGGGCATATGTGAATTCTGGCATCTCTTTTTAAGGATACAAAAGAAAAGGAGCTTAAAATAAATGTTTCCATTCAGAGTAAGCCTATAAGTTAAATTTTGTTTTCTGCCATCCAACTGAAGAATAACAATATGTGTTTCCACAGTAGCCAAGGAGAGAGAGACAGCAGGATTCATCCATAGTTATTTAATTATTACTGAAATTCACAGTTTATTTTGGGCTTTATTCTGTGTCCTTCCCAAGCAAAATGCCTCCCAAACTCTAATACGTGGTACAATTAACTGCTTTGAAAAGGTGCTCATAAAACAATCTAATTTCAACACCTCCTTCTGTGAGAATTCTGTGTGATCAGGGAGCAGAAGCAGTCAAGTATCACCTTCATTCTCCATTTAGCCTGATTCATGCTATGTGCAATAGCAGCTGCTGCCATCAAGGCATAGTCCTTTCTCAAGGGCAGTGGTATGCACCAGGTAGGTGTCAGCATTTGTCTTGATGGCAGAACGGGTCAGTGGTGAGAAGAAAATGCTGTAATCTGACAGAATGGCTAATGGTTAGAAAGCCAGCAGCTGCCTGAAGGATATTGAAACAGGCTTACACACACAAACCTGTACTTTTGGGGTCTGTAGCTGGTGGTATACTCCAGCTGCAATGCTAGAAGTTACTTTTTGCTCGGGCAAGTTGCTGAGGTTCTTTTGCATCTGTTTCCCCACCTGTAGAACAAATAATGGTGTGTGATTCTTTCCTAAATCACTTTTTAGATTCAGTGATGGGAAATGTGTTCTCGTTGTACTGCTAATCAATGGCAATGCAGAAGGCATGTATCAGTTCTGATGATGGCCACCTCCCTGCTGCTACAGTCTTCCCTTTTGTGTTAAGCAAAGACTGAACCCTAAGCATTGACTAATTGGTATTTAGTGTAAACACATAAACAGACTAATAAAATACAGTGCTGCATTGTGAACATAGTTAAGATTAAAACAGATACTCTGCCAAACTCCATAGTTTTAATGACTCAGATGTGAATCTACGTAACAGTGAAGGTGTACTACTTTGTCCCTAAGCAAACCGAATCTCACTCAATTCTCTTTACAGAACAGTCTTCATTTTGAAATACACTATCTGCTCGTATTGCTGGCATTTTAATATTGCAGTTCTGCATGCAAGCAGCCTGCTCCCTCCAGATCAGGTTAATGGTGTGTCCCGTTTGTATAGTGCTCCTCATTCATGTTATGTCACTCTACGTTTTGCTTGCAGAGCACCACATGGAAGGTCAAAGCTCCAGTCTAAGCCTCTCTAAGCAAGCTATAGCAAAATAGGTTTACACAAATCCTTTAAGAATTCAGAAAACTGGGTGTCAGCTAAAGTAGACTTAGCTACAAAAACATTTCTAATCACAAGTAAAGAAGGTGGAGAGTAGGATTGTAACCTCCAAAGTTTAGTCAATTAAATGTACTTGGAGTAATTTATAAATAATACTCAGCTTTTATTTGTATTGTGAGAGTCAGACTGAAGAAAAGAAGTATTGGAGGTGCAGAAAATTATTTCTCCAGTACTTTAATGATGTCCCTGGGCAATCTGTTCCCTTAATTGCTAATATTCTCAGAAGAATGTCTGGACTATCAGGAAAAAGTTTATGGATTAATGTTTGCTGGTGTTACAGCCAGGATGTATTGACTTGAAACATTCCAGGCTAAATAAAGCCCGGAGTCACTTCTGCCTGATCTGAATAAAACTCCCAAGTGCCCTGTCTTGTTCAACAGCTTTATGTACTTGAGCAGATGCCTGATACCTTTATGCTGGGAGCTTTTCTTCCCCTGATCCCAACTTCTTTCAGTTTGACTGTTGTAGCTCTGGGACACAGACCATGGCAAACCAAGCAACTAGAGGAATCATAATAGCCTGTTCCCCTGGGCAAAGTAAGGACATGATGACAATGTCATGGATCTGATCCAAGTCTGTATGTTCAAATCTGATGGGTATTTGCAAACAGCCGAGATTGTTAAATTTACTTGTTTTGTACAAAATGCAAATAGTTTCAATTCTTCTTTCTGTTTTTCTGTTCTTTAGAATGGCCACGTCTGTTGCTCAGTGGATCCACAGTGCCTTCAGGAACTGTGACACCAACAACCATCTCTCACAAGCAGTTTCTGGTTAAAGAATTTTCCTTCACAGAAGTAGACCTTTAGACCAAAAATTGTTCAAAATTAAAACTAAAATTAGGTTGGTTTTGTCTATCTGAAGTGCAGATATGTGATGAACTCAGTTACCTGAATCAGAGTGAAATCTTTAGGACTCAAGACAAGCTCAGATGTGTAAACCCTTGTTTGAAGTTAGGCCCAAATCTTCTGGCTATTTGTCTGTCTGGCATCCTTGTGCAGAATGTTTACGTTAGTGTAAAGTGACACATTGTAATGCTGTACATAATGATGTCAAGATCCAAAATCAACTAGGAGCTCTTACAGGGTCTTCTGAAGCTTTGAGAGTCCAACACTTGACCAGAACGCAGCAGTTTTACCTAATCATATTTGGAACTGCACAAATGTGTTTGATTGCTTACTACAGAACTTAGCAGATGTTCGACTAAAAGGATGAAGCCTTCAGGAATAAAGAACCTAGCAGCTAAGATGTGATATGTACAGTATGTGCGCTGGAAAAAAAAAGATAGAAGTTATTGTTAAAAAAAAAAGAACAAAAAAAAAAACCCAACAAAAAAGAAAACCCGTGATGCACAGGCATGGCTTCTTAATGTTTTCTGATGGGAAAAGTCATCAATATTTCCTTGTTTTACTGCACTTACTATTATTTCTTGATTGACTTTGTTCAGTATAAGCTCGTTATTGTGCAAATTTAAATAAATATTTCTCTTACCTTAAGTTTCTGTTTGTGCCATCTTACCTTTTCAAGGATATAATTTTCATGTGTGCTGTTAATTCGTCTCCTTTGCAAGCATTCCAGGGCATCTGGACAATACAGGTGATGTATTGCCTGTCTAGCTCCTCTACATATGGGATCTTATGCCCAGCACAGGCTTATGCCTATTCTGTCTTATCTTTGTTAAGACATGCATAAGCAAGTTCATGCATCTGAGTCATTACAGTGGATTGAACAGCAAATTCATGTACTTAAAGATCAGACCCTGTGTGCCAGCAGGATGTTGTCACCCACAGTCGGTACAGACCATTCACATGTGACTTACATCTGTTCAGATTTACAGGGGATCTTCTCCAAATTCCTCCTCTCTCCAGCTGCCATGGGTTGGTTTGTTTTCTGTAAGCTCTGCAGCTGTTTTTATTGTTTGTGTGAAGTATCTTAATGCATGGGGATTACTTCAATATGCAAACCTGATTTTCACTGGTGTTCTGTTGGGGCAATAAATAAAAGAGGTTATGTGACCAAAGCTATGTTATTCTCAAAGAGAAATAAAAATAAAACAATGCTTACAAATTGCCTGAAAAGGCTGAATTTGTAAGGAACGCATCATGAACAGTGGAGGCAAAGAAGAGAGAAGGAAACTGCCCAAGATAACAGCATTGTTTAAAAACTGCTTTAGTGGTCACGTTCTTTTCAAAGTGCCTTGCTGCTCTTCAGCATCTCCCTGACCAGTTCAGTAGGCTGCCATGCAACCTGGACAGGCAAAACTTCCATTAATATTACCCCTGTGTATTATTAAGTTACAATGCAAGTCCATGTATGTGGTTTTACAAAACAGAACAATTTCCTGCGAACAGGTGCTACTTCACAGTGTTTTACATACAGCAAGAGATCAAAGTAATCCCATGAAACCCCATGTATCTGGTAGATATTCCCTTGAACCGTAGTGTCTACTGAGTACTGGATGTTTTTGATTTAGGGAATGCAAGAGATGCTAGGCCACTGAATGCAAATAATATAAACAAACCAAAGAAACTAAAAATCTAAAAAAAGAAAAATGCAAGAAGAGCCAAATGGGTAGTTTACATTTAACCATTAAAGTTACAAAGATTCTTAGACCAAGTAAACTCTTTTCTTCACTTATTCCATAAATAACAGGTATTCAAGAGTTTTTAGTGTTTTGTCCCATTCCTGGCAAGCTGCAATCACAGTTTTTAAAGAAGAGAGTTAGCTCCCTGAAAAACAAGCTGCTTTCTCTACCATGTTTTCTTGCTCGCTAGTAATTGTCAGGAGGTCATGTTTTCCCCTCAGATGCTGAGACACATCTCCAGTGGATTTCAGCAGCAGCTAGATACCTGTTTCTGAGAGAAAGTTTAGCAGAAGTTGTTACCATTTAAGAACTGCACTGCAATTTCATTCAAGAATAGGTACAAGATAGACATAGAGAATGAATGAAGACCAGAGTTCTTTTTTTGAAAAGAGAAACAGAATCCTTGGGCTCTGGCAAAGGCTGCAGAAAGCTCTGAAGAAAAGCAGTGGAGCTGGTAGAGGCAGATATCTACAGAAGAGTTGTGAGCATTCCTATTTTGGGTCAGTGGATAGAAAAGTTACGGGTGAGACAAGTGTCTCTGCCCTAATCTGGTTCAGTGCATCTTCCGACATCGGTTTTAGACCTGTAACAAATGTGAGAACTGGAAGGAAAATTATCTCCAAATTTATTTTCTCAATCCTTTCTCAAAGGCAGAATAATACTGGTGTTTAATCCCAGCTTTTAATCAAAACTAAAATCGTGTATAGATGGAAAACAAACACCACTTTTCTATTGTTACCTACCCTGACCTGAGTGTTGGAGGATCTTTCTGCTATTGTAGGTTTGTAAAGCACAGTACACTAAAAGGCTAAGAAGCAAAAAACTGAGACGCAAAAAACTGAGACACAAGGTAATAATCAAAACTTGAATCAAATCCTTGGAGAGACACTCAGCGTTACATGTATGTAAAGAGCAGAAGTCATACTTCTGAACAAAGCTGGAAGTCTCTGCTAAATAAAAAATGAGAATGGGTTCAGTGAATATTGTTTAATTTATCAGTGTTCAAGGTTACTAATCAGTTGGGAGACATGTCAGTGACCCTCATTTTCATTCCCTTTCACCCCTTCTTCCCCATCTGCCTCCTGTTCAGCCAAGCCAGTAATTAGTAGCTCATGTTTTTAATTTTCCTTGAAAAGTAAATTTAAATATTATTAAAAATTGATGTCTAATTTCCAGGCCTAAATTATCTGTCAGACAATATAGTGCATAAAAAAATACATTTCTGAATGATGCAGGTACATTGTGCTCTCTTACTGGCCTTTCATTATTGATGCACTGTTTGCAGTACCAGAATTCAATAACTTCCATAAAGGAATTGTCACCTCTCTGCAGAGTAATTGCCCTAAGTTAATAGACCTACAGATAAAACAGCAGAGATATCTTCAGTTACAATGCTGAATTCAATGCTATGGTGAAACAGGTTGACAAAATGCAGCAGCCATTGAAAAGGGACCTAACTGGGCACCTGCAAATTTTTGGTACTCACAAATTTACCAGGTCAATAGTAGCCATTGCATTTTTATAGGATGCCTAAAAATGTGTGTTTGTGCAGGGCTGTGTGTGTTTATGGAGGGCTGTAAAAGTGCCCTCCTTAATTTCCAGCATAGGGTCTTACCATTAACTCCATTGGCCTATAGCAGGTTCACCCTCGGTCACCTCAGAGAAGAGCAATCTCATGAGCCACAGAGCCCAGATTCTGCTGACTTCAACTGCAGGATGTGTATGGGGTAGGATCTCCTCCTCCACAGATTCCCCAAAGTGAACGAGAATGCCGCTGCAGCAAATGGCAGTGCTCAACTCACACGGCCTCTCAACAGTAGGGAAGTCCCTTGATTTCTCAGATAAAAATAGCAGTAGCTTTAAAGTAGGGCCCTGCTAGTTATTTTTTAATAGTGTAACTTACTTACAGGCAAATGCAGTTTAACTTGTTCCCAAACCTGTTAATAATTTAAGCTAAAATTCACTAGCTAGCTTTTGCCAACTCTATGAAGAAAATGTTTCAGAGTAACATGAGTAAGAAGACTAGAGCAACTCTGGCATCTCCTGAGTGGGTAGCCTGTGTCTCTTTTTCAGTGTACTGGTAAAAAGCCCACTGCAGTCATGTCTTCCACCCAAGTCACCGTTGTATTCACTAAGTCACAATCCTGGCTGTCTCTCCTGTTGCTGTTTTGATTTCTAATTAAAAATTAAAAATGTCTTGTTGCTTTAGCATAGTCGTCAAATCTCTGTCCTGGGGGAAAAGACAAAGTGTATCACTGGATTTTTTATTAAGGAGAAGCATTTTAGAGAGGGCCTGAAAAGAAAATGTTAAAAGCTGTTTCTCAGATCTCTGTGGCTGTTTAACAGCTGTGTGAAGGGCCACTAGCATGTTACTGTATTTCACTTTTTTCCTTTTGTCAGTAAGATGCTAATGCAAAATGATGAAAACAAAAAATCAGTTGTTGAAATCACTTATTCACCTAGATCTGCACTAATCAGTATTTTCTTATTGCCAGTGTTTACATAGTCTGGAAAATACCAAACAGGTATTGTTTACAATAGCAGGAGATATGCAACCCTATGTTGTACTAACTTGTTCACAGATAATTTATGTAACTTGAAACTTTAACTACTACAAACCATAACAATCTATTGATCTCATATATTTCAGGTATAAGAGAGCCAAACTCAATAACTATGCTTCATCCTAAAATTTGTTTTTTCAGTAATCTCATTTTAGGCTTCAAATGTAACTCCCAGTATGTCATTTATGTATCAGCAGTATTGCTTGGAACCATAAAATAAAACTCTTTAAGGGCTTATTTTATGACTGAGTCATACCTGAAAACCAGAATAACTAGAACTGCATCACCACAGGTAGAGCATCTGTTTAAATGGAACAACAGAAAAAAGTAAAGCCTTAAGTACAATTTTGTGTTGGGGAGGGAAGACAATTTCATGGAGAGGAGAGGGGACAAAATAGAAAACAAAAACAGCAAACCCACTCATGCTAACTCGGTCCTGCCCCTCTTTTAATGCCTGCTGATCTGAACAAGAAGAGGGTTGCAGCCTTTGCATGGTTACCTTAGTTTTCACAAGAAGCTCCTCATCTGTTGCTGCTTTTGGATATTTCATCTGAGTGAACCACAGCTGTTTCCTGTTTAGTTTCCTTAGTGCCTTTGGTGAAAATGTAAAAAATGCCTGGGACCATCACAAAGCAGGTTGGGACTGGCCCCCTTTGAAGCAGGCACTGTACCACAGCTGGAGCCTCCTTCCCAAGGCAAGCTTGCAGGCACCAGTCTAGCAGAGGTGGGGGGAGCACCATCTACCTAAAGGTGTAATCCTAAATGTGCAGTGCTGCTATTTTATTAGCTATGTATAGTTGGGTCCTCCATAAGCTGTGACAGAATGACCCAGCTTTCCAAGGCAAAAATCTTGTTTGCCTCATTCCCACTTGCCATGAACAAAATGTGAGCGCTCACAAACACACCTCAAAATGCAGTTCTCTCACAGCTTTTGTGTTTCATGATCACATGGCTCTGCAGAAGTTACCCAAGTCAGCTGAGACCAAGCCCCATCCCATGGCCAGCTTTCCCTCTGTGGGACTTCTTTGGGGAGATGCCTGTGGACTCAGCTTTGCAGCTGGCACCTACATGGCCTGGACTGAGCAGCTCCTCTTCTCCTGCCCAGCTGGGTTGGGCTGGTGAGAAATGGATATCAAATGCCAGTTAAGGAAGACAGTGTGAAAATTTTGCCTTGCAGACATTGCCAGTGGCCAGCTGAGTGAGTAATACTGATATTACTTAAATGATCTTTTTTAAATTAGGCTGCTTTTCCGTTTTAAGTTTCCATTTGGTAATAATTACATTTGATGGGCCCTGATGCTCCTTTGAAGAACACAGCAGGTGAGGAAGAAATTATTCTTTCCTCGCTTGGTAAACTTGAGAGGCTGCTCAGGTCCTGTTGTCTTCAAAGGAAAGAGAAATGCAACCCAAAACCAGCCTGTGATCCTACCACAACCAGTACAACACATCAGAAAAACACATTGCACAATGACCACAGTCCCTGCCTACTCTGGGCAGCCTCCATCCTCAGCAGCAAAAGCACTTTCTTTTAACATCCCTGTTACAATGAGGGGAATGATGTGCTGCTCCCGCATGAATCTCATCCATGGGCGCCAGTATCAGTACCTGGCAGATTACTGTGTTGACCTGTCTCAGCACAGCACTGGTGATTTTATTCTCCCATGTCATCAAACTTTCTTACATGGAATTTTTCACTCCTTAGGCTAGAGGTCACTCATGTTGCTTTAGGGGTTTTAGCCAGTGTTAACCATCCCTTTACAAAAAATAAATTATATATATTCCCACTGTGCATTTTATATGTTCCTAACAAACTGGAATTAATTTCATTGAATTTGGATAAATTTGTAGCCAAATTCTTACTTTAGTTCAAGTTTTTACAGTTCAGACTCTCTGCGTTTTCCACTGTTCTGGGAATTGAACCAATCTGAGTAAGTGGTTGCTGAAATTCTAATTATCTTAGTTTTCCTTTTGAATGAGGATTAAACTAAACCAAGAATCCAGTTGTGGGATTTTTTTAACAGAAGCATCCTCCAAAATCTGCCAGTTTGCACCCTCATGCTCACAGATCTAATTTCTTGAATCTTCTTACACCAAAATTTAAAATGTGTCATCAGTTCCCAGCAAAGCTGTAGATATTCAGACATTTATACAGCCCATTTACTTGATCTTTTTATTTCTTATATAGCAAGTTTTTGTCATTTGTATAGCTTTCAAGTGATTTGTGCATGCTTCATGTATTTGAATTGCTTCTTGTGGGTAGTATCCACTTGCACATAAAGCTTCTCAGCTTTTGGATTTGAATTTTTTTAGCTATTAGTATTTAAGGTTCACATATGAAATATATCCTTCCATACACACCTGGTCAGCAGAAGAAAATCCTACAGAGAGCTTTGGCCCAGTATAAATACTAGAGAATACAAAGTTATGTTTGATTTAGTATTTTTAATAGTTTCTGTGTTTTATTGTGTTCTGCAGCTGTGTTCCAGCAGTTTTGCATTAATCTACTTCATAAGTATAAACCTGGATTCTGAAAAATCAATCAGTACAAGGTCAACTGCACCCATTACCTACATAGTGTGAATCAAAGCACATTTTGGACACATGGACATTTGTAAGAAAATAGAGAACCAGAAATTTCACTGTAACCAAAATGCTTCTCATGTTCAAAGATAAATATACAGAATGGTTTCAAGTGAATTAGGTAATAAATTTTTCCCTAGATTTAGTGAAAGCAAGATCAGGGGAAAACATAGAAGTGAATTTATACTATGTTTACCAAGTGCTGTACTGATCTACACCAGAAAATTCTGAGAAGGCACTGACTGAATAGTGTGGATATTGGTCAGCTGTTAAAAAACTTCCTCAGGATGAAAAAGTATCCTTCACTGAAAAACTTCTGGTGCTGAGCTTTAGACGTTGCACAACTGATTAAAGGCAACTAAACATATTTTCAGATGATGGTGCAGAGCAGTTTAGGGAGGCTGCTGACCTCTTCTTTGCTCTAGTACAGCTGTCTTCTCTGTAGGCTTCCTTACAGTGGGTTAGGGGGCAGCTACTGCACTGTGGTTCAAGGTCTTCACATGGTCACTGTCTGTGGCTGTCTAGCCACACCCTCAGTACTGGTGTGGGTTAAATGCACCTACTTCTGATAAAATCCCCCTGCCATGGAGGCCTGGCAGCAGTAGGAGAGCTGCCACAGATGCTGCCAACTGGTAGCTTGCTGTCTTGAGGGGCTGTGACCTTCAGCCAAGGAGATACCAAACAGACATCAGGGAGTGGATCCAAGACCCAGAGAAGTCTGTGGAGACATTTTCCTCATCTTAGGACCAGGGACCTGAAATATTTACTCACATGCTAAATGAAGAAGTGCTATTAACCCATGTTTTTTTAGCATGGTTGGAGCACTTACACATCATATCTGGCACAGTGCAGACATGCTCTTCCATCACTTTCTCCACAGGGATGATGTTCAAAGAAGCTATAAATATATATAAACCTGAAAATTATGTCAACTAGAAATAAAGTTAGTCTGTTTGACTGAGGCAAAAAGAAAAGAAGTCAAATCTGTTTTAAAGGTGGTCTGGTTTCTGAGAGGGAGCTTGGGTTGGTAGTGTCAGGAAGGCCCTGGCCGTGTCCTTTGAAATGTCCCAAAGGAAAGGATCCATTTGATAGGGGGCAGATTTTCAAAGAGTGCACAATTAGGGGCAACTATGTAAAAAATTACTGACACAAAGAACAAGAAAGACTCAGAGACATGTAGCTGAAACACCATGGATGTGAAAAGAGGGGTCCAGTTGGTCCGATTGTATGCCTTGGTGCCCCCAGTTACTGTTGGGGTATCTTCAATGGCTTAGCAAGAAGGTTACTTTCCCAGAGGTTCCCTGATAAATGTCTGCTTGCCCATTAACATAGCTAACATTTCCTAACTGCACTTCGTTATGCAGCCTGAGCTGATCCATGTCCCATTTAGTTCATAGGCAAAAGTTCAAATGGAACAAATTTTTTATCCTCTTTATGCGCTGCATATAATTTCCCTCCTTTATGGTCAGAATTATAGCTTCAAACCCAGAAAAAAATATCCAAAGCACCTGAGGCAGAAGAAAACTCATTTACATTTATTCTGGGATAAAACTGCTTTTTAACTCTGAGTCCAATTTCTTCATCACTTGCACCTTTAGCTCTGCACAGTAGTAGTTCCTCAAATCTATATTGCTTTCCTACTTGGCCCATGCTGTAGTTTTACATACGTACCCCATTAAAGCAGCAAACATTTTTTCAATGTATTTAATAGAAATAGATACATAAGCTCACTGGATAATGTGTATTATTAGAATTAGCAATGTTTTTGATGTGGGATGGCGACATATTATGTTAAAACAAAGTCATTTATCATGACCTGAATTTGTAAGGTATATATCAGACATTGTTTATCCTGAAGAAATGAATAGAACTTGAGAATTTTTTTGCTGAAATGCTTGCATCAACATTGTACATTTTCAGAAAGCAGTATGATAATAATGAATAAGATGAATGTTTGATTTCAAGGGCTGCTTGGGACACGCTAGAATTACCTGACTAAATAGAAGTTGTATTCAGCCAAGCTGTGTTGCAGTGGCATGTCTCAGTGCTCTTCTGGGATAGAGGAGCCTGGAGTATAAGACCCTTCTCCGTTTCCTTCTTCACTTGCCCAGGAAGCAAGTGCCCATCCATTACCCCCTGCACATTTCTGTGTGCAGAATTTCCTTTTTTTCCCCTTTTTCTTTTTCCCTATGCTTCTTTTTTAATCTGATTAAAAAAAGACCTCTCTCCTTCTCGCTGAGTGCCTAGAGCCTAGCCATGCTGTCTTCAGCTTGGTTTCTTTTTTGCCCAGGACACTTGCATTCTTGGATGTCCAGTTACCATAAGGTATGTGGTAGACAAGAGGAAGGACCTACCATAAACGTGCCCCCGAGTGCTGTGGTTAGGACTTTCAAATGTCCTTTAGTGGATGCCTCTGAGGAGACAGAAAGCTGAATGCCACAGACCAAGGGCCCAGTGACAACAGGTTGTCAGCGCTCCCAACCCACACAGCTTTAGAGCTAATCAAATAACAGAACGGCAACTGATCGTGCACTTGCCTATTTCATTCATGGACTGCTAAATATTTTTTTAAATATTGTCTTACAGGAAGATAGCAACATTTTAATAAATAATTTTTAATTTAAAAAAATCTGCATGGGATATAATCTTAGTGTCATTTTTAACTTACTAAGTAGCTTTTATTCACTGGGCCACAGAGTCTTTCGTTAACATCTGTGAAGGTTGAAAAATGTTGTATCAGTCACTGAAGAACTCTCATTTTACTTCCAATCTACACTAGAAACAAATGCAGAATTACAGGGGAAGCATTAATAAAAAATTGACACTAAGGACTTATTGCAAAGTGCATTTCCTAGTATGCATCAAGAGCTAACAATGTAAAAAATTCTATACAATTCATGCTTAATATAGTGTGGTTTGATTTTTCAAAAAGAACAACATACTTGACACTAGGCTTAAAATTGTCTTCATAATTAATAAATCATTTGAAAGCATTTGATCAGTGCAGATGAGCAGAAACAATGGCATCATGGTGGCTGTTATTATAATAGTCTCTCCCATGTTTAGGTGATAACAGGAAGGTAAGGAACCTGGTCCTCCCTTTCTGATCAAAAGTGATTTACTTTGACTCGAAGATTTAAAGCCAGTGAACCCTGTAGAGGGCATGAACTTACACAGGCAGCACAAGTGACCAAGAAGGGAGCTGATTCTGCACCACAATTAAACCAAAGGACTTATTCTCTTCACTTCTATCTGAAGAACTGCTCATCTTTCTTTGAGGGCCATTGGTGGGACAGAAGAACAAACCAAAGGCTCAGCTTGGGCACTTTTCGTCCTCCATTTTCCTTTCCCTGGTCTTGTTTTTCTGTGTTGCAGGTGTTTATCCGTTGAGTTTCCTGGCACTGTATGCACAATGTTTTTACTCATTAGTCTTGCATTGCTTTCATGTTCTCTGACCACTAAAACCAAACCTAACCAAACAAGTCTGTCAGGAATATTTGGAAAAGCCAACAGGGCTTTTGGTAGAGACTATACATTGCAAGAATGAGAGGAGTGGCTCATTTTCCATGTAGTGGCATGCTTTTGAGCCTCCTTCTTACCTCCCACTTATATGCTTGTCACAGATAGAGCCAGAAGGTCACAACCACTTCACTCTCCTCGCTGTAGAAATCAACCAATCAAAACTTCCATATCTTGCAGCATTTCAATTATTTATGACTCCAAACCTAGTAGAACAAATACATTTTTAGGCCTGAATCTGAAAGCTAGAGGGGAAAAAATGGCATCACAACTCAATAGAAGTGAGCAACACCAGACTGGAAAATAGAGAGAAATCCTCCTGGCATATCTTTGCTGGACAATAAGTCATAAGGAACATAAGGCATCTGACTTTCTTTACACTGTTGGAAGTGTTCATTTGAAACTATGCCATCCTGATATATTGTTTAATATTCTATTTGGAAGTACAGCTGAGACACATTCAAACACACGCATACCTTCCAAACAAATAGACTGGGTTTAACATATCAGACTAGATGTGCTAGACAGCTCAGCACCTAGCTCCTGCTGAAGCCTTGATGGGAGCCAAAACAAGCATCTTATCAGTTACGTCTGACCTGATCTATATACTTGGAAGATGCCTTTGACCGTCTCAAAAGCAAGGGCTGAAGTAAGCCACTCCTGTTGAGGAGTGATGAATCCGACAGCCCCAGAGTGAGGAACGTGCCACAGCTCCCTACCTCCAGATCATGAATCCACGTGCCTCACTCCCAGAGACATTCCTCCTTGGCCCCCAGGCCAGGTGCCTCACTTACCAGCTGGTCTAGCTTGGTGCTGACCAGGCACAAGCACTGAAAACACACCCTCACTGTGACCTGCGTTAGCACCATGGGCGCACCATGGTCCACCCCTGTCGCTCAGCCATCGTGACTTTGGGTCTGCAGAGATGAGACTTTCATGGGCCAGTGGCCCCTGTGACATCCCAAGAGGTGCTGATCAGGGAGTTATGGGGGCTCCCCAAGCTGTGGTGTTCTTTGAGGGTGTGTGAGCAGCTTTTGTCATGTAACCCCACACTCCCTACCCTCTGCTATCCAAGACTGCACTAAATGACTTTTGGCTAAGAAGGACTTCGTGTTGGATCTTACATGGTTATTGTGGCTATAAGCTCTCATCAGAAGTCAACTATAGTGAACTCTGTATTGACAAAAAATGTCACTGAAAATGAGCCAGAGAAGATGTTCTTATGAACCTCTCATTGATATACAGATTTTTTAAAGAAAAATGGAAATGCTTCAGTAGAAGGAAGCGAGTGTCAAGTGAAGCTTTTCAGGACAGAACAGGTTGTAGCTAAAGAGTTGCACTCTTCTGAACAACAAAACAGAGTAAGGGCTATTCATCAAGGCAGTGAGTGTTTTGGACACAGTATTTCAGGTAAAAAAAAGATGCATATCTATTTCCTCTTCCTGGGAAAGCCCTCACTCTTTCTTGGTTTTGACAGGACCTACCTACAAGAAAAGGAAACCCAACTGTACAATCCAGCGAAGAAGAAGAAATCTCAGCCCTAATGCCTGTTGACAAACCACTGCTGAGTTGGTGGACATTCCTAGGGTGGTATGGGCACTGGAAGTCTCCACCTGCCTTCATGGGGCACAGACACAATCTGGACCTGCAGGGGACCTGCAAACGAGGTTTGAAGGGATTGTGCATTTTCTAACTTCATTACAGGGAATGTGCATGATGTGCCCAGGATGTACCCACAGACCCTGGTTAGGCAGCATAAGCCTCAGGATGGGGTACACAGCCCTGACCGAAAACCTCTAAGACACAGAGAAGGGGGTTGCACACATTCTCAGGTTAGTGCTGGTCAATATTGGATTCCATCTCTCACGTTTTCTTCACATTAGATGCATGTAGAGATGATGAAGCTTGTTTCTTGTGCCTTCATTGTGAGGGTTATTTATGTGAGTTGCTGGGCTTGGGTTTTGCTTGTTTTATCTTCTCTCATATGATTGCAGGGTCAGGATCACTCTGCATTTATGTTTGGGGTTTTCTGGGGGAATATTGAGTAGCGTTCCCACTTTTGAACTGGCTTGCTCTGAAACAACTCCCAGAAAGCCACTCGTCAGGAACAGCATCATGTTCTCCACTGTGCTCCAAGAAGAACGGCTCACTGCCTGCAGCCTGTGGGGGCCAGGGGCAGGCAGTTCCTCCTGGGATCATGCCTTTCACTGTGGCCGTCCCATTGGTGTTTTGTCCATCTCACTGGTAACAGTTTTGGAAACTGAAAAAAGGCGTATTTATCCTCTTGCTTATTTAAATGCAGACAGGCTAATGTTGTCGCTATTTAAAGTAATGGCAGTCAGCAGAACAGATGCTTAGGATATGAGTGCTGGTCTATCATTAGAAGTTATGGTCTATGATTAAAGGATATTTTTCCTATGGGAAACTACAGCCCTCTGGGACTTTTTGGCTTATTAAGAAAGTTTAGAGCCACCATGTCTCTCTAGCAGAGATAATATAATGCAAACTCATTACTGGTGCCAAATATTGTAGCCAGCAGCATGTTGTTCTTGTTCCCACTAATGTTTCTTGATCTTCAGACTACTCTGTTTTGACTCTTGTAGGTTAGTGACTTTGAGTAGAAAGAATGAAGTATCTTAATTTATTGATATTTATATTGAGATCTTAATTTCTTGCAAGTACCTAAAGGTACTCTTGACTTTACCTTGTGATTTCATAAAATAATATAATGTAATGTAATGTAATACAATATATAATAAATTATATTTTCCACTCTGATTTTCTCTTGTGCATTATTTTCTACATAACAGACCATTCTTAGATTGATGCTTAGATTGATAATTTCAAGGATACAGAAGGGATTTGGATGCACTCATTTCCTTGAAATGAGCAGCAACTGTGTTTCTAATTTAATTGAGTGATTCTGAAAAATTGCAGATTTACAGCTTAGTTTTAACAAAGGAATTATTTCCTTTCAGGGAACAAATAATCTGTAACATGGGAAGCTGTAGCACATAAGCCAGTTCCTGCCTACGTCAATTCTCACCAGAAACAAATCTAGCAGTGTGTGTTCTACATTTCTTTGGTTAATAATGTGAATTCAGTTGTATTTGGTAAATAGAAAGATGTGTATTGCAAAAGTTTTCCAACATTTCATTTAGAGTGTAATAAACTGTGTTGTTTGCTAGCTTTGTGGCTTCTCTAAGTTTCTGATTGTACAGTATCAGAAAAATCGATATCTCATTTCTCACATCAGCCAGATGGATAGGCCAGTCAAGGGCTTCAGCCAAGTCTTCGTGCCATTCTGACAGGGCAAAACCCATATTTTCCCTATTTCAAGCTCTACTGTTTACAAGCAGATATTGACAGCTTTGCAGTACTTTCTCTTGGTAAGATCTATCACAGTAGAACTTAGAAGTCTTGCTGGCTCGGCTGTATTTCTTATACCTCTTCACTTGCCAAGTAAAGTTATAAATTCTTAGGGTGGTTCTTACTTTTGCGTGTTCTCACTAAATGTTGAGATTAGCCAAGGAATAAAGGAGATGTTCTGACTTGTGCTGATCCTCCCAAAAAAGAGGTGTCATGAGATTTTGGCTTGCAAAAACCTGGCAACTACACTTCCATGCCTACTGATGAAATTAGTTTCCCTGCATGGCTGTATGGCAGAGCTCTTTATATCTGTTGCAAAACAAGCTGGTGAAGAACCAACTGGCAGTAGAAAAAGTGTGTTTTTTCTGTTCTGTGGATGTCATTGTGCACATTAAAATAACAAGTATTTTTTAATACCAGGATTAGGAAGAATACTAATATTCATATAACAAGTATCTTCAAAATTAGAAGAGAGATGAAAAAAGATATAACTGAATTAAAAACATTATTAGTGAAAGCATTTAATTTTTACTTGTATGCACAATATATCATAATCACATCCAAGAAACAGTATTAAAAGATACCCAGACCTTGTGATTGCCAAGTGAACCACGCATTAGATGGGAATATCAAATAAGAATTATCCATTTAGGTCTGGTTGGTCATCCCACTCACAGTGCTTATTGCATATTATTTTTTCCACAGAAAGACACTGACTGTCAAAAAACCCCCAAAACCACAACAAAAAACCCGAATTGATTTACCCTCTGCATTAACAGGGGCTGAATGTATGAAAAGTCCTCCATGACAGTTTCTTCATATGTCATATCATATGTGATAGCTGATATACCTGCATATGAAGTGGTTGTGAAGTGTGCTTTAAGAAAGCTAGTGCCAGCATTTAGGGCATCTAAAGCACTATCAGTAAAGCCTAATTCCCATGTAATACAAGAAATTTAAAATTCAAATGCAGTTATTCCATTTTCCACATCATCCTCAGGAGAACTACAGAAGCAGTTCAACTCCCAAAGGGAATTTGTGTGCAAATGCAGACTCTTCATATACTACTGGAAAACAGCAGAATACAAATGAGACCTATTTTCATGTTCATCCTCTTAAAATGCCGACCAGTCCAAGGTTTATGATGAGCCCAGAACGTCAGTCTGGGCCTTCCCTCTGCTTTGTCACATCCAGTTCCTTCAGGCTCAGAGATCTCTGCAGAAGCCAGCCATGTGGGGATCCAGAGTGACAATAGCCCCCGTGGGCTGAGCTTGGTTACTCTGAGGCCTTGTCAATACAACCCTACACTGCTGTGTTTTATCACAGTGCAACTCTGAAACATCAAGGGCTTGGCCCTTCATTTCCCCTTGAGTTTTTAGGTCCAAAATTTTGAACTGCGACCTGGAGGCTCAAACCTAAGGCATTGTTCCTGCAACCCTCAGAGAATGGAACCAGGAGCAAACAATGCCACAGTATTCTCTAATGCCTACACAAAACTATGAAACATAGTGGGTGTGCATAAAGCTTCCTAAATGACTGAAAGTTATGGGAGCCAGGTTTAGGTTTGCAAAATTAAATATAGTGAGGTATGAATACATTTTCCTTTCAATTTTAACTTCTGAAGTGTAGCTGATTCAGACAAAAAGCTCTGCTTTGTCTTTGCCAATGTTGATGCAAGGTGTCATTGATTTTAAGCTTTCAACTGATATCAGACAGAATATAATGTTTCCTACTGTACTTTTTGAAACTTACTTTTGTTAAGCATAACCTGTACTATTCCTCTGGAAATGGAATTTAAAGATCATTTTGTCAGAGACATCACAAAGTGCAAAGAAACAACATTTGCACAACTCATTTTTAGCTGGTCTAACTTCAAGGCAGAAATTGGAGTTAAGGAAGGAAAATAAACCATGACATAAAAGCAATGCTTTCTCCTTTTCTGGATGATTGCATGCTCAGATGGCTCTTAAATTCCCAGGGGATGTACAGATTGAGATGAAATATTGGTTTGGTATAACAGCAGCATGGAGATCATAGCTATAAGCTATTTTTGTAAATCATAAATCAGTGTCTGAACACCAAAGCATGGAATACTATTCAATTCATACATTATCACTAATTACATTTTTTTACTTGACAATGTATCATCACTCATGTAAATAGATATAAGCTATTTTTTTCACCCATAACCACATAACTTGTGCACAAGACGATGACTTCTGAAAACTGTCAAGTGTAAATCAGAAAAAGGATATTTTTGTTATTAGTAATTCTGTGCCCAGTTGAGAAACTGATCCTTCTCACTACAACCCAAGGGTTTGAACAGTTCTTTTCCCGAAGAGTTTATTCTTTAACAAGGCAAGGCAAGCAGAGGTTCAGAGAACAAGATGCAACAGCCAAGAATTGAGACTGAGTGACAGTTTCCATTCAGCATGTTAATTCAATTCTTCTTTTTCCTTAAAAAAAGAACACCTGAAAACTCTGTAAGCAAGGATGGGGTACAGAGGTTCTGAGAGAGAACCCTGACAGCCTTGGAACAAGTGACTGATTAGTATGGAGGAGAGGAAAGACTACAAGTTCAATGTGCTGCTGTAACTTGTTTCCTAAACTGTTGGTTGTCTTGATCAGTTAATTTTCAGTATTTCTCAGCATGTGCCCTCATCCTCAACCTGCAGCTGAGAACATTGCCTCTGGAATTGGGTTCTGCAGGGAATGTGCCAGTGCTTTTACTCTGGGCTCACAACTCATCAACTTCACAAGTGTCAGCTGGCATAAGCTGCAGACATGATCCTCACTGCAGCTCTTGCTGTAGCACTCTTCACCCCTGCTCCCCTGACTGAAGATGTCTTTCTGATCTCTTATGCTGCACCCTGTTTCTTCATTGCCCACATCTATATGAATCAGAGTATGACACACTTATTCTGTACAGATGTCCAAGAGCATTTGAGGTCTATCTTAAGTCATCCTTACAGTGTTTGAGGGTGGGTTTTCTGGAAGCAACATGTCTTTCTTCTCAACATCATGATTGAGCTGCAGCAGCTCCAGCCAGCTGGAATCACTCTGACACGACAAAGAGGAACTCAGGAGACAAAATGAACTGAGCTTCCTCTCAGTCACTCGCCTTCAGCCATGTTCACCAAAGCCTCCTACGTTGCAATAAAATCTTGCCAATCATCCTGCATTGGTGAGTGACACCAACGCTGCCAGCAGTAGTCCAGTGCCGCCAGACGGTGTGAGCCAACTGTGTGCAGCCAGCATGCTGATGTCAATGGGGACTGTGGGGTGTGGTGGGGCTTGTGGGGCATTTTTCTCATCTGTAGGTGGATTAGTGGGTAGTGTGCATGTAGAGCACTCACATTTCCCAAAGGTGGATGTGTTGGTGAACCAGCACCCCAGAGGAGGGCGGTGCACCTAACCATGTGCGTGTGTGTGGGTGTGTGGGGGGGTGTGTGTGTGTGTGTGTACATACTTAGAAGTTTGGGGGATTAGTCATGAAAGGACGCATAGAAATTTTCATGTGTTTCTTAACATTTGCTAAGTGCCTTGAATTGTGGTTTATCTGTTGTGTTGCTGATACCAATCCTAAATGTGTATTTGAGCGCTTGCCAGTTCTTAGATGCTGCTAATAATCAAGTGATTGTCTTCTATCCCTTCTGACATGTCTTGGAGATCTGAACATTCTCCCTGTGGGACACCCTGCACTGTCTCCCATACTGTTACCTCACAATCCCTGGAGTCACGGACTGGGGTTGCAGAAGATGACCTTGCAATCCAACCTTAGGACCCCAGCAGCACCCAGCTTCCACTCTTCCTTTAAGCTGACCATGAGAGCAACTAACCTGGTGCTGCCTAAGATTGAGGTGCATTTGGCAACCTCCAGCATAGATGTTCAACTGGTTCTGAACCTCCTGAGTACCCTGGTGGACTCAGTCATGAAGCTGGAGTTCACAGGGAAGAGCTTTCCTGAAGTGGCTAGAGAAGGGTAATCCTGAACTGGACTATGACAACAGTATGACTTGCACTGGCTGCCTACTTCTCCAAAGCTAAGACTGTCCACATACAGAGTAAAACACTGGAATGAGCCATTGACTAACTGAGCAGCATCTTTGCGTTGGACTAGGGGAGGTGGGGTCAGGCTTTTTCCAGTGGGGAGGAAGTCTTCCTTTGCCGATGTCCATGTGTTCTGTTTCTATCCCATGCTCTTTAACTACATCATATGGCAACCTGGGCTTCCAATGATTAGTTGTGTTACACAGAAAGCAGTATTTGAGAGTGTGAATAGTTCCCCAAGAGCTGCTGGTGGTATGTGTGAAGTGTACATTTTTTGCACAGAAATCTATCACAACCTTTCTAGCAGCAGGTATGAAACTTCTAGCCACAAGCATATCACTGGAGCATTCTTTGGTCATCTAAAATGTTTGTCCTCAGTGCTCTTGACTTACATGTCAGTAAGTATCCACTGGGTGTGAAGGCTTTGTTTTATTTGCAACTATAGTAAAGGCATTATTAGAATTACTTCGTGTCTTTACTGAGAGACAAGAAAAATGTGAGACAAACATTCAAAATACCTGTAAAAGCGTGATAATTTCACTGAATTGCAGAATCACAGAATGGTTGAGGTTGGAAGAGGACTCTGGAGCTCTTCTAGTCCGATGCCCCCACTCAAGAAGGGCCACCTAAAACCTGTTTCCTGGGACCATATCCAGAGGGCTTATAAATTTCTCAAAGGACGCAGATTTCACATCCTTCCTGAACAACCTGTTTCACAGTGAAAAACTGTTTCCTGATGTTCAGAGGGAACCTCCTGTGTTCAGTTTGTGCTTGATGTCTCTTATCATTGAAAAGAGCCTAGTTCTTTCATCATTGCACCTTCCCTTCAGATACTATACAACCCAGCATGCATGCATATAAATGCAGAGCTAACTATGAAAATGGACATATCTATTAAAAAGAGTGAAGTCAGTGGGATGTAACCACCAGTGGAGTGTGAGACAGTGAATTATTCCAGGAAATGTTTGAAGCAAATGGAAGCCTCCTAGGAAGTATACTCCATTTTCTCAGATCCTCTTTCTTAGGATATGAGAGACTGAAGTGTTAATGGTTAATGGCTCAAACAAGCGATTTGCAAAAGCAGCTGGTGCAGAGGGCATGAGCACCAGAGGATGACCATTACAAACCAACCTTTGTTTAGTAAGAAGCTGGGTTTTGAACCAGATAAGGAAGAGATAAGAACAGCCAGATAAGAAGCAGATCCTTCAAGATGGGATAGTGCTTTTTATTGTGCCAATGTGCTCCCTTACACAACTGGCTCAGGTGTGAAAACTCCTGCCCCACCCCACCCAGGGAAAGTATCAGGATATTTATGTGTAAGGCTGAAGGCATTTGTCCCTTCTGATGGGGCATAAATGGCTCAACTACGGGTATGTGAGAGGCAGCTGCCATGTCTTCGAAGGTGTCATAAACCATCAAAGACCCTCGAAGTGCCTCCAGACTCATTTCTGGGGCCTTCCACCAGAGGACTGCATGTGATCCATAGTGATGCAACTCCCTCACCAGCGGAGGTACATGGGCATTCCCATGTAAACCTAAGTGTATTGAAATTTGTGTTTCGCAAGCTTCCGCCACCCCTAACGGATCAAGACTGTGACCATCGCTTTAAACAACAGACATTGAATTTGCAACAGTCAAGTCTTGTCACTAGATCCATGGGTGGTGATATCTTTGTTCTCTTATCCTTTCTTTCTCTTTCTTTCTCTCTTTCTTTTCTAACTTCTTCTACTCAAAACTCAGACCCAGCAGCACAGGTTTAGGAGGGGCAGGTCCTGTCTGACCAACCTGATCTCCTTTTATGATCAGGTGACCTGCCTGGTGGATGAGGGGAAGGCTGTGGATGTGGTCTACCTGGACTTTAGCAAAGCCTTTGACACCGTTTCCCATAGCATTCTCCTGGAATAGCTGGCAGCCCACGGCTTGGACAGGGGCACTCTGTGCTGGATTAGGAACTGGCTGGAGGGCCGGGCCCAGAGAGTGGTGGTGAACGGTGCTACATCCAGTTGGCAGCCGGTCACTGGTGGTGTCCCTCAGGATCAGTGTTGGGCCCAGTTCTGTTTAATATCTTTACTGATGATCTGGATGAGGGGATCGAGTGTACCATTAGCAAATTTGCAGATGACACCAACTGGAAGGGAATGTTGATCTGCTGGAAGGCAGGAGGGCTCTGCAGAGGGACCTGGACAGACTGGAGAGTTGGGCTGATTACAACAGGATGAGGTTCAACAAGGTCAAGTGCTGGGTCCTGCACTTTGGTCACAGCAACCGCATGCAGCGCTACAGGCTGGGGATAGAGTGGCTGGAGAGCAGCCAGGCACAAAGGGACCTGGGAGTTTGGATTGACAGGAAGCTGAACATGAGCCAGCAGTGTGCCCAGGTGGCCAAGAAGGCCAATGGCATCCTGGCCTGGATCAGGAACAGTGTGACCAACAGGTCCAGGGAAGTGATTCTTCCCCTGTCCTCAGTGCTGGTGAGGCCACACCTGGAGTACTGTGTCCAGTTCTGGACCTCTCAGTTCAGGTAGGATATTGAGGTGCTGGACCAGGTCCAGAGGAGAGCAACAAGGCTGGTGAAGGGACTTGAGCACAAGTCCTATGAGGGGAGGCTGAGGGAGCTGGGCTTGTTTAGCCTGGAGAAGAGGAGGCTCAGGGGGGATCTCATCACTCTCTACAACTCCCTGAAAGGAGGTTGTAGCCAGGTGGGTGTTGGTCTCTTCTCCCAGGCAACTATCAGTAAGACAAGAGGGCATGGTCTTAAGCTGTGCCAGGGGAGGTTTAGGTTAGATATTAGGAAGAAATTCTTTACAGAGAGGGTAATCAGGCACTGGAATGGGCTACCCAGGGAGGTGGTGGATTCTCCATCCCTGGAGGTTTTTAAGATGAGACTGGATGTGGCACTCAGTGCCATGGTCTAGTAACTGCGGTGGTAGTGGATCAAGGGTTGGACTTGATGATCTCAGAGGTCTTTTCCAACTCATCTGATTCTATGATTCTATGACATTGTAAGGCAGAAAAAAAAATCCAGTCAATGCCTTAGTAAATGCCTTGATGTATCTGGATAAATTAAGGTTTAAGTTTACTAAGTTAAAATTTGTGAAATGCCTTGCTTTATCTGGATGCTGTTTTAAAATGTGCCAAGTACCTTATTCTACCTTAATGCTCTAAAGCTTGCAAGTAAAACTTTGTTATTGAACTTCCTGACAATTTTGTTGTTGGTCCCACACACTACCCAGACTGAATGAAACAACTTTCCCTAAAACCTGTCAAACAGACTGGGGCATAACATAGAATCTGTTGGGAATCTTGAAATTTTGTTTACAGACCATAGGTGATCACTGCCCTAGACTAGTGAAAACTGTGCTTTTGAGCTACAAACCGCAGTGGTCAGGCTTCATTTCTTCTCCAACTTGGAGGCTCTACCTCATCCAAAGGTCATTTTTCCCTTACATATGCATTAGAATCTTAGCCCTTATGAACTGCATCATACTAATGTTTCCTGTTGGCTACGAGATGTTATAGTCCTGACAGAAAAGAGGGAGAAAGGCTGAGTGTTGGGAAAATTACTTTTGTGATTAGAAGAAAAAGTACCTGTAAAGCACCTCAGTTCAGGATCTTTTCAGCTAAAGTTCAAATCTGTGTTGCTTAAAGACACACTTGAATCTCTATTTTGCCACTTACATATATATTTCTGTTCTTAAAAGAGTTGAGCACCAACATCCATCAAAACTTGTCAATGCAGTATGCTTTTATAATGGATTTTTACTATTGTAACTCAGTCTTTTTCCTCCATTTCCAGCATTGATTACATCTTACATCTCTGTAGAAGTGCTCTAACAAGTCAAAGAAAGCCATTTTAAAACATTAAAGAAGTTACAGACCTGACCCTTCCTACCCCAAATTCTCTGTGTCCCTCACTGCTATTTGAACAAATTGCTGCCTTCTGACACTCAGCTGCTAATATCTTCTTGGTAGCATGTTACTGTCTGGTATTTGATCCTACTACATGCCCTATTTGGGTCATATCTGATGTCTCTGTAAGAAGTGTATATACTTGGATCCAGGTACCTGCTGACGTATAACTTTTTAATCCTGGTAAGCCCTAACACTGTACAAGAAATTCAGTATGGTCACTGCAGTTTGAAATTCTTTAAACTCTTCAACTCTTCAGTTTTGAAACTCTTCAAGCACTGCTGTGCAGCTTCAGTGACACTCCAGGAAATCCTCTGTGTCCTTTACAGAAAGGTTGTCACTCAAATCACTCCTAACTTTGCACTTTCCCCAGGGCTGCAGACATCATCTCTCTTGCTGGGAAATGCAAGATGCAACATTTTTTGAATTAGATAACACAATAAATTATCTGGAATTGACTTAGTTTTCCTGATGCGGCTGAAGTTCCCAGGTTCTGCGGAAAACCAAGCACACGGTATCCCTGGGTGCCTCCTGGGAGTTAACTCTTGGGAGCACTCTCTAAACCATGCAGCTGCTCAGAAACTTTCTGTGGTGGAATTAATTCTGTTGCATCATTTCAGGTGAATAAGGTTTTTGGAGCCCATGTAGAGGGCAGCGCTCCTCTGCAATGGGGCTCATTTCCAGCAGTCACAGGGAGCCAGGGAAAGCAAGTGCACATTTGCTTCCAGGGTGAAGGGTGAATTCAGTGACATTGCTTAAGACCACCATTCTCTTGAGTCTGAGGGTCTGTGTGAAAAGTTAATCACAGGTTAGAAAGCAGGTACAATTCAAAGATGTTTCTTTAGAAATGATACAAAACCAGCCAGAGAAAGTGGGATCAAAGCTGTACATAGAATAGAGTCCTTTTCCACCACAGGACTTACTTCCAACTCTGCACACAAAGCCATGTTCTCAGGCCATATCTGCAGGAAGGACTGAGAAATTTTAACTTTTTCTGTAAATCCCCACACTGTGCTGGGGCTGCAAACCAGACCACTTACACCAGTCCCAACTGCAGATCATTCTGGGAGGGGAACAGTGATTTCTTTCAAGATCAGATTGTGAATCTGCTCACAGTTTAAAGTCCTTCCTTCTACCTAAAAGACAGTGTCATGTGAGGTAACATCCTCAGGTTCCTACAAACTGTCAGAATAGAGAACATGATTTTCTTACATTACAGTTATCTAAGAGGTTATTAATTTTAATTTCCTCCCTTTTAGATTATTTTAGGCAATTTTTTTCTTCTGAGTTACAACTCTGATTGAAAATGCTGTTATGCTATCTGGTAAATCTCCCATGCTGTGAGGAAACCATATCCAGGCTCTTCCATCAACAAGAATATCCAGTTTAGCTTACTAAAACTTAAGACATCATTGATCTCATCTCCAAAAGTATTCAATCAGCAGGAAAAATTCTATCAGTCTCACATCCCCTAATATTGTTCAAAGTAAAGTTTTGGCATGATCTACTAGGAGGAAGGAAAGCTTAAGTCTGGATGATAAAGCTGCCAGCAGATATATATGTTTAAAACAAACAAGTCTTGGATGAAGAAAAGAGTCAAGAGCTGGTCTTATCTAACCAGAAGGGGCCAAACATATCCCTGCATAGGTGGGACAGTCTTTCATTACAGCTAGTGGGACCTCAGTCCACACAAAACTGAATCTGGTTAAGAGGAAGTGGCAGAAGCAAAGGTATTAGAAAGAGTGGAACGTAACTTTCCTGTCTTGCAGTTGTGCAGAGAAGGTGTCAAGTATTATTTTTATAATGAATATGAATCACCTTTGTACAGGTGATGCAAAAATTGCAGATCATATTCACAGGTCTTGTAGACAATGATAAAAGAGCAGTGAGAGTTTTACACCACCTTGCTTCCTAAAAGCCTCTGAATGTTGATTTGTACTGTGAAAAGCACTTGTTTTTGATGAGTGAAAATCCTAAACAGTTTGCGAGGAGCTGCAGGCTTACTGACCTTGTGTTAAAATGAGGCAGATTGGCAGTTCTCATGTGTGCTGACTGGTAGGGGTCCATGCATTCAGCAACTGACCTGCAGAGGCAGTGCACAGTCCACCCCATACCATGCCTTCATGGCATTTTGTGTGTAATACCAGATGGTAAGGACACAAGTGGTCACGGGAAAAACGTACTTTACTAGAACTACCCACTCTCGTATTACTCATATGCTTTCAGCAGCAAATTACCAGGCAGCCCCAGTCCAGGGTTTTGCATATCCAGAGCTATCTCCATAGCTGCCCAAGCACATGGCCAGTGCTACACATCAAGGGAGCGCAGTGTTTTTCCCACCACGTGCCTTTCACCATTTCCTCTGTGTGCACAGATTGATCTTGATTGGCAAAACACCCCATCCTGTCTGAGACGGAGCACAGTACTTGTCATTTTCTGCTGCTCACATGCACTCTGGGCTAATGTTGTCCCTCATCTTGTCCCTAAAACCAGTATTTACCACTCTGGCGCTGGCAGGGTCCTTCCACATCTCAGATGAGACTATGTATCAGGACTCTAGGTGCAGAATCCCACTACAAATAGATTGTTGTTTTACAAGTCTCTCTGTTCCATGGTTCAAGCAAAAATGAATGCACTCACAGCATACATGGCAGGAACATGTCAGATGAATATATCTCACTGCTTGTCTTCTGAACTTACAGCATTGCTTCTCAGTGACACTTGATAGAGCTGAAGGAAAGTCTGGTATAAATTCTGAAGTTTCTATCATATAAACATTGGCAGCCCTTGCATTTACTATGAAAAGGAATTTAACTACTTGCTTTTTGCAAAATATCATTTGCAAAGGAAGAATAGCATGTCACCATTTGAGGGAAGAAAAGAACAGCTTTGTAACTTCCTTGCATGTTACTTGCTGTGATTGGAAGCACTGTTGAAATCTGTTTTCCCGACTCACAGTATCTGAAACCAGACTGGTTTCTTCCCAAAGAAACTCCAAAAAGCTATTGAGGAAGAAGTGTGGTATTTCCACTTCTGACAGTAGTTACCCTGCAGGCAGTTTCATGGCATGAGACAATGGGTCAGCACAGAAGATGGGGCAGAGAGATCTCTAGGAAAGGTCTTGTAAACTGCCTGGTTCACTTCTCCAAATAGTTGGTGGATATTTTTGTGATGTAAAGTTGGAGCCTTTGAAACACCTAGAGGGACATTTGGGCTATCTGTATTTATTCCTTCATGTGTGTTTTGAAAGGCACTAAAACACATCCAAACAAACCAGACAACTTCGAAGTCTAGTCAGACTGGTATTACACTGTGTCTTTGTAACATTCTTTAAAGGAACAGACCTTAATGTTCAGGTGACCTAAAATAGCCATATAGATCACACAGACCTGAGCTTCTATCTTTGGATGGTCCTACATGAATTTCAAGAATCTGTTGGCTCAAACTGGTTGCCAATTAAGGACCCATCACTGTGCTCTCTTACATGATAAAGGTATCACTTGGGCTTGAAAAAACCCCACCCACTCTTTTAGGTGCAACAACACACATTTCCATGGAGGTTTCATTAAATACTACACACTAAGCCTACCTGTAGTTGACAGGTTCAACAAATAATTATATTGTTCCTTGTAGGCTGACTTGCTGCTAAAATGGAACAGGAGGTGACTGTCAACTTCTGCTGTATCTGCTCCAGCTGCTTTTATAAAAATAAAAAACCCTTTAGACCTTGGAATTAATATTTTTTTGAATGAATGATGTCTGAAGTCTCTCCAGGACTCCACAGGAAAGAGTTTCATCTCTGTCCCCTTCGAGATTATTTCCGAAGAGTAGCTTTGCTGTGGATAAGCAGGTCAAAAGTGATAGTAAGGGTGAAAAGAGAGTTGAGAGATGGCACAGCAAAAGCATAAACAGCTATTTTGTCTACTTACAATTTAATTCTAACCTTGCAAAGATTTTGGAAGACGTTCTGTTTTTTAGTTTCATGAAGCAAAAATAGAAAATTTTCCAGTAACCATGGAAACATAGAAATAATGATTATCTGAAATTATCTGTACTTGTGGGATCAGGCTTGTGTTATCATTGGATGACACATAAGTTAAGCCACACGTGCATCCTCAGCAGTGCAATGCTGCCACAGCTGACAGGCAATGAACCTCACAGAGGTCCTCAAACATCTGGAGTAGCTGGAGTCACTGCAGTTCTGGAAAATATTAACTCTAGCTGCTGTTGGCTCAAGATATACCTGCTTTCAGCAAGTGATTTTGTGATCAATTAAACTGAAACTGTAACCATGTCTGAGTATGTGCTTTGTTGTCCAAAAGACCTAGTAGCCACCAGCACATCAACAGCTTTTATGTCTCCCCAAATCTCTCAAAGGAAAGGTCAGTGAGAGATGCAGTGTCTCAGAAGTAGTCATCATCAATGTTCATACCTATTAAAAGGGAGGGAGAGAGAGATACAGATGGTACTGCATCGGTAACAGCATTTATGGGCCTTTGGAGGATGATTTGCAGTTTATGTATTGGAAATAAAAACAGAAGAATGAAATGCACTTTAGGGGGGAAAAAAAGACAGAAAAAGGAAGAGAAGAAGGAATTCAAAATGAAGAGAAGTCCTCCAGATATCACAAACTGCATGAGACCTAGGACTATACCCGGCCTGCAGGAATCAGATAAGCTGCTCTTCTACAGACCCCAATTGCTATACATCAAAGGAAAAGCACGAGATTAGAAGTATCTCTGTGACTGTGCTGCTGATGTAAGATACATTTCTGAAAGGATTTGATTTCGCTACTTCACTCCGCTTTGTAAAGCAGCTGGTTTTATGTTTTTTCTTCTCTCCAATACGGAGTTTGCTGTGGAGAGTACCAGCCCCATGGAGCTTCTCCCTCCTGATTTCTATCCTCCTTCCTATTCAGAAAACTACTCCTTTCCCCCAAACAGTGAAAAGCTGCTGACATCCCCCATGCAGAGGAAGTGTTAGGAGGAACTAAGATGGTGTTAAAACCTAGTCACCCAGAAGAGCTACTCACCCAGAAGTCATCTGGAAGCTGAGAATTGTGTGTAAGCATTTGGGAACAGGTACTTACTGCCTCTGTTTGAATATCTGAAGGGGATGGAAAGGATTTCTAGTGATTTGCTGTCTCTCCACTTGTCCCTTTGTGTTCCTATGAAACAGAACTTCCATTTATATTGATTTGCCTCTGAAATGATCATATAAGCCATTCTTCTTCACCTCAAGGCTGTGAAACTCAAAGACCAGACTTCTCTCTTTTGCCTGTTCTTGGTTGTCCTATTTGGAATTGTATATTAGGCATCACAATGAGATGCCACATCATGCTCAGGGAGCCCAGGCTCCCCATAGGACAGTTTTGAGTGCACAGGTAAAGGAAAAACTCATTTATCTTTTGTGACTTGGAATGGATGGACAGGAGAGAGACCATAGGGCAGAAGATCTTGTCTGTCTAGTGCTGGCAGTGGCATCTCTGTTGATAAAAGGACTGCAACTGTTTGTTAAATACAGTTTGAATCTTTGCATGTCACTGTCCATAATCCCAAGCATAGGGTCACTCAAACATCTGATAAATGTGTTTTCTCTCCATCCTGCACCGGGTCGCAAGAAGTGAATCAGCTTCATGTTCTTATTCATAGTGTGGTCTAATTTTTATGGTTCTTGTAATCTGCTCAAAGTTTAAGCAGGTTACTTTTAATGCAACCTAAAAGTTGAAACACTCTGCTTGCAGAACCGTAACTACTTCAACTTTATAGCCTGAGATAAAAAGCCTCTCCTAGGAGGTTGATAAAATTAGGATCCGTGTTTTAAAAATCTGTTACGTCTTTAAAAAATGAGTCATAACCTGTTCACTTGTGGGAAAATGAGCTTGCCAGTCTGGTAAGGAACTGAATTTCTGCCTTTCCAGTTTTTTGAGAGGCATTTGCACTTTGTTTCCAGGTGGTTGTCATGATGGATGCTATTCACCACAAGAAAAGCAATAATTTTGCACATGCAATACAGTGCAGTATCCCAAAATATGATGATACTAGTTGGAGAGAACAGAAATCTTTTGAAACAGATCAAATTTACTTTCTGAGTGAATTAGACAAAGACATAATTTGGGGAAGCAGATAGTGCAATTAAATACTCTTTCTTTGGTTTTATATTTTCTCGGCAAACAAAGTGAAGGTAGAGGAGATGAAACAACCTGGAATAAGTAACTCATGGAACAATGTGGCATAGAAAAGGGCAGTAGTAAATTGTCTGCTTGAGAGACTCAGCAGTTTCCCCAACAGAATCAACTAATACCTAGGCTCCTAGCATATACACTTATGAATGTTATACATGTGGATTTTAGAGATATCTATACATTTCCCTGAGCATGAATATTATATTTAAGGTACTTTCTACCAAAATTCTTACATTCTATTTGCTCCATGTCATTTCCATCTCAGTAAAGGTAATTGTTGAGGATGCTATAGGCACCTGTTGGCTCATAAATCTTATGTGCTTATCCTAGAGATGTGTCTTCTCTGTATGCTATTTAAGGCAGTTGATATCATCCATCACCATGTATCTATGGTAAAAAAAAGAGCTATTGTACCAAATCCGATCTCTGAGAAAGCAGACACAGGCCAGCCCTGGCAGCAGCAGGTTCATTATA
Organism: Neopelma chrysocephalum; assembly: GCF_003984885.1. NCBI lineage: Eukaryota > Metazoa > Chordata > Aves > Passeriformes > Pipridae > Neopelma > Neopelma chrysocephalum. The sequence goes on from NW_020897719.1 coordinate 3,572,534, forward strand.
GAGGGCAGAATGGAGACGTACAGTTTGTGAAAAAACTGACACTTCCTCAGGTTTCTCCCTATCTATGGATTCTTCAACTTCCTTGGAAAAAGAAATAAAAACCTAAAAAAATTCTGTAATACTTAGGCTTTCAGGAGACGGTCAAACATCCATATTGAGGTCCCAGTTACAGGTACTAGAATGGAAAGCATTTCAGACTGTTTTGTATTAGTGAAATGTTTCAGAATATTAAAAATGAACAACAGTTGGCAACAAGCTTGGAAAAGGAATATTTCCATTCTGGGAAGAAGATCGAGGATGACTCCGCTTTAGTAGTTGTGCTCAGGAATGCAGTCTTGATTGTGCCCACTTACTCTTCCCTAACTCAGATCACATGGTCTCTGTATGTATGCCAGCCACTATCATTCATTCACTCTATTAGGACCAGACAAGAGCTAAACTGATGTAAAATCCTGAAATGCACAAACTGTGGCCACTGGGTCCTCAGCACCAACTTGTTTCACTCCACAAACCTACTCCTCCTCAGTTGCACTACTCAGTAACGCAGAGACAAATGACTGAGTTAGGTACTGAGTCACCTTTAGGGTGTTCAGCTCCCAAGTCTCTGCCTGTTTCAGAAGGAGCTTGGGGTAAGCCTACCCACCGAACTCAGGCTTCTCAAACTTAACACTGGAAGTGGAGAGTAGAAATACTCCTCTCTTCTCCCATCTGTGCTTACAAATGAGACTCCCACACAAGTGAGGAGTCCTTCCGCCTTTAGTTAATTTGATGAGTTGACCATGTTGAGTGGCTGCACTGAATCTTTCAACTTCTTATGAATTTATCATGTAAGTGGTCTCTTTGCTTGACCATTAATTTAAATATTCATGCAAAATCTAGGATTACTTGATGCTTTTCTCTCTTTCATGAAGGCTTATAATGACCTTAAAAGCATTAACTCAGTATGAGGTCACAGAATTATTTTAGCTGTGAATCAGTTGCTTAATAACAGTTTCCTCAGTCATGTAATCCTGCCAGCAGTAAGGCTCAAATAATTCTTTCATTTTTCTGCCTACATATTAATGTATTTAACCACTACTGTGCACAAAAAGGAAAAATGAGTTAATAAGAGATTTTCAGTACTTGGGTTTACAGTGTGCAAAACATACAAAGAAGCATGTATCTATGAAATTGAACAGCTATTTCTGTAACTACTTAAGAGATCAAATGCCGTTTGAATGTCAAACATCAATGTATTACCTCTTATACAGTACAAGCAGGATCTCACACTGTTTTATCATTAGTAATTAATGGCTTGTTTTTGACTATATCATACATCAATTAAACAAGTTTACAGGCTGCAGTAGGCAAAGGTTAATTGGTTTATTTTTAGTCATAATTTTTAATGGATAAAACTTTAGTGTGCTTATAAAGTGAAATTTCTCCCAATGAAATATTATATGTTTCATAAACAAAATATTTTATTTTGACATTACTGTGATGCTCTGTGTCTTTTTTAGTGTCAGAAATATTTATTATTTAAACAGGGCAATGCATGGGTAAAATGTTTTAAAAAATTGCAAAACTAACAGAATGTGTTCCTGCCTCATAATAAACAATTGTTGAATGATGTTTATTAAAACTGGCTCTCAAGTGACAGTTAATAAATGCATAGTTCTTTTATGCATGCTAAATTCAGCATTCTGAAAACTTAAAAGCAGATTGATCAAAAACAACAGAGATAAAAAAGTCACAAAGACAAAATACAGCAACACCAGGAAATGACAGGGAAATAATTCAGACTTAAAAATGACTTATTATTTAGTAACTTGTAACAACAATTTACAGAATTAAATTAGAGGCAAATCAGAGTCTTTCTGATGTTTTAGATATGCAATTTCTCTAGTGTATATAGTTTGATCAAACAGCAGAGAAATTCACATTATGATGTCCCCTTCAAAACAGCAAAACCCCCAGTTTCTCTCCATTTCTGATTCCAGACTACAAATATTCATAGATAATGAATGAAGAAGAAAAAAAAGAATACAATAAAAATCAACAATTAATCTATTTTAATTAAAAACTTTAAACATTTCTTTAGTATTTGGACACGTTAGACTGCCTATATGCAGTGTATATCTATGTATGTTTCACATATACCCAAACCATATCTGCACCAAATAGCAAAAATACTGGATTTAATGGGCTTTGTGTCCTTTACTGTAATCACTTCATTGGCTCTTTGATGTTGCATGCATTTGCAGTGATGATGGAAAGAGTTGCTTCAACTATGTATTTTCACCTCTGTTTCTAAAAGGTGAAGGGCAAAACTTTTAATCAAGGACCAGTTTATCTTTAATTAGGAAAAACATAATTAGGCATTATCACCTAATTGCTATTACTGATGGAGAAACTCATATTTTCACAAGTAGTGACCCATGCTGTATTATGTCTTTGCTGTTTACCGCATAATAAATCTGTATTTGTGTTTGGCAGCTAGCCAGCAAAATTAAAAGGTAATCAACGTGTTTCTCTGCAGTCTGGTCATCAAAGCCTCTGGCTTCAAAGATGAGTAAATAACAAAGTCAAGTTGTGATGTCCTAACAGAAAGCTTTCTTTGGGAATAACTATATTTATCTCCTCTGTCAAGACATCAAATGATACTTGAAATAACTATACACAAAAAGCTTTGCAAAACAGATGAGAAGAACTGTGCTATACACCTGGTGTTGAGTTAAAAAACAGTTTAATGTCTCAAGGCACCACCACGGTAGAATTTTATACCTGCAAGTAATCATCTAGTACACTATCATACAGTTAAGGTAATGTATTAATAAATAGCTTGTGCAATTTTGGGAAGCGATCTATAAAGGAATGTTAGATATACAATAGGCACGTACTATAATACAAATAAAAAACAAAATTCCTAGAAAAAGCATGCTGAGCACCTCTTGGTATAGGCTGAGTTTCTTATTCTAAACACTATGTAAATCTTAACTTACAAAAGGTAAAACTGAAATCTTATGGTAACTGCTTATTTAAACTGATTTTCCTGGGTATTTGCTTCTATGTCACAGGATTATTTTTAGGGACAGAGGACTCTGGTACTGGCTGTAAGGGGCTATCTTGTTCATTCAGTTGTGCGTTCAGGTTTTCAGAAGTTAGGAGAGAAGAATTAAAAACTATTTCACTTAAGTCTGATTTTATGGATACCAGATGTGGTTCTTGAAAACTTAATGGTTCTTCTAACACCTGTGTATTTTCTCGTGTCATTCCCATATCTGATGGTGACTTTCGTTTCATTCTTGTGTATGATTTGTCTAAATTCTCCATGCCTTGATCAGTTTTCTGAAATCGCCCAAAGAACCAGATGAAGAAACCAAACAAAGCAAAAGCCAGCAAACTTGGAATAAAAGCCAGGCATTTGACATCAAGGCTAGAGCCTGTAAATCTGCTGTGCAAGAACATGTCCCCTTCAGCATAGGTCCGGTTTGTCAATGGGTTAGTGTTATTGGATCTCCACTCCCAAGATAACTTAGTTCTATTGAGGTCTTTCAAGCTTTCTGAGTCCTTCACTGTGTAGATCTTCTGTCCAGGACCAATATATTGACCATACTCATGAGGTTTGTAAAATATTTGGTTTTTCCACATATTCAGATCCAAGATTAAAACAAGGAAGATAATTCCATAGTTAAACCATTTGCCTGTTTGGAAAAAGAAAGTTTTGTCATCAGATATATCCATTTTAGAGGCAGTACAAACACAGTCATATGTAAAAGCTATCCAGACGAAAAAAGCGTCCTTTTTTTATTAGTCTGTAAAGCAAAGTTGTAAATAAATTTCCACCACAATCAGATTTATGCTGAATATCCCTTAGTATTTCTCAATTAGGTTTGGACACATAATAAAATAATGTTGTAACATAACCACAGCAGTATATCAATTCAATTAACATTATAGTTTGCAGGTGATCAGTTGATCAGACCACTAGGTGATGTGGTATAGATCAATAAACCTAAAAAAGCAGGAATTCCAGGGCTTAAAAAATATTCATGGGGAAATTTTCCACAAAAAGGCCATATTTGATAGGACTCTCTATATTCCAGAAATGACTCGGATTTTTGAGGTCGGTAATTATGCAAATTTTATATACTTACATTGTCTATGTACTTATGTTATTTGATATACCAACCATGGTGTGCAGACATATTCAGGTGGGAGAATTCAGATAAACTGTGACTTATAGATATCACACCCTTGAGAAATAGCAAAAGCTGATTGTAGAATTCAGAGTCTAGTCAGCTTAGCTTTTCTTATAATCTGTGTGATGATAAACGCCTCCAAAGAGGGACTCATAGCCTAACATTAAGCTTCTGTAATACTGGAGGAGGAAACCTCTCTCCTTTTATTATTTAAAATTGCTCTTTTGTATGCTTCCTCCAGGCATCCAAAAGACATTAAAGGTAACTTTATGCAATTGCAAAGTTGGCCCTGCTTTGAGTACGGTTTCTGGAAGAGAGGAACACAAGGTTTCCCTTCCAACCCACATTTTTCTGTGAATACACAAAACAAATTATACTATTCTCATAGTCAAAGCATGTCTAACATTCTGGCTGGACATATGTTAAGATCTTACCTGTTCAGTGACAACTGCCCACCACCCAAGAACCTGGGAAATCTACATGTCAGCATTACGTGAAAAGACATTCACAGAGGAATGTTCTTGCTGTTGATGAATGATATTGGTTTATGCTGGAATCATATTTAAGTATGTTTCAAGTGAAAAAGCAAATGAATGTATCAGAGGATCTATTAAATTACTTAGGCTATTGACTTGCAAGGAATAAATGGATTGCAGGAAAGTCTGTTTCTTCCTGAAAGTCTGTGTGTTCAAACTGTATAACCAGAATTCTCCAGGAGCATAAGGAGAGCAACTTCTTTCAACAATTATGTTTAACAGCTCTTTCAGTTTAGATTAAATAGATTGAAAATTAACAAGAATGTTCATTATCTTGTGTTATTGTCACTGTCCGGAAAACAAACTGCACTGAAAAGACCTTGCAGTCAATCCCATATTTTCTGAATAACTCCTCTAGCGAAGTCAAATTGGATGGGGCTTTGAGCAAATTGATCTAGTGGAAGCTATCCCTGCTCATGGCAGATGGGTTGGAAACAAATGATCTTTAAGGTTCCTTCCAACCGAAACCATTCTATGAATTTCCCCAGGATTTTGTCAATTTTATCATTGATCTGTTATCATTTTAGAAGATTATCACTGTATTTTATAATACCTAAGTTTCTTAAATCAACACCAAGACACTGCAAGTGACACTGAAGTATGAAATAAAATAATAAAGAGAAAAATGGAACTTGAGGTTTCCTGCAGATTTTTGTGTTGTATTTCATGTTTCTCTCCATCAGAATAACTCTAGTTTCTCCATCATGTCTGTCTTTCAACAGAGAGACGCAAGATACATCTTGCATAGATGGGCTGCTGGGACACATATTCACTGATCAGTGCCTGGTGTCAAGCAGAATATAATGGCTGACTTCTCCTTGCTTTTTCCTCAGCTGGGCACTAAATTATATGATACTCCTTTACCTAACCAGCATTTCTTAGGACACAATGATAGTGTCACTACTTTTCAGATTCCCACTGTCTGAAAATGTTTTGAAAATGGTCATGGGTTCAAAACATATTTGATGCTGAGTGGCTGATACAGAGAGTGAGAGCAATCCACACAGAGAACACAATCACATAATTCTGATTTCCTTAGGAAAAATAGGCTAAACAGAAATTACAATGAAAAAATATTAGAACCATTATTTTTTTTGTCTATGTCCAGTTTGCAAGAAAACATGACCTGTTGCATTCTAAACTTCCTTTCTCTGTTATTGTTGCTCACTTGGACACTCCTTGAAACAATAATTTGGAATGAAATATTACTCTATGTTTCAATCCGAAAGGAAACCCTTCCTGCATTGTCCCAAAATTCATTCCTTAAGCTATGCCCATTAAAAAAAACAAACATCCAGTTCTTTTGTTATTGGTTTCACCAAAATATTATATGTGGCACTTTGTGTTTCTGCAGAGCCAAGATGGATAAATTTCCAGAGAGATACGCTAGACATCAGGGATAACAGGAAGGGGAAAAACTCATGTAGGATCAGGATTGCTCTTTCCCTTCAGCTAGACATGACAGGAGTGAAGATTTTCAGGGAGAAAGATCAAAATATGAAGCATAATGAAATGGAGACAGTATTGAGATGGTGTTTATAAAGGCCAAAATACACTGTTATGGTTTTCTTGATTGTCTGTTTTCAGGTATGACTGACAAAGGAAACCTAGACATTGCAATGCTGAGTTGTGACATAGATCCTCTTTAGGCCTTAAGACACCCAGTGGATTTCACAGCATCATGCTTGACGAGCTCTATGACCTTTCCTTTTCTTTTGAATAATGTTGTCACCAGAACCAAAGGCTGTGTATGAGTAACACTCTCACTATCACCATATATGAAAGCAATAAAATCTTTCTGCTCCTACTCAGTAATCGCTGCACCCAAGGGCTGAATTAATCCTCTCAAACACAAAATGACTGTGAGTTAGTGCTGTCTTCGATACTTACAGAAAATGTTTTCCTCTTTTCTACAATACAGTGTCCTCTGCCATCTATCCCTCTTTAAGACATGTACTTTACTGCTGTACTAGCAGGCATGGTCACGTCTCAAGGATGAAGGACCACCGCCTCCCTAAGATCGTGCTTTATGGTGAACTTGCCACTGGTTGCCACATGAGAGGAGCCCCGAAGAGAAGATACAAGGACTCCCTGAAACAACATCTCAGCCTTGGTCATATTGATCAACATCACTGGTCTACTCTGGCCTCCAATCGGGAGGTCTGGAGACACACTATCTATAACGCTGCTGATGCTTTTGAGAAAGCACGCAGGATCACCCTTGAGGAGACAAGACAACGCAGAAAGAATCGTGCCCTGCAGAATATACCACCTAAGGAGTCTTTCTGCTGTGCCTTTTGCAACCGGACATGCCTATCTCGTATCGGCCTTTTTAGCCACCAGCGCGCTTGTAACTAATGTGGGTAGAGCCCTTCCCAAATCTTCCTTCGCAAAGCCTAGCCATGATGATGATGAGCAGGCATGGTAGCCAAGTAAATCCAGTCAACCAAGTAATCTTTCTAAATCAGTGATGTATTAAAGCAGACTGAAATAAGAGGTCTGATGGTCTCCATTCACAAACTTTTATCTGATGAAAATTCCCATGACAAGTAATTTTTGAGACCTAATATGTTGACCAACCTTTAACATTATATGTCAATAATCTATGTATATGAAATTATTGTCTATTACAACTTAATTTTAGCATAATGCTTTTTATAGCAAATTTTAAGTCATATATCAAGCTTATATAGGAAATAAGCTAATAAGTTTGGTAAGGTAGAAGCCAATTATGACCTTTCACCTTGCACAGAAACAAGCTCAAGTTTGTAGTTTTGCAAAGGGTCAGAATAAATACATGATGAAGCTACAGATATTAATTTTATTTAAAAAGATTTGAAGTTTCATTCCAGATGAAAAGCGACAAGGGAAAATGCAGCCCCACACTATGAAGTCATTTAACTTGTCTCTTTACCAGTTTCTGTAGGATCATTATCACTATTGCTTTAGAATTGGCTCTACTCCTGTGAAATCTGTGTGGCCAAGAATACTGGTATATACCTGGCCCCAGTCAGCTGTTCTTAGATGGAAGGTGGATTTTTCACACACAGAATTTGAAACGGAAGCATGCAGTAAGATAAGCTCTCAAGACTGGAAGACTAGCCAGCAAACTGAAAAGAATATAACATCCAGTCTTCAATGAAGTTACCAACGAAGAAAATCATGTGGGAAAATATGTTGTGTCATTCAGCCATGCACTACCTAAAAAACAGACCTGGTTAATAACCAGCTTTCACAGCACTGACATTCTTACATGATACACAACATTTGGAGAGACAGAAATCTGGTTCGGTGAAAACTGAAATTTGGTGAAATAAAGATCCCCCAAAAGAAAAATTGGAGTGTGGGTGTCCTTGTCAGGCTGTGATGCAAAATGTGAAATGTTTTTATAGGCATTATAGCCTAACAACCAGCATTTGGGGATGAAAATTCATTCCTGGTTTTCTGAGAAAGCATGTATTCTCCTGGCTAGTGTTGTATTCTCCTGGCTAGGACATTCACCAGAAGGGAATCCTGACCCTAGAACAACCTCCACTTATGGCAGTGTGTACATGCATCATAGGTCCATGCTCTGAACACCAGCCTATACAGAACTCTGCTTAGAAACAGTCTCCCCTCCCTGCTGAAATTGAACAACTGTGCAACGCACATGAATGCCAGGGGCCTTCTTGTGTTGAAAGAGGTATGGATTTTTCTTTTTCCTTTTTCCAGAAATTCATGTTTTCACCATCTGAATGAGATTTTTGGACAATCCCACATGCAGCATTTGGAATATATCCCAATATTCCAGACTAGCTGCTGATTCTAGAGCAGTTTCATTTTTTTATGTCCACTCTGGAACAGACCGTTCATTTCCTAAAAAAAAAGGATCTCCTATAGAATCCAGTCCTCAGCATTCTTCCTGAGGTCAAGAAGGAATGCAAAAATTCCACTTAATAAGGCTAGATGCAAGCAGCCGCATGTAGGAAATGTTGACTTTAGACTCTTATCTCAATTGTAATTTGGTGTCTAAACCCATTCAGATACCTCTGTAAAACATTTGAAATATTCTTCATATCTTCTGTCACATTAGTGTTATTAACTAGACACATGCACACAGACAGACCACTCACAGCTGATCTAAGATGAAAATCCTCTGAGTTTTTTTCACATTTGTGTGCATAGACAGCTTGTTTTTATCTCTAACCTTTCTATTTTTGCCCACAGGCTCCATCAGGCTACTCTATGTAGGCAATGTTTGGGCTGAATCTAGACACACTGTTGGTTTAACTCCACAAGGCTGCCATGCTAGGCACTCACCAGTTACGAAGGTGATGATTTCTCCTTTGGGTGGAAAGGCACTTCGGCTAGATTAGCACTCAGAAGCACGTTATAAACAGCCAGAAAAATCTCCCATCTGTTCTGACACCCAAACCTTAACATTTCCTATTTGAAAGTTACCCACACACTTGACATCAGATGCTCTTGGATTTCCAGTGCTGCTATTAAAGGGTACAAGCCAGGCCCCATAGTGCCTTTTAACCATGAAGCAGCAAAATTTACTTTTAAGTTTTACAAATTTCCCTAGGTATTTTAGAAACTAGGATAGAATATGTATTTTCATAAACATCAGCCTGAAAAGGAAAACACATACTTTGCAATGAACCCTCTGTCAAGGGAAATCCAGATGAGCTAGGCAGATGCAGGAATTAAAGATATTTTTGATGTTCTTGAAAAAAAGCAGCTATCAAAACAGGATGAAAATATTTAATACTCAGTAGATGCTTGTTGGGAGTTCCTAGATGCAAAGATATGTGAGTAAAATGAGATACTCAGTTACCAGTAAAAACAAGGTAGATTTAAAATTACAGTGAAGCATATCAGCTACAGGCTAGAGATGTTAATTCAATATTAATGCCAACTTAAAACATTCAGAAATCACGTCAGACCTAAGAAAGCATGTTATTAGTTTGAAGTAGCAAGATAGGTTAAAATAATATACTTTGCACTGTTGTATTTATCTACCTTTTTAGACATTGAATTATGCAGAAACAACCTTTAATTTTTTTGCTCTGTTATCATGATCTTTATTTTCTGACAGCTGAAATTCCCATGAAGTCACCGAATTCAAGAGATAAGACTTTAAGACAAAACAGAAAAAAGGGAAAAAAAGAAAAAAAAAAAGCAACTGCCTTTCGACTCGTGATAAAATCAGGAGAGTTGGCAACATAGTGCATGTAACTGTGAAATCCTTGTTCTGTACAGAACTTGCACAAAGCCATTAAGCACAAAACAACAGAAAGGTGGCTTGAAGTCCTTCACTCCTCTGAATGTCCCTTTCCTTGGAACTGCTTTTTTGAGGGACCCTTCCTTATTAGAACAACCAGTTTTGAACAGGGCTGCTCTTATTTGTAACAATCAACAGTGACTAAAACAGACTGTAAAAGAACTAAAGAAGAGTAAAATTTATCAGGAAAAAGATGGCAAATGTTATTTCAGCCATACTTTCTTTCTCCTTGCTATTTGGGAGAAAATGGCTTCCAGTTTCTAAAAATCAGAACATAGGTCATAGATTTACAGCCTGGCTTTATCTATATAGATGGTACTAAAAGAAACATCATTCAGGCCTTAGTATTCCTTTCCTGATTGTCACTTAAAAGAAGTCTCATGGTTAAATTCTGGATCCCGTGTATTAAACAGGGCTTAAATAGAGGGGGCTTCCTGCTGTTATCACTGTCCTACCAGCATGTCATCTCCTGCTGTTGAATTCATGTGCATCACTCTCTACTCTCATTTTAGACTGGATTATATTCATATTTTTATATATGTATTGAAACAGTTCTTTCTTTTATTAGCTCCTTGATTTGAGTAGAATATTACAAGTATCTGCACATCCACACAGTAACTAGAGCTTGAAAATGATCCAAGATGGTGCCCTAACCTAAGACAAGAACTGATGGCAAGAACAGATGGTTCAAGCAAAACTTACCCAAAGGGAGGTTCTTGTGCCATGTGTTACGACTGTTTATTAGATCTCCTAAAGGGTGGTGTGGCACTGAGATAAAACAGGCACTCAGTAGACGGGGTACGTGACGTGCAGTCAAATGGATTGATTTGTCTAGTGAATCTAATAAATGGATCTTGTTAATGCTGAGCAGGGAAAAATTTTTCTCAGCCTTCCATTCATTATCTCATCCTGATGAAAAGAATGCCTTCTTACCAGAAAATCAGAAAGGACTCCAGTCCAGAAGATTCTACAATGCATAAATATTGGTTTCTCTTGGTTGGCCTGCTTTCAAACAGCAGCACTGCTAGCAGTTGCATTTCTGATCCCCAGTTTATGTTCTTTGCTGTTTTTTATTTGCTCTTCCCTGATTATCATCAATGTCTCTGTCTCTTCTACAATGGAAAACTGTTCTTTGTTCTTCAATCCCTTTTTTACCACCCATTAATTATATCCTGAGTTTCTGTATCTGATGGCACCACCCAACCTACCATGCCTCAGTCATTGTTCCTGCTCCTCTGTGCATCCATTCCATTACTTCTCCTTATACAGTGAAAGAACTGTAGGACATTTGTGAACCTTGTGGGAGCCCCTCCAAATTCATGCTCTAGTCTTGAGAAAAAGGAAAAAATCTTTTTTGCTTTCCCTGAATATCATACCTATAATTCACATAATATATTTGATGCTTAAACTCTTTTTTTCCCCTCTCCTTTCCCTTTTTGCTCACTTGGGAGAGAAAAATGTGTCTCTCATATACACATTCCATCTCCTCTCACCCTATACCTTCTAGTCACTGATCAGGAGATCATTTACTTCATCCTATTCCATAAACCACTAGTGGCTCAAACAGTGTCACTTCGACATGTCCCAGCTGCTCTCTCTCAGCATTCCAGCAGGGCACCCACATTCAATTTTGAAAAATCTTGCATCCCTCCATCTGTGTTTCCTACTGGCTCATTTGCCTCCCCTCATTCAATAGCCAACAGGTAACTTCTGCACTAATTTTATCTTCTTTTCTGTTTTTTAATCTCATTTCTGCCTTCTCTGCTGAAAATATCTCTTCTGAAACCTCATTCAGTCTATCTCGACTCAGGGCTGGGTTCATCATTCTTTCCTTCTCAGCACATCTTTTTCCCTTGGCTTTTGCAGTCTGGTGAGCTTGTGACTCAGCTGCTAGCTCTTGGCCTTATCTTTCTATCATCTCTGAATGCTCCTTTTGTCCCTGATCCACAGGATTTTCATATGGCTCTGTCCTTGGATGCCCTCATCTATTTTATTCCTGTGTGGTGTCATGTGCTGTGACTGTTTATATTAGCAGTTAAAGACCCCTGCCAATTCACACCTGCATTCTTCTGGTATCCATTATTATCCATCTCTTCTCAATGCAGAGAGAAGCTATACTCCTTCTATATAGCCTGAGGGTAAACCAAAATATTTATCCCTTTTTAACCTTCTTCTCTTTTTCATTCACTATTTTTATTAAAAAACTGGCTCACAGTATGCAAGGATCAAGTACTTTTTATCTATACATATCATCCATCTGAATAACTGCAATTCTATTTTATTTGAGGTTATTGAACTGTCTGCTTCTGGTTAGATGACTGATGGAAGTATGGTTATGAGTGGCCTGTGCCAGATGAGAATGTCCAAAGAAAAGATATTAGCATAAATCACAGCAAAGGCATCTGAAAGCATAAGAGATTTGAAGATGAAATAAGCTGCTAATTCCCCCAGAGAGCAATTTTAGATAAAAAAGATCTCTGAAGCTATATTAGGTATTACTTAGTCGCTGAAATCCATTGTCTTAGTTTGAGCTGCCCTCCCCTGGAGCCGGGGGGCCTAGAGGTGATTGGTCCCAGGAGAGTTCCCTCTGAGGGACCAATTGGAGCTGTTCTTTTTTGCTCCTGTGAAAATTAGATATCAACAACAGCTGGAGGTTGCTGGCAGAGTGTCGCAGTGTGCGTCACAGTGTGAGAGAGCTGAGGGGTGGCAGACGCCCCCCCCCGAACTCGGGGGGGGGCCTGGGTCCCACAGCCCTGGCTAAGCCAGGGCTGAAGGCAGCGTGAAGTGTTGTGAGGGAGAGAGATAGACTCACAATCACGAGGTAAGAGGGAGAGAGGTAGGCCCCTCGCGAGGGGACCAAGCCCTCTTTCCCTCCCCCCCTCCAGGCTAGACTGCAGGGCTTGGGACAGTTATAACTGGACTGAGTACTCTGTAGCCAAGGCAAGGGGACTTTCTTTTTCTTCCCCCACTGCTTGGGAAGGCAGTGGTGTGGATTTAAGGCAGGTGAGGCACTGGAGCCGAGCCAAGAGACAGGCCAGAGAGGCTCGGTTGCCAGGAGAAAGAGTTGCGATTCGTTGCAACAGTTGCAAGAACTCCAGGCAGAAATTAGAGACGGGTCAGAGAGGGCTTAGAGGTGCTCTGCGTTGGGTTTGGACATAGACTACCAAAACTGGAAGCTGCAGCAGCTAAAGAAGAGTGAGAGAGCCAAACAAGCAGGTGTTTTCTGGGTAAGGGCTGTAAAACTATTTGGGGTAAAAAGAACTGAGCAGAGACCCAGAACCTGCAACCTGGAGGGTGAGAACAGAACACTTTACCCCTGGGAGGAAACCTTCACGAAACTCAGAGCTGACTCCCTGGACCTTTCCTGATGAAGATCCTGATGGCGCAAGCTGTTTCCCTTGCAGCTCAGGATAGGACCTCAGCATGAAGCTAAGGGCCGGTGGCGGTTTCAACCCTTCACTCCAATGAGAGAGACATTTCACTATCGCTCTGAAGACTTCTCCTGAACTGATGTGGGAGGGTCCAAGGGGTGGTAGAAGCTGTGTTAATATTGTGTATATAACTGCTTTTTAGTTTGTATAGTATTTATTCTGTATAGTAATAAATTGTATATAATTCCCTTCCCCCATACTGAGGTGTGCCTGTCTGAAAACTTCTCTTCGGTGTTGAGGTAAATTGGGGGGAGGCTTGGAAATTGGAAATTGGATTTTTGGGGCTCTCAAACCGCGACATCCATGAAACAGTAGGTCTCTTTGATTCATAAGATACAGATTCCTCATTTCCTTGAAATGTTTATATATGGATGATATGGATATGGACAGATGAAGAGATAGAAAAAAAAATCTGGGACACACACAAAAGTATATGGTTAAGCACATGGTAGCACACAGAAGCAGTTTACTGTGTGACTGTGTCACAGTCTGTAAGATTACATACCTGTTATATGTATGTGATATTCCTCTTTCAATATCTTTTGGAAATATGGTACTTTGAACTGCATGTGTGCAGAGGGTAAGCCTGGAAGATTCACTTCAACATCACCCATAAAATGTGGAAACTCCCAGTCCTGTTAAAAAAGAAAAATAAGAGACTAAATACAAGCTTTCACAGTATACTTTTGCCGGTTAAAATGTCTTAAATTAATAAAAAGAAAAGGTTCTATTTTTAACCCTCCCGTTATTGGATTTTCTTACTTTAAGTTTGACTGACTCACTTGAAATAGAATACCTTATTTATATTAGATAGTCCACTATCATTTTTACCTCAGCTTCATGTAATTATGTGTTTAAAAGTTCACTTCAGAATGACAATATTGAACCCATTGTATCAGCTGACAGTACAAAATAGTCTAAGGATAATATTTAACCTATTTAATAGGTTACTAAATAGATGATATTAAACATAAATATTTAAAAGATATAAGACATTTAAAACCTTGCAAAACTAAGAATACCTATACAAAACCCTTGCTTTACTAGTTACAACTTCCATAATTTGATGAACAGTTTACAGGTAAGAAATTGACAAAAAAGGACAGAACCTTTCAAACATTGCATATATTTGTATTCTACTTGTTCAGCTTATAGGGTGTTTCCTGTATTTGGCCTTAATACATTTAAATAAACACTCTCTGTAAGTGTAGGCCCTTTAGCATGAATCAATCCAAGCACAGTTTTCTCCACTGCTGTGCTTCAGCTGACACGGTAATGTTGAAAATGTGGAAGCTCTTACGTATCATTATGCATATTTTGGTAGCATGTGGTAACCCCGCTGAGGAAGAGCTGCATGTAAAGGAATTTTTCAATTGGTTATCTGCACCCACCATCAGTCACTTGAAAATGGGTATGACAGCATGGCTCATTAGAGTCCAAACTGAAAGTCTAGCAATAGTGCTAGAATCAGTACAATTACTGCCAGTGTCATTACTCTGCACTGCAGACTGTTGGTGACCTGCTGTTAAAAACACGCTGCCCCTGTTCCCATGCATATCGCCGGATTTGTATCCAACAAGCTAGTGAAACAAGCACCTGATTTACTAAAAAAAAAAATAAAGGAATATGGAATGTGAAGAGGTCAGAAAACCATCCCAACACAGCCATCTCCGCATAAGAACAAGTTCCATCTTTTTACTTTTCAGTTTTGTAGAAATGGAAAGTTTTCTTCTAGAGTAACGGAAAAAAAAATAGTCAAAACTAAGAATCATCTACTAAAGTGGGAGGAGCTGTTGACTCCCTCAAAGGCAGAGAAGCCCGGCAGAGAGACCTCGATAAATCAGAGGGCTGGGCAATGACCACGAAGTTCAACAAAGACAAGTGCTGGATTCTGCACCTGAGATGGGGCAACCCTGGACGTTCATACAGACTGAAACACTGGAGAGCAGCACCGCAGAAAGAAACCTGGGAGTCCTGGTTGATGGCAAGTTGAATATGAGTCAGCAGTGCCCTGGCAGCCAGGAGGGCCAAGTGTGTCCTGGGGGCCATCAGCAGAAGCATCACCAGCCAGTCAAGGGAGGCAATTGTCCCACTCTGCTCTGCACTGGGGCAACCTCACCTTGAATATGTGTGCAGTTTTGGGCACCACAATATAAGAAAGATATAAATCTATTACAGAATGTCCAAAGGAGGGCTACAAAGATGGTGAAGGGCCTTCAGAGGAAGCGTATGAGGAGTAGCTGAGGTCACTTGGCTTGTTCAGCGTGGAGAATAGGAGACTGAGGGGAGACCTCATCACAGTCTATACAGCTTCCTCGTGAGGAGAAGAGGAGGGGCAGGCACTGATCTCTTCTCTGTGGGGACCAGTGACAGGACTTGAAGTTGTGTCAGGGGAGGTTTAGGTTGGATATTAGAAAAAGGTTTTTCACCCAGAAGCTGGTTGGGCACTGGAACAGGCTCTGGAGGGAAGTGGTCACAACACCAAGCCTGACAGAGTTTAGGAAGTGTTTGGGTGATCCTCTCAGGCACATAGTGTGATTCTTGGGGCTTTACTGTGCAGGGGCAGGAGTTGGACTTTGATGATTCTTGTGGATCCCTTCCAACTCACAATAGTCTATAATTATATAGAATAATATAGAATATAATTATATTTATCTATCTCTGAAAGATAAATCACTATATATAACTTCCAAGAATTGCTAAACTCTTTAACATTTTCTACAATGGAAAGGAAATGGAAGAGTTTTATCACAGGGAATAGCATGGCCCAAACACTAAAAGCAGCTGATTTGTGCTAACTCTTTGTGATACTGAGTAAAAGGGATTAACAGGAGTGCAAGCAAGGAAAAAACTGATACTTTTTACCTGGTTCTTAATGTTCACAGCAATGCAGAAAGTGCCAATTTACAGATGTAGAAAATAGGAGAAATAAGGATGCTCTCCTTTTGCCTTATCACTAACGCAACACATGCAGTCCTGGTCATGACATATGGTAATATCTGCCCACCTGCACAGTCCCTTACCCTCCATCTGCAGACACACTCTTGCAGGTGGCAGGCATTCAAAAAATTCCCAAAGATAAAAATTTTACGCATGTACGTTTTCAATTCACAGTATCTAATATAACTCTCTGGACTGGGGTTTCATGTTAAGTCATACGTAATCTCACCCAGAAATAAACAGAAAGAAATACATTATATATTCCTGAAGGTAAATTAATGGAGAGCTGTGGACTCTGCATTAGAAATAAGCAAACATGGGACTGCAAATCTGGCCTCCAGCTCCTGCCTTGCCCCAAGGTTCCTACTGTGCATTTTGCTGATTTACATTGCTGATAAAATTCCACCATGCAGAATTTTGTATTGAACTGTGTCTTTGCATTTCATTTTTTTATAAACAAGCTTTTTCTTATCTGGATGAATTTTACCTGATGATAACATTTTCTGCATATAAGCCCCATACTATATGAAGCACACCTGAATTGTATCATGACCCCTATTACTCTGCAGCACTGTAATATGGTGTTACCATAGCTAGAGAGATGGGTACAGGCTGGTGCTGGAGATTTCACAGCTATAAGTAGCTCACTGGCGTTTCTCGGCCAGAGAAATGTAGATCTGGGCTGAGCAAAACTGCTTTTCAGGGTAACAAAACAACAAAGAAATATCTAACATATATGAAAGGCACTCTGTATAGTAAACCTGTCTGTAATGTGGAGATTCAGATTAAGGAAGAAACAGCAAGGTCTAAAAGTGTGTTATCAAACATAAAAATGGCCCCAAGTAGGAAACCATTGTGATGAACATCATATCCTTCAGAGCAAAGGACTCCAGATGACAAGAACATGGCATAATGCCCCCACTGAACCCCATCACACTGAGACTGCCTGTTTCAGGGCCCTAGGGAGCAGAGGGAGGGTGAATGAAGCATCAGGAAAAGTGGTAGAAGCTAAGAAGTGTGTGTATAACAGTGTTGACATTATAATTATGATTATTATCATTACTGAAACATTTTTCTGCACAAAAGTATTATTTTCTGTAATAATTAGATCTCAACTAATAATGATTCTTGGATTACACTGTTAAAATTTAATACTAACAATATATTAGTGTTCCTTTATATAAATAAATAAATAAATATAAATAAAGGTGTTCCTTTCTCACCCATAAATAACTTTTTGAGTGTAACACATTTATTAGTATGATTATAAAATCTGTTCCTTAAGAACAGTACCACTGAAATTAAAGAAATAAAATAAAAAAAGAAAACAACAAAACACACAAAAAAGTAATTGAAAGAAATTTTCAAAAAAAAGAAACTGAAATAGTGAGTTAAGCCTACTGACTTCCATGGAAGTCACTACAGTCGCAGCACTTGGGAAAATGAAGCTTCAAGTTAGGTGACTAAATAGCCTTTGAGCTTCATTTGACTCACAGCTCTGGTAAGTGTGAGTGCTTACTGCCCATGTAGAGATATTATCACCTGGAGACACATGGCAGCAGTATTATTACTGTGCTGGAGAAAAGTAGATGACTATTATCTTTTCAGGCTAATGCCAATATCAGGTTGTCAAATCCAAACATAACAAAGTGGCCATTTTGCTATCTAGGTTGTAAGAAAGTGTTAAAATCTTCAGATTCTGTTATCATTGGTTTTGTTCCTTACTGAAGAGGAAAAAACTTAATTTCAGCAATATCCAGAAAACCATTTTTCTAAGAAATTCTAGGTGCCTAGTAGGTATGATCCACCTCACTTGTTAACAGGTACAGTAATAGTGCAAATGTACAAGCCCATAAATCCAAACATTTCCCAATCTGGAACATAGCTGAAGGCTTGCAATCATGCTTCCCTACATGGTATTTTCTCTCTGTGGTCTCTAATGTCAGTCTCATCTCTGGAACATGAGTGCCATTTTCTATGTTCTTTAGGTTCTCAGCTCATAATTTATGCAAAGTTCACTTGATCAGCTTTAGTCCTTATTGCTGAGGTGCCTGTACTCTGCCATTTTTGGATCTCATTAGAAACTGGGCCAAAATACCATATCCAGAATTTATTTCTACTTGCAGAATTTTAAAAGCTGTACAACAATACTTTAGCTCATATATGTATATGATTGTTTCTCCTTTAAATATATCAGTATCAGATTTCTAATATTCATCTACTTCAGTGGTTACCAACCTTGGGTGGGTGATGGGACTGCAGCATACATCTATGCTATGAAGAAGAAGCTAACCCAGAACCGGAAGGCTTAAATCAGCTGCAATGAGGTCTCTAACCTCACCAGTAAGCTTTGCAGCATGTGCGAATCAAATTAGGTTATTGCCTCATTTCACTCTAGTCATGAGGAAAAGGTAGCCAGGGAATGAACTGAAGGGCATTGAGGGGGTTCATCCTAGTGTTGCAGTGGGCAAAGGGAGCACCGCTGATTTCCATCAGCTACCTCATTAAATGCAGAAGCACAGAAAAAAACCTGAGGACATCATGGTATTTGATTCTCTTCCCTTTGCTTCCAGGATAAGTCACCTGATTCATATTGACTCGGAAGATATTCCATACCATGTTACGTCAGCTCAGACATAAAGAGGGGAGAAGGAAGTAGCTCACTCTCTTCTGTGACAGCTATCTGGTGGGACAGCTGCTCCTTGGAGGAGAGAGAAAGAGCACTTCGCTTATTGGGGGAAGTAGAATTTTACTGTTAGTTTCCTTTGCCTATGTGTTTGTAGTGTTAGGTTTTTTTCCTGTTTTCTGTGTAAATATAAAACTGCCTTTCTTGGTAAATCCCAGGTTTTTACATTTTTTTCGTCTCCCCTTTTCCCTCGGGGGGTGGGGTGGGGGGGAGATCTGTGCAGCCTCAGTGGACATCTGGCGTTCAGCCAAAGTAAACCACCACAATACCCATGCCAAGCAAATGCACATACTCTCTGTTGCAATGCCAAGTGCTGGTTTAAGACCCTACAATGGAGCTGACAGCACCAATTTGGTATCTCTTCAAATAAAGATATTTTTAGTAATGCTAACTGAGCATCAAAGCCAGACTTTCTGATGTGATCTGGCCCTTTCTGCCATCATCTGAGGAAAAGAGAAGGCATTTCCTGGGCAGCCCTGTCCTGACTCCAAGCCAGGACACACAGCTGCACAGGGGCATGTTGGCAATGCCCAGTGCCCTGGCTGGCTGCAGGATTGCTCCTTGGTGGTTTTTGTTGCAGGTTCTGGACTGTGTCTCCCAAGCTCAGAGGATGAGGACCAAAAGCCAGCAGGATCCTTACGTGTCCAGGAGAGGGATGCTAGCCCTCAGCAAACCACATCCCATGCTTCATGCACACACAGTCCCACATCGCTTAGCCACCAGCCCCTTTCCACCCAGGGAAAACTGCCACAGAGAAGGTGGGACCATGACTAAAAAACACTAACTACTGATGGTGAACAAATATGCAACACTTTCATTTCTCCTCCTGTTTGAATGTAGCTCATAGGGTGTTTGGTACACAGCAAATATGAAATAACACTAAAAGTAATATAAACACTGTTTAGATATAATTAGGAAAGAGGAAAAATGCACACTGAATATTTCTGCTTTAAGTAGTTATGATATATGCTATATTTAATGCTAGGAATACGTTTGTACTTTAAATGTCTCAGAATAATAAACAAAAACTGAGGTCAAGAACTGAGAAAACGCACATATGAATGTGTATGTGTTTTTCAGAAACTGCCTATAGTGTTTTTTATTTACTTATTAAAAACTTTTTGAGGTGAAGACTGTTTTCAGATATCTTTGCATCTCAGAACACGACAGACAGACAGCTAGAGGAAGTTTAAGAAGAGGCAATGGTTTTATATTTTTGCAAGTGTTTGAAGTAAAAAATGAACAGCTGGAATTCAGAGACAAAGGCCAACTCCTCCATGGTTATCTCTAACTTCATTGCAGTGCTGCAACTTGCAGTGATCTCTACAGCTGAGATCTCTGCAGCTGGGAGCTGCTAAAGTGCAAACATAATTATAACGTTTCATTCAAACATACATAAGATGGGAAGTCAGCAGCCACGAGTAGAACTCACTTTCATGCCTGTGAGATCAAACTTACTGCTCAGCTTCCAGCCTTTTGTTCTTTGCCAATACCTTATTTAAAGATGAAGAAAATGTGATAGACGTTGCTGGGTTTTGCCCTCGTTAAATGAAAAATATACATTTACTCTTAGTATTACCACCTGCAGACTTGAATGGCTTCAGTGGAGCTATATAGGTCCTACAGTGAAAGATGACGCATTATTCTTCAAAAGACCTCCTTCTTCATGTTGGTACTATCAGTGCTAATCTATTCATAGTTTTCAAGTCCAGAAAATTTTATTTGATCTGTTCATCTGTTTTTTCTTCACCTGTCTGGATTGTTACCAGCAATAACAATCGCAAAACTCCGTCAGGAACTGTGGCACCAATTCCCTGACTGCAGACGCTGCTTTACCTTTTATTGCTTAGTCTTGATTTAAAGAATTCAAATTATGGAAAAATCAGGTGGAATAACTGTTTCAGTTGAACTCCAACCTGCTGACAGAAGACTGAAGACAGCTTGCAGGATCAGACATGGGTATAGAAAGGCTATCCCTGTACTATATGGCAATGTAAGGCAGGAAAATACAAGACTACTGTCGTTCTCTGACACCTTAGTGCTCTTCATTCCTCAGCCTTTGCTTAGTTTCTTCAGGCTCCTGGCTTTTCTCAAGAAAGACCACTGCAAGTCTTGTTCATTTCTCCCTTATTTGAAAAAAATGATAATAAGACAGCAATAACTCTCTCCTAGAAAGTTAAAGCAGCAATGCATGCTTGGCCTTTAATTACCGTTTCCACTAAAAAATCATTACAGAATTCTTCAGTCTATTATCCATTTCTGCTTATTTAAAGGCAACAATTCCCAGGACCCAAACAACCTTTTTGCACTCTGCGTTCTCTGCAATTTGAATTTAGACATTAATGCATTTTGAGTGTAGACAAAACTGTGTACACACGTCCTCAAAACAGTGCCCCTTATCACTGAACTGTCTGAATTGGTATTTAGCCTTTCTACAGGAAGCTCAAAGTAATCTCAAAATTTCAGTCCACCTAAAATAAGAACTGCTTGCATTACTCTGAAAGTCCCGTATCCATGCCACTTACTGGCAGATGCCTGATTCATGATAGATGGCACTGCTCTCTCTCTCCCCTGTGACTATAGCTTGGGTATCATCTTTTATTCACTCCTCCAACCTCGTAGTGTCTTGATACTGCAGATCTGCTCTGCATAACATATCACAGATATGAAAATTCCTACCAAACCCCACAGCTAAAATGTTTATCAAGGCTCTCATCATCTCCTGTTCAGTTACATCAGCCTCTTTCCCTCTGGCTTTCACAAGTGCAGTTGTTCTCCAGCAATACAGAAATGCTGCTTCAAAGACCATTCTCCTAGTCTGTTTCTTTGACCACGACATTCTTCTCTGTCATCCGATAAAATATAGGCCACTTCCTTTCATATTGAAATTCTTTCAGATCTTTCAATACCTTAGCTACAGACTGTCTATATGACAGCTGCTCCTTCAATCAGTCTATAAATTCAGTCTACAAATTTTTTCTCTATTTAAAGAATTTTTTCCCTGAGCAGTTCCCTATCAGCTGCAGAACTCTATCCTTTCTTTCTTCTTTATAATTTTCTTTTGCTATGAGAAAACATTAGGATGTCATGCAATAGGTACCCTGGATTACCCGTAATCCTGACTTATTAAGGCCCTATTGTTTGTACCCACCTGTCTAACCAGTCATAACTCTTGGATTTTCTTTTGCAATGAAATTCTTTAGGACTGGGGTTGTATTTTGTCTGTCTTTGAGCATCATCTAGCACAGTACTGCTCCAGTCCTTAGTGACCATTGATAGCTCTTTGATAGGACAAATATTGCGAGCAGTGTGAAGAATTAATGGCTATCCATTTCTTCTCTTTCATTAGGAACAAATGAAAACAAGCCAGTGCGCAAGGAAGGATGGACACTAGAAGATCTAATATCTTGAGACTTGAGTGACCAGGAACAACAGTGATCACTATTTCCTGCTGAGGGAATGGACCGCTCTGTTTTACAGCTACCCTTTAACTACTTATGTGTCAAACAGGAGCAAGGTGAAACCACTTTATCCATTCCCAAGGAGTGGCAGATATTATTAGAGCACAGCCTCTGTGCATTCCCAGGATGTCTTAGGAGCAAGTCCACCAGCTTTTCCATCAGGCAAATGTGAGATCTTATATATCTAAGCGACACTGAGGTTCCTCTTCATTGTAACTCATTCTCACCTGATGAATAGCTATTCACAACTGCTGAAAATGCTGATTAAATAAAAACCAAAAACCTGCTCAAAAGGAAGTGTTCTTTCATTTTGCCTCTGAGTTTCTCCAATTTTTGTAAGCTTTTACTCTTTTTTTATTGTCTCACTCATGTCTGACCTCATTTGAGTTAAACAGCTATCAGGTAACTTATCTGTATGAGAAGCACCACTGAGAACTTTTCCAGTTAATTCTTGAGTCTGTTATGCTGCTCAGTAAAGTGGTAATATTACAATATTGTGTATCTGTAAAAGATAAGCAGAGCAACTTGTTCCCCACTTGAAATTTCCCTAAACCACCAGCAAATCAGTTGTAATGGTTTTTCTGACTACCTCAGTGACAGGTTTTATGGAAGCCATTTCTGTGGTGAATAGGAGACACGAACATTCACTAATAATACACAATACTTATATTTACAGATTTACTGTGACTACAGCCTGCTGTCAAGGAAAATCACAACAGAAGAGCCAGTCTTTCTGGTACCTTATAAACCCAAATATATGACTATGATGTGGAGAATAAAAATAAATTTAAAATATATTGCTATATAATCATCTTCAACAGTATGAGTACATTTCATGAGTACATGCAATAATACACACATTGCATTTGAACAGTAATATGACACCTGGAGCATTTCAGGATTTGTAAACACTGCTAATTCCATTTGTACCTATTTGAGAACAGTAAGCTCTACTTAGAGTTATGGAGTCATTTTGCATTAAGACAACTGTCTCCAGCTAATTGAAGCTGAATTAAAATGTATATTGTCCCCTCTCTTTCCAAATACCCACACACATGAATTTCCTTGTTGTCTGATATTCAAATCCTAACAGTGTTTTTTAGTGTTGCCTAAACCTAAGAAGAGAGATTTGCAGTAAAATACCTGAGCAGACATTTCCTTGCTATAAGCTTTGCAACATAATAAAAATGGTGTTATAGAAATAAAGGCTATCTGGAGCAAGGGGATTACTGTATGTTGCTCACTGTAGATGGAAAGTAAATCAGCTGCCTCAATGTTAGAATTGGCTGACTGAGGAGCCATACTGTTCTGGACAAAATTCCTTCAGATCATAAGTGCTCTGAAGAGTTATACCATCACCTGTTTTGAATTCTCAAAACTATAAACTTGCCCTTTGGTATTAAGCACAATCTGAAGTGGCAGATTTAGACCAAAAGTCTCAGTTTGACACTTTCATCCATTTATTTTGGTTCACCTGTAACTGTAAATTAGAAATATGCTTGGGCACTGTTCAACTTGCTGTGATTAAGGTAGTCAAACAGTAATATTAATTTTCTTTTGAAGAAAAAACAGGATTATATGCTGCATGTGACTGATACTGAGAAAATCAATAGAGCTTAAGAAGATTGCATAAAGTAAAGATACTGAATGCATATGGAACACAGGGAGAAATGTGTCTCATGAACTTAAATGTGGGGTTTGCAAACAAGTCAGTGGAAATTCCCTTTCCCCTAAAAAAATGTAATAATTATTTCCAAAATTATTTTCCTCTTCATATCTTGTGCTAATTAATATACCAGTTTTAATATACAAGGAAAGATAAAGGAAAGTGCAAATATTGGAAGAAGAAAGGCTGACTTTGCAAAACATGGCTATCTGCACTTGATTTTTTGTTTCAGGGACGAGAATAATGTGGAATATACTTGGTCTTCCCAGCTTCCTGTTTCAATTTTTTAGTCGAAGTTTAAATAATTTTCTGTGTCATGAGTTTTAGTCTGCTAGCAAGATTAGCAGTGGGAGCATACTGTTTGCGAACAAAACTTCATTTCCTGAAGGCAACTTATCTCATTCCTGAATCCCATCTCCATGGTCACCCTCTACCTCCAGTTTTATCTTCAAAAGCTCTGGTGTGGCCATTAGACACATCTGATCTAGAAGTAGAGCAGCTTATTTGGTATAAGCTGGGTTGGCAGTAGAAAATGCATACATCATGTTCACATAAACGCATCTGGGTAGCAATTGAGGAAATACATAAAGCTTAGGAGCACGCATGTAAAAATAAAATCATCTCTGTTGGCATATTAGTATTCTGGAATGTATTTTTAAACTTATCAACAATGTAGACTACATGAGGAAACAGATATAGGCTATATGGGCATTTATTTTGCCCACACTTATTGACACTATAAATGCTGCCAAATCAGTCTTTAACATTTATTGTGTGGATCAGGTTGCCGTTCACCAGTCTGGGAACAAGTATACAGCTAGCTCCCTTGTAGCCACCTACATTTATGGGTCTCGAGCTTCAAGCTGAATCACACTTTGCGTGATTCAGTTGTGTCCCACTCCACAAGCCTGATGAGCCACTCACACCTTGTCAGTACATGCTACAAAGCAGATGTCCTTTCTCACAGCAAAGTTCTTCAAAAGCCCTAACTGGCAACAATGTCTGGTCTAATATCCTCTGAATATCCCGTAGTCATCATGATCTACCTATTCTTTTTGCATGAATCATAATAATTTTAATAATTATATGAGGCAGTTTCCTTTGACCCTTTCACCAGGCCAAGAAGCTAAAAAGCAGAACACTCCCCAAGCTGCTCTGGTGAAGTGCATCCTCATCAAATCAGAGCATGTCTCTTTGTCCCCTGAAATTAAAATTTAGTACAAACCATTACCTAGTTCAACAGAATTTGTATGGAATGGCCCACTCTTCTCACAGAAATGGACTGGAAACGTTCTAGGAAAGTAGAAATCCATGAAAACAAAAGGAAGGAACCTTCTTAACTGTGCTGGTGTGAACGACAGACTCAGTCTGGTGCATGAAATACAGATGAACAACAGATGTTACTGCCAAATTCAGGAACAATGGACACAGGAAACTATGTTTGACCACAGAACTAAAAATGCCAGCTCTACATCCTTAGCAGCTTGTGGTGCCCAAGGGGCTTTCTGCCTTAAAGAAGAGACCAAGATGCTGAACAGCAACGGGGTCTTCACCAGCCATCTAGATATGGAAAAAGGGATATGAAACAAAGGTGCCACCCCCAGTTTAATACAAGAGACCATGAAAGATAAAATGAGAGGTTCTCACACCAGCAGTGGTATCATGTTAGATGATTTCTGGTGACTACAGAACTCAGCACTGGATCAAGGCCCCAAAGTGATGTGCAGTGTGTTTTTATAAATGTATTAAATTCTAACTTTATTATTTATTATATTAAGTAGTTTCCCAATTTCTAAAAGAAGATATTAATTACAAATCAATTTACTAAATCAGACACCAAACACACTCATCTTTACCAACTCACAAGAATTATAGGAAAATCCATTTGCTATGAACTGCTATAAGATCTTTGTCATAAGATACCCTTATTTCATTGTATTGTACATTGTTCGACTAAAGGTACATTGAGAAAAAGAAGAAAACAATAGTCTCCCTATGTAAGTACAGGTCTGCTAGTTTCCTTATTTTCAGTAATAATAAAAGGCTACATAAAACTACTGTGTTGCTGGCATTATTATACTGTGTCTTCCATACAGTACACAGCATTACATCAGTCATTCACTGCAGTTCAGTGACATGAAATATCCTCTTATTAGAGAGAGTATGTCACTTAATAGTTGCAGAAATTATTTGCTTAAGCTGTTCCCTTCCAACCTGCCCTTCCCTCTCCAAAAATCCATTCATTTTCTTATCCCTTGAGGAAATTATGCTAGTACTCTCTGTATGTTACACATACATAAATTACATCCCTTACAGAATGAATAAAATCATAACCCAAAAATATAGCCTTCAATGTGAATAAAAATTAGGGAAGATAACTCTTCTTACAGCCTGCTCTCTGACCCCAATGCAAAAGCTCACTTCCTGAGCACGAGAGAGGGAAAAATGCAATTTCAGCTTTTTATATTAGAGCAATATATCTGCTTTTGCCAAGCACATGCAGAAAACATGAACGTCATCCTGAAAGGTTTTCAATGTTTAGAAACCTCCTGGGAGAACTTGTCAAAAACACAGCGAACCAAGTTCTAATCGCACAAACTCACCCTGGTCTTGACAAACACAACAGTTTGGTCTGAATTTCAAAATTTTTCCCCTTAAAATCCTTGGAAGAAAAGAGAATGTTATTAAGGTGTCTTTTTGAATCTCAAAGACGAAATCAGAGGCTGGTGGTATGCAATGAATTAGTGTTCTCCTAGTGAGATTTGAATCTAAATATAGCAACTACGCTGATCACATGGAAAGGTTGAATTACAATTAAATAAAAAACACTGATGAGACAGGGTGGACAACCTCAAAAAATTTGAAAATTCAGAGTAGATAAAAAACCATATGTACAGCACTTGGCAGAAGCTTATCCAATATAACAGATGCTTCTGAAGGATGCCCTCCTGCAATTGTTCTATTTAGTCTTTACTTTTGGTCTGCTGCTGATGCTACTTTTGGAAGACAGCGTGCTAATTTCCATCCACAGAGAATTCTCTTTAGGAAATCTCTAAGTCCCTCATGAGCCCTCATTTTGGAGGGGAAGATGGTCTCTTATACTACCTCTTGCTTCAGAAATTTGGCTCTCTTATCTATTCACATAACCTTACATCTCTGTAACCTTTGCCACCAACAATTGTACTTATGTGCTTTTTCCTTTACTGTCTTTTCTTCCATAACTTTCTCCTAAACATCTACAAGTGATAGATTTAATTCAGAGGGTCATATTTTTGATTTTAAGAACTTTCCTGACAAAAATTTTGGGAAATGACATGTTGCCTTTTCTCAGAGACACTGTTAGGAGGACAGTAACACAGACGTAGTATCCTGTCTGCAGATAAATGCATGGTTTCCAGACTTACAAGTATAACTCCAAAACTTTTAATTACTGCCATCAATGAATCAAGGGACCTGCATTACAGCAGCTGAGTGATTACTCTGTCAGTGTGATTAATAGACCAGGTGGTGTTTTAAAGCAAGGTTCTGCATGTGTACATGCATGCAGAGGAGAGGTGTGTGGTTTTGAGGGGAGTTCCAGTTTAATTAGTCAAAGCCATATAGTGGACACATTTACTGAAACTTTCTGGACAGAAAAATAACAAATTCCAGTATTATTTTCAATAGTTTAAAGTGATGCTAAATCATTTTTCTCATCAGAGGAGCTGCTATTAGAGCAATTCACAAAGTCAAGATAATGAATGAGCTATTCTTTTACAGCATTCCTCAAGGAGGAATTATCCCGAATGATATGGTTACTTAATATGAACATTTATAAAGGGACAGTCATTATGTGAATTATGTATTTCACATAACTTAATTCAAGTTTCAGCTTATAGTAGCACTTTTATCTTTTTTCATTCAGTGATAAAAAAGGCATCAATTATAATTCTCCTAACACGTCTACAGAACAACTGTCTGCTACTGAAGTTGCTGTGCTCATTCAAACACATAATTATACATCAGAGGGCCCTGGGCAATCTACATTTACTAATATAATGAATAGATAAAAACTGCACACTTAAATGTAGCAGTTTAGGTATATGAGAAATGCACTACAGAATATATTTAGGGATGTGCTGGTCTGTAGCAATGCTACCCACCATGTGATGACTTGTCCGTGTACTTCTGCTGTTAATTATGTAAATGCACTTAGAGCCCAGAGAACAATATGCTTTCTGCCATGTTTTTAAATGAAAACAAAGACCATCGCTTTGATGTCTCCTCAGAAACAGTACATTTTTACTGACGTTTATCCAGTTTGCATGTACAAAGCATGTCCGCAAAGTATGCAGATAGTATGAAAGGAATATGAGCCAACCAGATTATAACTAGCATTACTGCAATTTCAAAGAATCTATAATCAGAAGTGGAGAGGTATAATGCAGGAAAACAATTTTGAACCACATCACAGGAATGTACTATCTAGACATTGAAGACCACTGGGCTATTGGTCTGCATAAGCATGCCTGAGGCTGGCCATCAGCAGAGGTTAACCAAACGTTCTGGTGTACCCAAAATGCGATTTCATTGGATTCTACAAGCAAAAATTCCAAAGGTTAGTTATTAATAAAATAACATTTCTAATGTACTTTAGCAAAGACCCTGCTAGACTTTGCAGATGCTGAAAAGGTCTGAATGCTCCATCTTGTAGTCTTTCTACTGCAAATCATATCCACAAAAAACAGACTTTCCTGATCTATGCTAAAAAAACACTAAAAAGAACAGATTTTTTTTTTAAATTATGGCTCAAGTGAGCCATAGAAGATTAGAAACTCCTATATTAACACAGCATGGGAGATCCATGATGCTTGAGGACACAACGTTCATTGTAACATTTCCCTGTCTTCTTGTATTCTTGATCAATATAAAGGCTGATAAAAGTCTTGACTAATCCTTAACAATCATTTAGAATGACCAAGCCTTTTGCTAGAAACTCAAAATAAGTTCATGAAAGTAGTAGTAGAAATTAACTGCTCCTTCCTGAAATATTAAAGAATTTTTCTTCTCTCATTCCCAATTGTCTTCTGAATTTTCCTGCGGTCAGCTGACAAACTTCTTACTTTAAAAGCTGAGTCAAAATACAAGCAAAATATCTCTTGCTTAACTCTTGTATAATTTGTAGCAACCATTTAAGAAGCATGTAGTACTATTTCCTTCTTGAGAAACATGATATTCCAGTCTATACTGCCTTATACCTAATTCTAAAGCCCTAATCGTTTCCTATGAATTTCTACCAGATACGCGGAAGTCCTTATGTTAATAAAGAAAGAGTAAAGCCCCACGAAACAGATTCTTTGACAGAAAACAGTTATTTCAAGCTCGCTACTTAATTGGCTCTAATGACAACATTCCACTTCCCTGAAAAACCCCTGAAAGCTTTCACTGATTTCTATGATATAAAGGCAATTACCAATCACATAACTGATGTCTGAATTTCTCTTTTTGTGAGTATGATTCTGCACAAGGATTTCTACCAGAACGTGTTACCTTTCAGAACTAAATCACTAAGGAAAACTAAGTGCATGTTCTTATTCTAACTTTAATGTTATACAAATCTATAATTTCAATATAAAATACAGTAATGATTTAATTTTCTTATACAACCTGGAGGCCCATCTAGCCTGTATGCCAGTATGGTTCTATGTGGCTATACAGACATGATTATTCTATCCCCAATGGAACCTGTAGTTTAGCTATTATCTTTTAAGACTCTCACTACTTTTCTGCATTTCCAATAGATATCTATGTCTTATAAACAAAGAATACTCATAGAGTAGATAAAATGCATTTGCGAGATAATACTGTCCTGACAGTCAGTCCCTTCAGCAGTATTCACTGAAGCTCTCTTCACACAAGAAGCAACAAAACTGTGTATATTTGCACAGGGGGACACTGCAAATTTATTTACCTGCTCTGTCTTGGGAATGAAAACTTCATTTTTCAGATCTTTTGAGAGTTCAAAGTTGCTTATACCTACAAGCACTATCTAAAGGAGAAGTGAGAGTATATGGCTAAAAAATGAACACAAAAATGAGGTTGAGAAAGGTTACATGGAAGTGGCTACATAACAACTTTGCTGAGACTCTGAGCATCACCAATATGAATTAGGCATTTTATCTGCAAATTAACAAACTTGTGTCAAGTTGGAGTCACTGTCTGAGTGAACACTAAAAATGGAGCCAGGATGCTGGAACACAGCCCTGTAGAGAAAAAGTCTCAACTCTGTTGATCTGAAATTCAGCACATCAAGGGGATAGGGGCTGTTCTTCCATCCAGACCCCTCCCACAAAGCAATAGGGTGAGAAAACTTGATATTGGAAACCTGGTGGGTTTTGCCCTTTTCAGTTCTTAGCATAGTTTTATAAATGCAAAAGAAATGCAGCAAACTCTTTGCACTATGAGTAAAGGGCCTTTTGGGGTTCATTTTGTTACGAAATGGCACTAGTGGAATTCATACAATCCACACTACAAGGGCACCCACTACTACTGTGGCAAGTGCCATATAGAACAGACAGAAATCACAGCACTGTTGCTTATCGTGCAAGTGTGCCTGTGCACAGTATACTGGTCTTATTTGCTTATAAATTTTCCAAATTTAACTGCTTGGGTTGGACACTGCCCATGCCTGGTGTCTGCCTCAGGCTGTTTTTTTTTCTATTTGGTTCTATGTTTCTGTTTTAGGGTTTTGACATTTCCAACTAGCACTATTCAATCACTTCTGAGAGTGAGACCAAAGAGAAAATAAGCTGGTTTACTTTGTAGAAATGTCTCATGCTTTGAAGTGGAGAAATACAGTTTAGCAAGGGAGTAATTTTGTGTCAGAGATGTGCCTTTTGCTCCCCTGTAAATACCTGCCCCAAACTGGAAGAGTTTAAGGAACCTTTGAAAAGTCAATAATTTTTGTACTTGCAAGAATTTCGCTAAAGGTTCAGACGCAAGTATCTTCCAAACTGTTCATCACTCAGCAGGCCAAAGAATCTCTCAGGTGCCAGAGCTCACCAGAATGTGAGACTGCCACTCTCAGAAAAGAGACAGAGCATCCTCCATTCCCCCTTTGCCTCCCACCCCCATTGCTGCTGCTGGTAGGACTCCGAACTGCTCTCCAACAGGGACTGAGCTGGCCCTGCATAGCAGCCAAGGGATGGAGAACTATCTTTCCTGTAATTACTAATCCCAAGGACTCTGCATGCAGCTGGAGCTAGGCATCTGGAGCTGAGGGAAGATGGAAGCAGAAGGGCTCTTGGCTCTAGGTCTGAGACTGAGCCTAGAAGGGACAATTATTTTAAATTAATTTTACTTTCTGGTTTTTATTTTGCACGCAGTACAACATAGCAGTATGTGGAATCAAAGTAAAGGTATTTAAACGTTTTGCTGTTGCATATAGCCAGAGCACAACTTTGTGTTATATGCACTGGGACAGGCTGCCCAGGGAAGCGGTTGAGTCACCATCCTTGGAGGTACTTAAAAACCATGTAGATGTGGTCCTTAGGGACATGGCTTTTTGGTGGACATTTGCCTCTTGTTACAGGGGTCACTGTTGCTAGGAGAAACTGAATTCAACCAACTCTGCTATGACATGTCTGAGATACTAAGTGAATTTCTGAAACTAAACTATTTGCAAGCAGTTATAACTTGTTTGCCTTATTTTTTTTTCTGTGTGATTGCCTCCACATCCCACTTAAGCTTAGATTTGTTCAAGTGACAAGTGCCCAAGGCTGGTAATGAACTCAGTGAGAACTGGACCTGAATATATGGTCACTGGGGAAGAAGAGGAAGAGTTGACAAAATATTCATAGGGATAGCAAGAGTCCTGTAGTGCAGAACACTATCTAGATAGGACTACACTGTACTCTTTTAAGATCAGTGTAAAAAGTAACTAGACCTTTTTTATGGAGCTAGATATATGGCACAGTTATAGCCATCATTCAAAACAAACAAAGAAACTGCTTTTAAAACCATTTGAATTCTACAAGAGAAACAGGGCTGTCACTATAATAATATATAAGATTACATCAAGTAAATATGTGGCTGTGTCTGCTCCTAATGAAATAATATGCTAGTCCCTCCTCCCTCAATTAGGTAACTACTCAGATAAAAGATGGGTAATAATACACATTTTCATAATAATATCCTCAGACATCTCAAATTAGGGGCCCTTTGACTTTAATTTCTTTGTGCCTGAGTATAAAATGTGGACAATAATGGACAATAATACTCATAATACTCCTATTATGAAGGCTATTGCGAAGACAAATATATTAATGTTTGAGAAGCCCTTAGGAAGTACAGTGATGAGTGTCACAAAAAAAGTCCATGAGGAAATGAATAATTTCATCTTCATATCAAGGTTCCAATCACGTGCAGTAAGTAAGGCCTGAGGCCACAGGCTGAACAGAAAAGGTAAACCAAAATATTGAATAGCTTCTCATTAAGTGAACACCATTCATCTAGTGCAGCAAGTGAGACAGAGGTCCTATGGAGAAATCGGATGTGAATGGATAATTACAGATTTTATCATAATGCATACACCAAATAGGGGTGAAAAGTTTATACTGGTGACTTAATTTTGGCATCTCCTAACTTCTGAATGCATGACTCTGCAGCCTCCCTAGTGTCATCTCATTTTTAACACCATTTTTTATGTGTAACTGTATTTGTGTTGCTTAAATGATCATCTGCTCATTTCTGATATTGGGCTTGTTACTGTGATGCTTTTCTTTCTCTCATCCCTGTATTTAGAACACTTTGTCCAGATACAAAAATCTTTGCAGTCTGACCTTGAGGAATAGTAAGACTTTGTATAATTTAGATTAGTGCAGTAATTGTTTGGCCCAAATGCCAGAAACATCCCCAAGGGTATTTAACATGCATGCAGAAGATGTAGCTGCTACTTTGCAACTAAAGGTCAGGACAAAAGTACAACTTACAGCCAAGAGAATGCACTGCAGCTCTTGTCTGAGCGGTGGCAGTTGCAGGTGGCTGGGGCACCACCAAGCAGTTGCCTTCGGAAATATCACCAGGCACAGTCTGGGCACTCTTAGCAGCTTTCTCCAACACACAGTCTGCAGAAACTGGGCCAAATCAGAGCCATCAAAAAATACACTTGTGCTCTCAAGATGGGACAACAATTCTTTTAGCTTCATCTAACTCTGGCTGTCTGATAAAGCAGATCACTTAATCACTTCTTTTTTCCCCACTTACTCCTAGATAGATTGTGTGCTATACTTGGGATCAGTGTTGCTGTTGAGGACTATTTGTTTCTCCACTTTGGGCACACAGTTCTGAAGTGGAATGAAATTTCATTATAGATCCAATGTGTGCTGCACACTGTATATAGTCAAGCCCAAAAACCACCTGAGAAAAACTCAAAGTAAAGAGCCATCCAAGAAGGATTATGGGATTATATCCTTAAATCCATAGTGAGATACACTAGAAAGAGATGTTTTCTCATTTTCATCTACAGGCGATGAAACGGATTACCTACCCACAAATTTCCATAATTTACTTCCTCGTGTGGTACCTGATACGGGAAACAACATTATAGCAGAGCTCAGTCAGAACTGACAGGGAGTGAAATCAAAGCTGGTTTTATATGAAAGGGAGAGCTTCAATGTCTCCCCTGAAAGACGAAATCAAACCACAGCCCAAAATGACCAGTACCAGCCACAGCAACTACAGTGCAGTCTTCTGAATTACTGTATCACTAAATTAATGCCGGCAGGGGTGCAAGTCATGAATGAACTGAGAAGTGTAGTGCTCCACAGGCTTCTATGGTTGTTGAGAAAGAGATGGAAACAGAGTTGGTCAGAACAGAATAAAAGCTTCTTGAAGGTGCAAGCCAAATTTGGCTGACCACAGCAGAAAAGCAGCTCTGCAAGGCTTGGGTCACTGAAACCATGTGAGTACTTCCCTGGGTGTGGAGCACCAACACCAGTATCTACCCTGGCTTTGTGCCTCCCTCTGTGCCACTGGTGCACTGTATGGTGCTACTGGATGGAGGGAGACTATTTCAGGGGATTAAGCCAGTTTCAAGCAATTCTCTTGGCTGCCGTGCTACCCTGCACAGCAGGACCATCTGGCTTCCACTGATGATCTTTCTTCAGAGAGAGGTACTGCTTGCAAACATCTGCTATGAGCTGGAGGTGGCCAGGTATGGCCCTCACGAGTGCTTCAAACCACTCCCAGCACTGGGCTGCCTTAGGACATGCACTGCCTTCCCCAGAGCCAGTCCTGAAAGGAGCTCTTTAATTCACCTACCTTCATCCAGGGAGAAACGGACTCCATGCCTGCTCTGACTGAGTTCAGAGGTTCTTACAGCTCCACCTTGCATTGGTTGATAATGGGTGGCTCCCTCCATGCCTGTGGCTGCCCTCCCTGCTAATGAAGTGAGAGATGAAGGCACACAGTACCATCCCATACTACCTGAGGCTGTGTCATTCTGGCATCAGAAGTATCAAGACAACTTCAACTTTACTGGCACTGCAGCAATCGAACAAGTGTTGGGGAGACTGAGGTGAAAACTGTAGCTCTTTCCCAGTTTGATTAACATCACCTTTGTCTCTGTTTGTACCATTTCAACAATAGTGACAATGTGTTGATGTGCCTACAGCACCTGTTGGCTCAGGCAGGGCTCTAAGGAATCTTAATGAAGAATTATATTGCAAATACTGCCTAACCACTAGGAAGAGATAGAGAAGAGGTTAATTATTTGGGGACCAACCGAGACATAGCACAGTCCAAAGTCAGGTGAGACCATTTGGGAGACTCTAGAGGCATGTTGATTTAGCTGCTTTTCTGCTACACTGTTAGGCAATGCTGGTTCCCAATCTACCTCTCAGATCTGGCAAGTGTTATGCTGGGGAATCTCCTTCCCTAATAAGCATTACAGGACAGGCAGGCAAACATTCCCAGAAGAGGGAAACTTCTTAACTTCTGAACAGGAGGAAACTAGAAACTTGTTCCACTTAAGGACAGACTTACACAACACCTATGACCCACAGGGACATGATGCCAAACACAATACAGCTAAGTAATTAAATATTAGTTCAAAATCAGAAACCATTGCAACTATAATTTCAAATCACTAAAAGCACTAGGGAATACTTGCCCTTCTCTATACATGTGAGAACAAATTACTTACTGAGGGTTTCAATAAATTCTGATTCTAACAGATGCATAAATACGTAACGTATTCAATATCTCAAGACATCCAGTGATTACATATGTCCCTTTTGTTATACAAAGAAATGCAGCAGCTTTTTAGCCCATTAGAAAAAGTCAAAGGCAATAAAAGTAAGCATGTGTTTTTGTTAATGTCTCATATAAAAGGCTTCAAACTTTTCAAGGAAGTATAAACATCTGTCATTCAATCAGCTTTGCAGAAATAATGCAGCTAGACCAACAATATCAAGCATGTTCTTGTTTCAGTTCCCAAGTTGCTTTTGTTCCTTCTCCTTACTTGAACTCAGTATTGTTGACAGGCAGATCTATACACCCTGTACAACCTGTCCCAAGTCCTGTAATTTCAGTATGCCTTGTAGCTAAATGTA
Source organism: Neopelma chrysocephalum (assembly GCF_003984885.1). NCBI lineage: Eukaryota > Metazoa > Chordata > Aves > Passeriformes > Pipridae > Neopelma > Neopelma chrysocephalum. The sequence goes on from NW_020897719.1 coordinate 3,608,292, forward strand.
AGCTATGGATGGCATAAAACTTGAGATAAGGCAACGCTCTGCCTAATTATGGCAAACTGAGGTTTATCTTTTTCTTTTTAACTCACATACAAGCAATTCTCTCACGTAGAAAGCAATTGAACCAGTTCAATCTTATCTCAGGTTTTTCACTTTTAGACAGAAACCCATGTAACAGATTTCTACAATCAAATAATATATTCCAGAGCAATGCTGTGGAGAGTTGAAATTATCTGAATGTCACCATTACTGTTATATCGACATAAATCACTCCAATACAGTCTTAAGCAATACAACACTTCTCAGACGTACATCCCACAATAACAAAGCCTATCACACACTGATTATAGCAGAATATGTGAAAAGACTCTCCTTGCAAATAAAATGAAAATAGTCCTGTGAAAGACTTGCAAAAAATTTCCAGATTTTCTTGTTCCTAGAATTCCACGGTTTTTTGTGTATTTGGGCTGGATATGTTGTTTTCAAGGGGCAGTATGTGAAAATGCTAGGTCTGCTTTTGAAAGCTGCTTCATTATGTCAGGCAAATACCTGCACTGCCAGTGAAGGGTCTCAGTGTCACATATATGGCATATACCCACTGCCAGGGTAAAAGGGAACAACTGTGACAAATGAGAAGCTCTTTCAGCTAATTCATTTTTTGTGTAGTCATCTCGGAGTCAAGATGCTCCAGCTGGTACTGGTGCCTGATTACACTAGAAGCTGTACCAAGTCAGACAGCCTCCTTCTCTAAGCACCTCGGGGTCTAAGCAGACAATCACACAACTAGTGAAAGAAAAGAACTACAGTTGTTCCTTTTCTGCAAATGAGGAACTAAGTGATAGGGCTAAAAAAAGGGCTCAGCCCTCAGCCAGTATAAATTGGCATGAGAGGATTCTGGTCAGCACAAATACACCAAGTTACAGCAGCTGAAGAAAACACTGGAGTCGAATTTATAATGCCAGAGAAAAACATAATGCACCCAAGCAAGATTGAACCATCTGCAACCAGTATAAAGGCTGAAGTGTACTTAAAAATACTGTACTTGCCTTGTTTCACAAAAATCCACAGCATAAAACGATGGTGTTGATTATAAAACTAGACAATGATAACACTGCAAGAAAAAAACAGCTCATTAAAAAGGTAAGGTATATAATGTGCAATAAGGGACAAGATACACCCACCTTTTCTCAGCAGAAAATTATTTTGCTTATAATTATTTTAGTCCCAAAGTAACTGAAAGACTTGAAGAAATAAACTGTACTTTATAGTGGGTTCTGGCAAGGGGGCGAGGGAATGTTTCAAGGATTTTCAGAAGGAATTTGGATCTTGAAAATATTTCAACAGAAACTTCTGGGTTTTAATTACACATATCAATGCTGTACTTTTCCGCCCTCATCATCCTTTTACATAAACACTGTGTACACTTCCATCAAACTCAAAAGTGTTTTCCTCCAAAACAAAAGCATTGGATTACAAATGCATTCTTTCATTCTCTGATCTGTAAGTATAGTACATTTCCGTTTTCTTTGCCTTGTCCTCAGAAAACAACAACATGAAAGAGGTGTGGAGGGTCCATGCACTGGTTCCTCAGAGCCTCACTTCCGTGTCAGGAGATGGTCAAGGAAATTTTACTCTGTCTCCATTTCCACCTGCTCATTCCTGAGCTGGCCATTTCTGGGAGCACACTAACTTGTCCCTCTCAGTACATGACAGCGAGGAAATAACCCACTCCCTTGCTATCAGTCACAGAGGAAAGTTAAGAGAAAACAGATCTCTGATAGATGAAAGTGGAGCTCAGGAGAGCTACTGTCCTATGTTCAAAATTGAAAGGAGAAAGACTTGATATCACTCAAAACAGTAACTTTCAAGGAAATAAAACAAAGCAGTTTGGGACCGAGAAATTCAATGCAGATATAAATCCATGAGTTGCATCTGTGAAGGCAGATTCAAGAAAAGGAACAAGTCTAGGATAGGCAAGAAAAACCTGGATCTGATCCACTAGAAAGAAATGCCATGGTGCCAATAATGGCATGAGAAACTTTTATCATTTTGTTGGCTAAACAGTGTTTAGGAATGTACTCAGGTATGTCACTTGAATTTCATATAAGTACAAATAAAGTGAAGCTTTACATCAAGATTGTTCCTTTCTGGTCCTCTTAATTCACTTTTATTTTCAGGATTATTTTTGAATGTTTTACATCGGTGCTGATAAGGAACACTTCCACATTCCATAGAAGGATAAGGATGTAGAAAGGACAAAAGAAAAGGGAAAAGTCTTTACAATATAAGAGACTTTGCTGGAAGAAAAATCTATTACTTGCTACAGAAAGGTTTCTCCCAAAGTTACCTCACTTGAACTTGTCCCTTCTCCTTCAGAGATCTGCAGGACATAGGAGATACAGCACCACAAAGCCAGCCCTCACAGCAGGATTTCTTGGCAAACGTTGCACAATCAGCTGATTACAAGTATGTCTTCAAAATGGTTATCCCTTTCTGTAATGCTGTTTGACAGGTATGTCTAAAATCTGCTAGTGAAGAGCAATGTACTCTGTGTGAAATGAAACACTCCACATAATATCTGACAGAAGTAGTCCAGGGTATATGGCTCCTCCCTATACAACCTTGCCATATGGTAACAGCTGGGGACACCAGTAATGGAGCTGAATAAGCCATCAGCTTTACTGAAGGTGAATTCCCATCTATCCTGACTCATCTGAAAAACCTGTCACTGGTCACCTGCCCTTATGGCTAGGTTCACATCTTGAAAGGACAAATAGTACATGATTAAAAACCCATAGTAACTTCTCACATACAGAAATGCTGAATGTCAGAGATGATGGAAAAGCTATTTGCTAAACATAGACATTTCTTATGGGTTTTGATTTGTCCTTTGTTATATTGCTTTCAAAATGTTACAAAGCTTGGCAAAGGTATGATGGGGAGTACCTTGACATTCACATGCTCCCATCTTCAGAAGTTTTTGTGCTGAACGGAAGGTTTTTAGAAGAACATTTTCATTCAAAGTTTGGCAAATTCCTCAGGTACAAACTATACATCAGCTACTTACAACAACTTACCGCTGTTGCTTGATAGAAAACAAAAAAAATTACATACCATCCTTGAATCAAATGTACACATGACAGAGTCTACTTGACAGGAATGACAAATTATTTTGTATATCCTGCTTGTCTATGAACACAAAATCATTTCTTCCTTATCTGTTTCAAAGGAAAACTACTATACCTGTGTATTTTGTTTCAAGTGTAAATCAATATTCTCCTCGTTTGCATGTGTGTAAATTAATTCTATCAGATTACTGAGTGTAAATCCAGTTAATAGTAAAATTAAATTACATTTCCAGAGTTAAACTGATTTTCTAAAAAAGACACAACTTGTCCACTTTGTGTGGACAAGACCATATTTCTACTCAATCTTTAAGTATTCATGCAAAATTTGAAAAATGGTTATTATTAAAAAAAATCCACCTGCTGATATTCTAATATCTACATATACAGAGATCCAGCACTAGTCATAAAGTAATGTTGTTAATTATCAAACTCTCTTTGACCTTCATCTCTTTAAAGTTACCTGAAAGGACAAAATTCTATTCTCTTTATTTACAAGTGTACTCCCATTTGATATTAATGGTATTATTTTGCTAGTTTGGGTAAAGATTCACTTACAAGAGCCTTCTCAAAGAATCTCTGCAATACATAAAGGCTGCCTGGCTTCTGTCTATTCCACTCATCAGCTACTGAATTTCTTCAGTTTGTTGAAGAATAAATTCTAGTTTTGGTAACAAATACTATTTTCAGGCAGCTTTTAAATCACTTAGACATTGTATCCGATTGTACTGTCGGATAAAAAGTTGCAGTAAGTCTTAAGAGTTGCAAGAATTTATGCCACAGGACTTTCAAAGTGCTCAGCAAGTGAGCTATAGCATGTAAATCCACATGATCCTGAAATACTCCATGGACTTTCAAAAATCCGGAGAAACCTATAACGGCTCACAAAAGACACTATTGAGTTGAAATGATTCATCTACCTTGGACACACAAGGTTTAATAATCCAGCCACAACCATCTCCTATCCATTAGCAAAGTCACTAAGAACATCACATCATAAAAATTAAAATAAATAAATAAATAAATGCACACATACATACATAAATATATATATAAAAAGCAGTATATAGACTAATGCATCACTTATTGTCTACTTGTTCAAATACAGATATTTGGAATGTGGGATTATAGTTCAATTTTTCATATTTACTCCATTAAGCTTTTTCTTTACATCTTTGAGAAAGAGAACGAATTATGTGAATTAAAAAGTTCTATTACATGATAATAGCATTACTACATATTCTGCATTAATATATGTGGTCTTGCACTCAGTCTGAAACTAATGCTAAAAATATAATGAGGCCCATGTACAGCAGTGAATGCTATGAGTGCCAGAAATATACATATGTTGGCATCTTGCCATCTCAATTATGAGGACAGCATAATTTAACACACTGTGAAAATGACTTGACTACCTCACTTCCATACTGTGAAAAAAACAACAAATGTGCAGGGTTTTTACTCCCTTACTATAAGCAACATATGTCCTTTAAAATTAACTAATGCTCATCTACGTTTGGACTGAATTTGATCTGTTGTTTTTCAAAGAGAAAATATGCAATCTCTATATTTAAATATGCAATTTTTATACTTAGAAAAAAAAAATCAGTGTTTTTATTTACACTGGATAATGTCCTGATAATCAAGACTGTGTTGCCTCTCAAACAGCCTAAAATGGGTGTTAACTCTGATACACTGTCCTAGACCCAGTGAAACTTAAATTCCTTCCAAAACATGGCCAGATAGCAGAGGGAGAAGTGGAGATCAACCTGCCTGCCAGAGTCAGACATGGTCCAAAGATGCATCTGTGATAAAATACTTGCAGAGAAATGCTACTTTGGCTCTTACCAGGTGTAGAAACAGCTGAGCAGCATCCTTGCAGGGCTGCAGCTCTGGACTCGAGCTATGCCGTCCTTATAACCCTTTTTCTGTTCTGACTTAGGGGATGGGCACTCCAACTATACCTTGATCTCTTCATTGACTTTAAAGATAGAGCAATTAAAAGCACATGGAGATGAATACACAGCAGCCATCTAAAACAAGCACTCAGGGTCCCTTTTCTTTATTCTAGGGATGGCAGATGCGAAAGGATGTGTCCCAGCAAGGTTAGCAGGAGCACAGCCGGAGCCAGAAGCCAGCCACACTATCCAGGAGGTCCTGGACAGTTGTTGTTATCCTGCAACCTTCTCCATGTTCTGTTTTCTTGGATTGCCTTAATATTTTTGTCATTATAACTTTCACATTGACATGTCAGTCACATGTCTCTGCCTTCTAGTCTGTTTCTCATCTGTGCTTGTCTCCCTGATACATCCCTAGAATATCCAGTGGAGTGCTTGGACTAGAAGAGACTTTGCACTAGAAGGAAAGTGGGGCTGGGAGGCAGACAGAGTTTGTTGCAGGATGGAAACCAAAGGTAAAAAATGCACATAGCCTTAAGCATCACTCAAGTATAACTGTCTGTATAAGGTTCTCCTCTTTACCTGCCTGCCTGGATTATGTTTAATTGAAAAAAAGGCAGCTCTTCAGTGTAAAGATTGCTTAGGCCTTTATTTCTTTCTTTGCCTGACATAAGGCTTAGTTAAATACTAAATTATAATAACACTAAGAAGGCAGAGCCAACCTTTACAATTATGTGAATATTTTTCACAGCTTTGAGAATGGTTTTCCAAACTCAAGTGGTTTTCTCTTGAAAACTTGAAACTTGTTCTTGCTGAACACAGTCACAATTGCAGTCTGGATGCTACCATTCAGAGGGACAGAAAATGCCTGTACTCAAAAAGTAGATGAGAAGTAATCTGTGTTCTTAATTAATATCAGCCTCAAACAAAAATTGCTTAACACTAAGCATTCATTTTTGGGTTTTTTTTTCCAGTTTGTTCCTAAAGGTTGGTAAATAAAAAAAAAAATCTGTGAAACAAACACTCCTAGAAAGAATTTCTAGAGATATGTAATTCTAAAGCATGCTTGAGTCAAATAATCATGATCCTCCACAACAGTTATGTTGTGGTGGGCAACAAAGATGATTAGGGGACTGGAGCATCTCTTATATGAGGAAAGGCTGAGGGAGATGGGCCTGTTCAGCCCTTGAGGAGAGACAACTGAGAGGGGACCTTATCAATGCCAATAAGTATCTGAAGGGAGGCTGTCAAAAGGATGGAGCCAGGCTCCTTTCAGTGGTGCCCAGCAACAGGGTAAGAGACAGTAGGCAGAAACTGATGCCCAGAAAGTTCCACCTAAACATGCGGAAGAACTTCCTCACTGTGACCAAGCACTGGAACAGATTGCCCAGAGAGGTTGTGGACTCTTCATCACTGGAGATATTCAAGAACTATATGGATGCAATCCTGTGCCACGTGCTCTAGGATGACCTTGCTTGAGCAGGGAGGTTGGACCAGATGACCCACTGTGGTGCCTTCCAACCTCACCCATTCTGTGATTCTGTGTGATTTAATACTTTGCTCTCTCAACATGAGTTTATTGTAGTAGCAATGCAATGATGGTAGAACTGCATTGCAAATAAAATACAGTTTCATAGTCCAAATAAATAACTTTAAATAAATAAATAATTCCATCACACAAATATCTGTTAGAAATGCAATTTAAAAGACCCTCTTGCTTTGTGTTGTAAAAATATGAATGACTACTCAGGACAAGTTGTTTCACATACATTTCTTCTCTATATTCAGCAACTCTAAGGTTGGAATTTCATTTTTCAAAGTCAAAAGGATGGTTTATTAATTACTTGGTATGAAGACAGCTCTGTTTCTCTACCCTGCACTCAATATCAAATTCAGTATAGCTTGATACATCCTGTATTTTCATTCACACTTTCATTACAGTCCTGCAAAGTAAAATCATTTATTATAAATTCTCTTGAATCTATTTGAAGCATCAAACAAAATGTGAAATTCAAAGGGAGAGAAAACAAAGCACCAGAAATCTTACCAGAAAAACAGTATTTCCTTTCTTATCCTCCTAGTTCTAACCATGAACCAAAGTGAGCACTGATGATTGGTGGACATTGGAAAGCAAAACTGAACTATAGGACTTTATGCAGCTTTAAAGTCCTAGTACAGCAGTGATAAAACCTGAGTATCACCAGTGTCACCTCTGTGACAATTACTCAAGAAATAGATAGCTCATTAAGGAGAACTAAGTGTCTAAGAAATGGTCTTTGCTAGCAGACTTAGTAATTTATTGGAAACAAAGGACACATTGGTTCTTCTCAAATTCTTTGATGACCATCAGTCTAACACATCTAGGACTAGGAGCAAAATTCATTCGGGCCTTCAATACTCATCTTCAGTGCCTCAGTCCAAATGACCCAATTTTTTACAGAGCTTTGGGTAAATTATTCACAAAGGGCTCAAACCACAGACAAATGTAAAGGGGAAAGTACAGCACCACATGAAGGAGATTTTTGGCCACATCCTTGTGACCCAGATTCCTTTCCTAACAGCTAGATTCAAAGGCGCAGACATCAGGCAGACTACAGGCAATCATATCCCCAGTTAACCTTGCTGGCAGAAGACAGTACAAGAATCTGTCATCAAAGTAAGGAAATCTTCATGTAAAAGTGGAAAGTTGAAGCTTAATAGCAAATTTTCATCTATTGAATTGCTTTAATGTGTGTATGCCTATTACTGTAAAAGCTTGAAATACAGAAGTATTTCTTTTTTGTTTGGCTGAATTTATCTCTTCTTCCTAAGAGAAGCTCTGGATTTACAAAACAGCTTATGTTTCTTTTTCTGATATAATTTTTGCAGAAAACACTTACTAATTGGGAAAGTCATGTAGTTCTTACCTGGTAGTCTAAGGAGAGAAATCAGCAATGTTTTCACAGTAAAAGGCCAGCGGCCTTTTTGCAAAGTCACTGAGACTGATGTTACAATATGCCCCTACTAATAGTGATTGCAAACTAAGCATTTATTTACTTTCATGTAGCCTTAGCTAAACACCATTTGCTCTAGATGAAACAGAGTGACCAGGCAGCCTCAGCAGCTTGAATGAAACATTAGGAGAGTGTACCTGCATGACAATAAGAAGGTCAAACACCAAGATGAAAGAAGCCAAGAAGGCTCTTGAGACCTCATCACTTGGCAGAAATCCACGATTCAGCTTGTCCCAGCTGATCCAGTCAGTAGTGATGACAAGCACAACTACAGAGGTCAGAGTAAATAGAACCGTCCTGGAAGGGAGAAAAAAAATAGTTCAGAGAGAATACGATAGTAATGAAGATGCATCATTCCATTTTATCTGTCTTCTAATGGTCAGCTGGTGCTTTTTCAGTGATTTTCCACTGATGAAAAGAGATTGAAGAAAATTAAGTGAACAAACAAATCTTTTAATTCAAAATAGGAAAGCAGTCAGTATCCTTAGTGAAAAGAAATTTAGTAGCTAGTACTAAGCATGTTGCAAAATTTGGCTGGAGTATATCACTGCTGTTCTTCATTCCATATTTTTCACTGAAGATACAAATGAATTAAGTAAAATAAGAAAGAAGTAAAATGTGCCAAGGCTTGTATGATTATGCCAAATTCAAATGAACAAATTGAGAGAACATTGTCTAAGGCACTAAAGACATTAGAACCTTTGAAAATCTTTTCTAAGCTGTAGGAGCTATAGAACACTATCTCTGAAGTCTAATTTTTATACAGAAACATGTCTGAATAAAAGAAATTAATTGCACTACATTAATTTTTAAAAAAATCCTGGGGAGTGTAGAAAGATTTTGCTTTGTGTCTTCTAAGATGCTTTTTGTACAAGTTTTCAACTTTATGACATTTCTGAGAAGTCTGAGAAGGAATGCATTATTATAAAAGTAATAAAGCCTCCATCTAAATGCTACAAGAATTCCAGAAGACACATTTGACTAATCAATACAATTCTGGAACACAGCATTTAAGAAAATATCTTTCTAAATTATCCCTGCAAGATAACTCTACATCATTTCCATCAGTACTTTGGTGATATCCTACAGAGTTGGCAGCAATGACTGATTGAATTCCTGGTTCCATGAAAGGAGGAAAACTGAGCTGGTAATTTGAGGGCGAACAAGGCTTCTCCCAGTACACATAGTTTCCAGTAAGTCTGTGCTATAACAGGGGCATATCAACATCTGAATGCACACACATGGGTAAATAATTGTGGCAGGGTGGGTGAATTTTTTTCTACAGCAATAACATCTCATTTTCTTCAGCTACCGAGGGTTGTAAAACAAAGTGAAGAATATGTCCCGTGACACTTCCAAACAGGACAAGTCCTCAGCAGAGGAAAAGAAAAATCTGTGTACCAGGGGTCACAGGCTACCAGTCTGTACTCATTTCCTTTTATACAGCATCCTTGGCTGTGTCTGTGCAGGAAGGGAAAACAAATATGCACATAAGCAATAGTGTACCCATTTGGACTCTTAAACATCATTCTTCTGTGACACGATGGGCTGCGCTTCTTCAGGATATAACGAGACAAAAAAATTACTTGATTGCTACCACCATTACCTTCATCATCTATTTTTATTGTTAATAAATTAATTCAGTTATATGCAACACTATGCTTGGCACCATAACAATTTTCTTTTGAGAGTATTACCAGCATGTGGGAAAGGACAAAAAAAAAAAAAAGTGAAGCACATTAGACCTAAGCAATAGTCAATCCCTGTTATTCCAAAATATTTGCTTAGCTACCATTTCACCTGTCAGTACTTGAAGCTGACTGACTTTCCTACAAGCTACACTTTGGTACATACCCAGAAGAGTTTACTTTGGAAAGACAATTCGTGATGGTACCTCTCTCTTGCATATAGTTTCTTGAGACACACATAGGTGGTTTTTTTCATATCTGAAACTCACACGGAGGGTAATGTTCTTACTTTTGCTGAGAAGTTCTCCAGAAAGAAAACAGTCCTCAGGACTTGTCTGCTGGCCAGGCCACACTGCCCTGACCACTGGGTGCCCTGGTTTTCCTCGACCTCTTTTGTGGAACAGTTTAGAACTGTAATTCAAATCTGAGTATTTTGCTATGGAAACCATATACCCAGAAGTTATTCTCAACACTATTCTGCCTCAGTCCTCTTGAATTATGCATTTGCATTTTGGAGCAAGAGTTCAAAGTATGGAAGGTCAAGTTTTGGCACGTAGGCAAGCAAAGGCAGACATATTTTTATTCATGCTTCATCGGCATGCATGCAAAGACTAATGTGTGTGCTCAAACTCTGATTTCCTTGAGGAAATGCATATGCACTTAAAAAAACTGCTTTGTTATTCATTCTGAAATGTCAAATAGGGAGGGAAAGGAACAGAAAATGGGCTGCTAATAGAATAAGAAAATGTGAGACCAATAAAAAAGGTTGGAGACAGACTTTCAAATAGTTGCATTAAACAGCATAATTAGCACTCAGTTGTATTTTTGACCTATGATACTGGAACACAGCAAGATATTCAGTACATGCTTTTGGATTTATTATAAACCGAGTTTATTTGGGTTACAGTTTAGTTCACTTCTTGTGAAAGTACAGTGTCCTGGAGATTATGGAAAAAACATGAGGATTTCATTTAACTTGACATAACTTGTATCAGATGAACCAATGTGAGCTACCCTGCAATATTTTGGGCAACATGTAGTTTGCCGAATATTCTGCAATGCACATTACCAAGAAAGAGCTACGCCATCAAACTATCCACAGCATTGCTGGCAGGACCTCTCCTTCTCATTACAGAAGGGGTGTAAGGGGAAAGACAAAAGAGGATTGACTCTTCTCTGTCCCAGGCGATAGGAAATGCAACTTCTGTCTCTACTTCACAAAGGAAATACACTTTTATATTTCACTCCTAACTCTGGCTTGTTGTATTGATGATTATGTGCCCTTGGCACCTATTCAGTTGCAATAATACACATTTTACAACTTAGCCCATACTTCTCAAGAGTCTGCAAATAAACACTGTCCAGGCCAATTGCATAGTGAAGAGTTAAAATTATTAGGTGGGTCCACAAAAGTCTGTGCTTATCACTGCCAGTGATGATCTAAAACTCCCAGTGCCACACTGAACTGAGGGGAAGCTTAAAGAGAGGAATTTTTACTGCCAGAAACCTCTCAAGAAACATAATTTTTTAGACTGTATCTCTATAATCTTTGATTGCCAGGACTGAATTTGTCAAACTAAGTCATTCATGCAAAACTGAGTCCATACTACTGGGCCTCATTTGCCAACAGAAAATTAGTTTAGTCCTCAAAATCTTGGCAGGGTCCAAACCAAATACATCTCTCCTTCTGCACCTGTCCATAACACTTTATTGTACTAAATGCTTTGACCAAAATGACCAACCTCTTAAAATCTATTCCCCAGCATACTAAACATTATGAGAGGTTACACACAACATGGAACAGAAGCCTGAGCTGGTTTTAGTCATTAGTAGTCGCTGCAAACAATCTCTCATGGCAGAGAGGGTCATGACCTCAACCTTGTAGAGATAAGACACAAGGTACTGCAGCGATCTTATGTCCTGGATGCTTGGAGACATCCACTTCTGCTGTCTTGCATGTCCTACCTCCCACATCAGGAATTCCCTAGGTAGTGCCCATGAGGCCCTGATCCTATTGCAGCCCCAATGCAGTACCACAAAAGCATTCAAAGCACATCCCCTCCAGATCTATATGAGAAGTACCTTTGACTCCTTCCAACCACACCTTCAGGAAACAGTCTGTGTTACTTGCCTGTACTGAGTTCGAAACTGAATAAACCAGAATTTGTCCCTAGAAAGACAAAGACAAGCTAAGTAATGTATACAAGTTTACAAACAAGAACTGTTTCCAATTCGAGTCTCCTGGTTCTTCACGTCTAAATCAGCAGGGCAAAGTGTACAAAAACCAAATTCTGGTCTGTGATGGAACCTCGTTTGTCAATAGCAAAAGTGAAATTTTTCATTCGAATGTTAAATACAATTCTTTTCACAACCATATATAAGGGGGAAATAATACACAACTTTGAGCAGCTCATGGTTAGAGGTATTCAGAATTTTTTTCTCTAGCACGACTCTCTGCCAAATTTTTTACGATGCTACAGCTTTGATGATCAGATAGCAAGAGTTCTTCTAAAACCAACTGAAGAAATGAAAGACAAACTTTGGCTATTTTCTTCATCTTCTTTTTGTCTTTTTCAAGAGACAAAAAACAGTATCTTGCCCTTTGACTACACCTTTTCCAGAAAAAAACACGTAACTGTGCTTTGGCAAAAGTAGCTCTTCAATTTGTATGACACAGCATTTTGAGAACTTTTCATCATAATTTCACACATAATTGCCACTAAGCTAGGTTATTTAAAAACCATTAAGCATAGCTAATAAGCATTCCAAGTATTGCCTAATACAATGTCTGTTTGAGACAGTACATATAAGACAGGACCAAAGAAGCTGGTTGCAATCCTCAGGGCTGCCCTTTGTGGGAGTAGAGTGTCTGCTGTTACAACTGTCCCCACCCACACCACACTGCCAGTTCCTGGTGGATCTCTGCACTCCTCTGGGGCTTTCCCAGCTCAGGAAACCCCCCATATGCTGCAATCCCTTGCTCTGCTGCGGAATGAACCTGCACTGTTGCTGATTGTCTTGGCACCAGCTGTTTATAATGTAATGTTTTTCATGAATGTACCCAAATACTTGCAAACACCCTGTGAAAACACTTACATAAAGGGGAGGAATAAATTTTACCACTCTTGATATGTAAAAATGCTTTCCAGACCTCAGGAAAGAAAGATCATCCATCGAGTTAAATACTTTACATAATTTTTCATCTCAGAATCAGCACTGGCCAAACATACAGTCCCACAGTGTACAGTAACTATAAAGAACAATGCTACTGCAGATATCCATATGCAAATGCCAACACTTTTTATTTCACTTGCCTTAATTAGGAAGTGTTCTGTTATTTAATCTGTCAAAAATAGCAACTCTAAACCCACTTAAAATAAAATATTTAGTCTGCCTGTTGCTTGGCGTCAGCATTGCTTCAGCAATTAAGCAAGTGTAAGGGACAGATGCTCTGCTGGTGAAAAGCATCTGGGTTTTCTGAAGCAGCATAGCTTCAATCCTCCAGCTGGCCACTGCTCTTCTGCCCCCACAGGGCAGTGCTCTGAAAGTAGAGAGAGCAGGGACTTGAGAGTTCTGCCTTTATCAGCAGCAATTGCAGTGCCATAGAACGACACAGTTGGTGCTGAGGATCCCATATTCAGTGTTCGCATACTGTGGGCTAAACTGAGCACCCATCCATAACTGCAGCATACTAGCTAAGATCCCAGAAAACATCTTCCACTTCAGATGCACCCAGAAGAAATCCCACTTGTGCACCCCAGAGCAATCAATCCATACTGTGAACCAAAGGGCAGGTGGAGAGACAAATGGCAAATCCACTTGAGAAGTGAGGCACTGGTAATGCATACACAGCCTAGAAATACAGGAATATTCAGAAAGTTAAATACAGTGGATCTCTTTTGTTAAAATAAGGTGCTTGTTCCCCTGATAGGGACAAACGTGCGGTAGAGATATGAAATGATACTACTGGTAGATTTCAGAGCACCTCACTCCCCAAAACATGCTCTGCAGGCGTGAAAAAGTGGGAGAAATTACATCAATGCAGATTCCCATCAAAAAGACCTAATTTTCTGAAGTTAAACATCAATTAGAAGAAAATGGATAATAATTCAAACTTTGAATTGCATTATCTTTTCAAAAACCTTGGCACCACAATAGTGTATGTCTGACTTCTGTCCTACAGTGGGAAGTAATAGGTAAGCAATTCAGTATTTGCCAGTAACTAACAGTTCTGAAATTGCCTGTCCTGAAACTGCAAGTTCTGAAATACTCCCAGTGTTGTGACTGGCTCATAAATACTTATCAATAGCAGATACTTCGCATTTTAAGAACCTTGCATTCCCAGTTAAGTCTTCTGAGCTATGCTTGTGGTCATTCTGCCTGGTGAGCTGAAGAAACTGGACACTGCAAAGTATAAAGGATGCTCTGAGTTTGGCAAAACTGGAATTGTTTATTCTGCATTTTTATAAATTCATTTTACTTAAAAAAATGAAGAAGAAAGTAAACAACATTAGTTTATTTTTTCCAGCTATATCAGTTTGTCAAAGAAAGGACATTACCTTTCCTACAAACATAGCTTTACTTCTATCCTTTGACTGTAACAGTTGCAGTTTTATTAGAGTGTATCAATATGACTACTCCAGAGCTATTTGGGATTTTTGCACAAAGATTTGTATAAAGCCTGAAATTACATTTATGGTAATGCATAGAGGAAACATTTTGCTATGTTTTATGTAATAAAATGAATAAGATTAGGTAATGTAATCACATGGTGAAATATTAGAATTCTAGAGAGCATAATTTTTTTATTACAGATAGAAGCATCTTTGAATTTCCTTTTGTCACACCATTAATTTAGTAAAATGAAAGTGTTACCTATTCCAAATAGCATCTCATTTAAATTAAACTCATCACCATTAGCTTTAAGTTTCAAATGCCATTTCCTATCTGTGAAACAGAAAAGCAAAAACAGCTTAAGAAGGTTCACAGTCTCACTTATAAAAGACATTTTCAATCACCATCTATCATATGTAAGGTAATACAGGACTCACACAAGTTATATCCAAGGAAGTATACTCCATGTTCAGCTTCCAAAGTTAGAAGTTAATTGCTTAACTTCAGTAGAAAGCTTTTTGAAAGAAAAACCCAAACAATTCTATATAAGGTAAAGAGAAGTCAATCTTCTGGTTTACTTTCAGATAGATACATCACTTATTCTATCAACAGAATGGGCAGTGGAAGACAGCTGCTCAAGAAACAACAGAAACAAGATTTTAAAAAATATTTTCAGAGCATCAAATGTGCCTTAGGATACACCTGCCTGGCAATTTTTCAGTGAAAATGGTTTATATTCAGACAAGGACAATTCATCAATGCACAGAATTTACCTGTAAAAGGGATAATTTCTGTAACATGAGGGAAGCTGAGTCATCTCAGCTGCACAAGATGAAGCAAATAGTGCAGGGACCAATGCCTGTTCTGCATGAATAAGACCAGGTATTTGAATATTAGTGTTAATGACACCAGCTGGATGCAATGACAAGCAGTTTTTTGCATGCTACAGGGTACTATTTGTTCAGACTCTCTGGTTGGAGCTGCTCTACTTCGTATACACAAGTCAACAGTAGTACAACACTCTGGACACAGATTTCCTACACCCATGCTTACACTTAGTGCTTAGTTATTATTAGTCTCTGGTAAGAGTGAGGTAAAGATTGTTCATCGTAGTGAAAAGACACAGGATCATATGTCAAAACATACCAAACAGAGACTATGGCTTTTCATGCTTCCAGCATCCCTAGTAACTGCTAGAAACTGGTTATGAGAAGAAAACATTATTGGCCTCCTTTTCTCAGTTATCATGAAATACTCAGTAAAGTCTTAAATTCATTGCAATGTAGAACAGGAAAAAGCTTTTAAAATGGAAAAAAATATATATCTTTACATTTAGAAGGAAAATCTCATTTCAAATGCATTTAGATGGTAACTGAAATGCTACTCTAAGAGCCTAAACTTAAGCTTTTAAGACCTACAGCAGGATCTAGAAGTATATCCCAACATCTCCTTGATTTTCCTGAGTTGAAACATGTTACTAAATTCTAGCTTTAGAAACAAGGAAGAGCATAAGTGTGCATTTAACACCACATTTTCAAGCCTTTCTATGATCTGTGTTATTTGGATTTTTAGATTGTTGATTTAAGACAAACCGATTGATTTTCAGAAGACACAATTAACAACATGTAAGTCAGAAAAGCAGTAAAAATCAATTAATTAATAAGCCAATTCTTTCATTAATAAATAACTTCATTACTTATTTCCTAAATACTGAAAGTACAAGAATTGCTTGTGTTCACACTTTATTTCATAATCAATGAAACTTTAGTCCTGACCAATGTTTACTACAGATACAACACTCTGAATGTTTTCTTCAGGACATTATAGATTCATATTTCTTTTACTTACTTAAATTTTTCAAATTTTTTTCTCAAATCCCATCTGAAGTCTAGAGCCAAGTGAAAAACTGATCATTAATTTTTTTAACACAGAATTTTTTACATAGGGGTTAGTTCAGTGATATTAAAACAGTTCATAAGGAACGCGGAAATTTAACCAAAGATGGGGTTTTTGCAGAAATCTACATGAGTTAACATATCTAATCTCTCATTACAGTTAACAGAGATGCAGTGTGAGATCTGCTTGCCTAAACCAAATCTAGTTTAATGTGATTTGGGCCACTGCAGAGTACCTTGGTTGGTCTCCAGACCTTGAAGAAGAAGGTCTCCTCTGAGTCCTATCATGTCTGCCAAGTCTGCGCACTGTTTCAATACCAGACAGCATTTCAAATTGTATTCAATGCTTATGTTTAGGCATCTTCAATTGATGAAATCTGGAAAATTATTTAGGTGACTAAATGCAAATTTCTACTTGAGGTGATCTGAATGACCATTAGCTGCATTGGTCAGAGCTCCATCAGCTCCGTCTTAGGAGCTGGCATGTTGATAGCCATAATCAAGGCATAAACACTAGACACCTGAATCCAGAACTGAATCTCAAAACTGGTCAGTTTTTGAGGTTTTAATTTCTTTAAAGAAAACAATGAAAAGCCTGCTTGAATTGAAAAACAAATACCTTTTATTTAGGAACTATCAAAACTCATATTTGAATAAAATAATGGAAAATTATATTCAGAAACTGTCAAATGAAAAAGGTGTCACTGAAAAGTTGGAGTTTGCTTGCTTTTTAAAACACATTTTAGAAAACTGAAATGACTTTGCAAAAAATTTTGATGTTGCAGAGCTTAAAATTATCCTTCCAGGTTTTTGGGAAAAAAACGAGAATAAACCCCATAAAATTTCCATTTTTTTTGTGACAACCAAACTAGCACTCAGTCATCATGGCAAACAGCTCTGGTGCTGGCAAAATTCTGAAATGGGAGGAACCTTGGGGGAGACAAGGGAGCTGCCAGGAGCCCTAAGATATCGTTACAGCTGCTGATGGGACCCAGGCAGGGCCAAAAGTAACAGCATCCAGGCTCCCCACAGGTAAAGAAGCCCTTAGAAGCACCAGCCACCAGGAGTGATGCCAGCAGGGCAGGCACACAGAGTGTAGGGGGTCAGTTCTGGCAACACTTCTCATGGAAGGATGTGCAGAAAGGGCTCTGAAGCCCTGCCAGCTCAATCAGGGAGTGATGGCAACCACCCCACAGAAAGTCATCGCCTCTCTGAGCTCTGAACCACCATGACTGACACAGCTGTCCAGACAGAGCTTGACTTAGGGCACAGGGGGCAATGGTGACAAGTCCGTTCCTGATGCAGCAGGTGCATCTCCTCTGTGACTGCCCCACCTCCCCAGGACCCACGGCATAACAGGTGTGAGGCTCTGCAAGTGGAACCCAGCAATGATGAGGACAACAGTTCATTCAGCACAGAGGCGTGGCCAAGGTTAAGTCAGCCTATGCGTTGCCTCAATACCACTTCAGTGATCTTAAAGGTCTTTTGCAACCAAAATGTTTCTATGATTCTATGAAGCGTTAAGGATAAGAGCAGAGTCTGATCTTGTTACTCTTAAAAAAAAGGTTTTGGTAACAGTGGCTGGGAGAGCTATTAAATTCTCAGGGCTTCTCAGACAATGTATTATATCCACAACTAAAATTAAAAAATACAGTTCAAATTTAGAATAAGCTAAATATAACAGTTTAAGAGCTTTTTATGTTCTGGAATAGATTAGCTGTATAACTTACCTATACAGTAGTTTGATGCAATAAGAAATTTCTCATTATTTTAGGTTTCATACCATGATATCTATGGGATATAGTTTCTCATTCGTCAAGATGTTGTGCCTTTTACAATTATATGTCTGCAAACCCTATCAAAGTAAAATATAATTACAACTGTTTTGAAGTGCTCTTCAATTTTTTTTCCCAAGGCATTTTAAATAAATACAGGGTCTTTCATCTAACAATTTGATTATATTTTTACTAAATGTATTTCCAAAACAACTCCAACACAAAAAAAAATCCCAAAAGCTTTAATCTTGCTTCCTGACCAATGCATTTTTATGTCAAAACCCTTTCAAATAATATCAATTTTACCCTAGTAAGAAAAGAACATTAAGTAGACAGCAAGCTGAGTGTGTGCTGGGCATGTGTGCTGACAGCAAAGAAGCCCCAACAGTGTCCAGGGCTATAATAACAGAGGCATGACCAGTAGATCAAGGAAAATCACTTCACTCCATTTCACACTTGTTAAATCATAACCAGAATATCACATCCAGATTTTGGCCAACCATACATAAAAAGCACCAGTAAACTAAAGTGGAGTTTTTTAAAGCTTCACTGTTTGGGGGCTGAAGCACCTGTACTGTGAAGAGAGTTTGGGGAGCGGGAGAGCCCAACAGCTGCCCCCCACCAAGTGCCTCTGAGTAGGTTAGTAGTTTTCTTCAAAGAAAGTCAATGACAGGACGATAAGAGACAATGTACACGTTGAAACAAGAGAGATTCAAATTGCCTATAAGGGAAAACAATTTCTGATGAGGTCCTCCATGCTGCCTGGAGAGGCTGTGCAATCTCCATCCCTACAAAGTTTTTGAGACCCAACTGGATGGATAAAGCTCTGAGCAACCTCTGAGTCACTTCAGAGATGACCCTGCTTTGAGTAGGAGACTAGAGACCTCCTCAGATCCTGGATTCCAGTCTGAATTATCCTGTGATCCTACACTCCTATGAATTTTTTCCTCCAAAAAAAAGAATCCTACTAGACAAGCATGTAAGTTACGCATAACATTTTTGAAAGAAACATGATCTTAATCATCTAACAAGCAATCCTATTTGCCTATAGAAAAAAAACATGAGCAGCAATGGCACTAGCCTCAAACCAGAAAAGTATTACAATTCCTCCGGAAAAAAATTTATACAAGCAATACTGAAGGGGTTTTTTTGTGCACAGGATTTATGAATTTCAGCTGACATTGTTGCTCCAACTAAGATGATACAAATGCAAGCACTCAAATCTTCACTTTGCATTTATAGTAATTGCAACATGTAATACTTTTTGTGGATAATTCAAGAAGAATTGATAGCAACTCAAAAGTTGCCTAGAAAATAAAAGTTAATATGCATGTTTTTACACAAGCTGAGCCAATTCCATTATAAGGTTGACACATGTCTTCTTAAAAATAACATCCAAATTACTGTGATTTTGACCTCCTGGATAGTTAACCTTTCTAAGAATAGAACATTCTTAGAAATGTTAGAAAGAAGATTGAGGAAAAAGAAGTTAATAAAGAGACTCACTAGAATACATCCTAACAGCCAGTGCTACTCCGATAATTACATGCCCAGTTCTGTGACAATATGAATATTGTCACTTTTCCACTGAAAGATGAACATAAGGAATTTCCAAGAAGAAGGTGCACAAAAGAACTTGGGAATTGTTACGGCTAAATTCACTAAGATGCCCAGACAAATATTTGGTTAAATTTTGAGTTTTCCAGGAAAGAGTTATCCTTCTCAAGCAGAAACTTTTCAGTATTTCAGAAAAAGTTCCATGTTCTATCCTTAGTCTAATCTGCACTCTTTTCCAAATTGTTACAGTAAACAGAAACCAGATAAATCCTGAAAAAAATAGCAATATTCAGGGAACTCAGTAAAGATTCAGTAAACCCAGGCTGATGCTTTTCACCTCCCTGCAGTGAGAAATGTAGGGCCTCAGATCAGCACTCATCCATGTGGATTTGATCACCACGCTACTGGTTCTTCTGAGGAGACTGAGGCTCTCACTAGTTTTGATCAGAAATTCCTTTCCATGGATGAGAAGCAGTTTCAATGAAAGTTCAATTAAAAATAATGCTTATCTGAATGTTTTGGTTTTCTCAAAAAATAGCAATCCAAAGTTTTATTGCAGGACTCCCAACAAGGTGTAAACAAAGATCTCTTTCCTCCTGAAACAATTTGTCACCCTTTACCTTTCAGCCTTGGTCTCTTCACCTTCTAATGCCCTAACAAGTAAGACTTAATGTTAAGATGCTCAGAATTTGCCACCTCAGTTACATATTGAAAAAAAAGCAACTCTCCTATCATTTGCTTTCAGCTGATATTCACTCCTGGCAGTTAGTACTCTTCCAATTTGCTATCATTTTCTGTCTCTTCCCTGTTTGGTCTTAGACCTGCTTCTTCCTCCTGACCTGTCCATTTGACCTGACCTAGTTCTGCATGAATTTCTGTGTGGTTTGTAATCTGTAACATGGCCTCCCTGGCCCTAAAATCTGACAGTGTTCTGACAGAGTTCCTGAAGTAGGGATTGACAGGAAGTGATAAAAGGAATAAATTTTCAGTTCTTATGGGGTCTAATCAGTGACACTTGTTGCTTCTCCCACAGTCTTCTTTTGTGGATCTCCACTGGGGTTATAATCATTTTGCAGAAAGACTTAAACAGTAGATGATCAACGTCGCACCTCTTACATCTATCCAACAAGGCAGTTCTTTCGCCAGAGCCAGCCTACAAACTGCGGACAGCCCTTTTCTCCTGACCAAGGAATAGATGAGCTGTCAAAACAAGGGGTCACATCCAGGTTAGGTTTCGTATCCACCCAGTTTATCTCCCAGAGACTCAAATTCTACAACAAATTTTGCTTTACCTCCATTATTATAATGATCTCAAAATAATTTAGGTAGTGCTGAAGAGACCCTGAGTTTTATAGAGATGGCACTGACCAAATTGCGTTAAACATCCTTTTCTTCCTGTAAAATACTTCAACACGTGTTTGACAAGCATAAAAGCTTAAGTCTCTCTCCCCACCACTTCTGTGATTGCTCGATCGGTCTCCAGCAAGCACCTACAGTGAGCAGCTAGAAGAATACTTTTGGGAGCACTATATTTTGCAGCATCTCACTTTCTCTCAAAGAGGGGACCTTTGTATTGTTGATGACACTTTGACAGAGTTGACATTACATTGATTTGTCAAGTTCTTCACCAAGTTTTTTTTTGTTTATATTCTTACTGGAAGTCTTGAAAATAACTGTCATCTGTAGTGAAGAGGCCTTGAAAGATGAATGTGACTTACAAGCATGCCTGGGCCTTTCCAACCATTGTTGGCAATCTATCACAGAGATTTCTGAGTTGATAACCCCATCAATGTCTACTAAAAAAAAAAGAAAAGGAAATCTCTTTCATCTGAGGCACTGGCCACTTTCACTAAGTTAAAACAGGTTTTCTCTATGCAGTGGCAGTATTTTGATATTCTAATAGGGAGAAAGGGACTTTACCTTTAAAACTCCACAAATATTGTTAAATACTACACTAGATAGTCATGTCATTCTACATTTAAAGGTGGCTTCAGATATGGAATATACAGGACTGTGGTAACCACCAGTTGTGTTATGAACAGTAACTGTAGCATGGCATAACATCTTCCCTGAAGGCGGCTGCCCGTAAAGTACTGCATGTACTTTAACTGCATACAGAATATTCTATAGCCCATGAGTTCTTGAGAAAATGACGTATCATAGAATAAATTTAAACAATGCTTCCAGTGACTAATGCTGTCACCAATTTATCTTCCAATCAAATGATACTTTCCCTGAATTTGCATAGATCTAAATGCCAGGAAAACAGATCTTTAGTTCCATTTAGAATTCTAGAATTACATTTGCATCAAATTTGTTTAAAAGATGGGATGTGTGGCTCTGTAATGAATGACACTAGCAAAGGCTCTGCTGCTTTACTCAAATGGGAAGAACTAAGCATATGAAAGGTTTTGTTTACAAGAGAGTGTATAGATAATCTCTTTCTTAAGTAAAAAACAAAAAAAAGTTTTCATAATTCAGTTTGAAGAACAAAGACTACTCTCTATCTGGATTGATCATGTGGAAAAATGTCCTCAAATCTCTACTAGAGATATCTACTATGATAACAGAACAGCTCACAAAGTCAAGAAGTTTGGAACAAATTGATATCTTAACATCTGTGAAAAGTACTTAAAATCTCAGCTCCTGCTTTACATACTAAGCTGACAACATGTGCCTGCTGTGCTGACACCTTAGACCTTGCCATCAATGGCATTCAAAATAGCTCTGACCTAGGTGCTCTTTAAAAATGAATTGTTTAAAAACATCTCCAAGAACTTTCTACTTACATTAATATACACTGCAGTGATTTGTTAAGCCCATTCTCTTTGTAACCCAAGGCATGCTAATGATTGTTCAGTTTTCTTTCATTACAAAAAAACTTACTAATATGTAGCAAATTAAAATGAGTCTTTAATTTTGGCTTGTCTTATAACATAGACACACCTGCTGCCAATTAGTCTTATTAATGCTCATTCAGTTTGCTCATGTTGCAAAGAGAATGATAAAACTGAGCCCTAACACCCACTGTCCTAATGAGCACAGCTGTGTCACAAGGCCAAAAGGTTCCTGGAACAATCCAAGGCCCAGATGTTAGATGATATTTGCAAATGGGATAATAATACCTTCTTTCTCTTTCTGCTTATTTAGGGAGAGACAAGGAAGTTGAATCCTTCCTCTCTCAGTTCAAGGAGCTCTGCTTTTGTCCTTGTATTGGGCATTACCACAAACACAGCAGCTCACATCACTGCAGAAATCCATATAGCATGAATGATCTTAAAAACTAAAATAATAAAAGTGAGGAAGTAAAAGGAATAATGGCATTACAAAGTAGTGATTCCTCTCTCCTAAAATTTTTTAACCTATCTCTATTTTCAAAGTGATCAGAAAATGCAAAAATGAACATAATAAGATGGCTTAGCAAGACGGATGGATAGCTAAAGTATGTGAAATTTTCACAAGGTCTGTGGGAAGACCTTATGACACAACTTTGTGTCTGAAGCTAGGATCTAAATTCATAGCTAGGGAATTATATTTAAATGGCCTGATTTTCTGGAGTACCACAAGCCCCAAAAATCTGATGTATGTCAAATTCAAGGGAAATTTTTATACATTTAGATACAATAATAATATAGGATAGTAAGTTCAGATAGTTAAGGTATGAATATTTTGGCTATGACTTGTTTTCCTGGAAGGGTAAAGCATTTTTCCTATGCATCACTTTCTGAATATATATATACCTAGACATTAGCGTCAGCTTTCTTTATTAATCTGTTCTTGCTATTGTGAGGCATAACCTGCTGTCACAAGATACATTACAGTTTAGAACCTTACTACACAAAGTAAGCATGCAACTTCTGACACAGATGAAGCCAGATTATTTGCCCACATATCACAATCAAAAACCCAATCAGGTTTCTTATACAAGAATCATAAGGATATACATCTTAAGAATAATATTATTACTCAAGATCAGAAAATAAGTCTTCAAGAAAAAAACAAGCAAATAGCAAAATTCAATACATGAATGTAAAATGGAGCCTGATTAAGTGGAAACAAAAAACCACAGAAAGAAACATAGACCAAGCATCAGAATTTTGCTTATTGAATAATGAGAAAATATGAAACAAAACTGTGATGAAAGAAATACAGGAGTTGCAAGAGGAAAGTACTATCAAAGGTGAGAAAAGAGCTTAAGACTAAACTAATCGAACAGCATAGCTGTCATTGTAAGCTTCTATTTTTATGGATACCGTGGAGCTTATTAACTACTGGAAGGAAAAAGGTCCCTACAAATAACTGAAGAAAAAAGAGGATTAAACTTTCACTGAAGACTACTGGGCTTATACCATCAATTTTCAAAAGATGAAGGTCAGGTGCTCATTTCAAAATACTTAGACAAGTGTTCCTTTTCACTGAGAAATGTCAATCATCTAATGAGGGTTAAAGTCAATATCAAAAGCCATTGACCAAAATTGTTCACAACTGTGAACAATTTTTTGAATGAAGTTTTCTTCATTTTGGAACATCACCAAGAGTGCTTACCCTTTGCCTGAACTGAAGGTCCTAAGTTAATTCTGCTTCTCTAGAAAATTTTATGACATGACATATTGCTGACATCTCTAATAATAGGTATATATTAAAAGCATATTTTTTATTAAAATTATTGATATTATTATAATATATAATATAATATATACTAATATATATTAATAGAGACATATAAAGACTTTTCTCCAGACCTGAAGAAAGTCTTCTGGGAGCTTTGAGGCCTCAAAACTCCATTGCATTTAATAAAATAACTATAGTGTCACTAGAAAGTAAATTTTGCTTCAATAACAGCCTTGAAATTATATAAAGAAACAAAAGCACACTTCTGGCTTTAGTTAAGTGTTTACTTCACACAAGTGCCTCTGCTTCACTGTGCCATTATCCACCAGCAGAGTATATCATAACTGGAACACAAGCTCTGATTCCACTAATGTTATTGCCTAAAGAACATATTAGGATGCTGGTGTTTTCATACAGGAGATATCCATACATCTTCCACAAGTAATTACATTATCAGTAATCCTTTTAAGAGGTTGTCTTTGCTCAGTTGCTTTGCCAGTAGCTCTAAGCTTGGTTATATGACAATCCCACTTACTCATAGCACATGAATTGATAACAGATGAACCAGCTAATACACTGGTGCTCTCTGATCAGTCACAAATCATAGCACTTAGGCCCATCAAAGGAAACAAACTTTCATTACAAAGCCTCAAATAGTTTGGTTTTATTTCTTACTGAAAACAGCAGAGAAAGCATGGAATTGCTGAACCTGGAAATAGTATATGTTCTTTTGTACATTTTGCAAATAACAACGATTATCAGGAAATACAACCACCAACATTTTAAAGAGTGATGGCATTCACAATTATATAAAAATCAGCCTTTAATGACAGTACAAGCATCTCCTTCATGAAGGATAAAAGCAGTAATATGAAGATACAGAATACAGGCCATATCATGAAATACTCTAATTTGAAGACCTAATAATGCCAGCAGATTCAGACTAAGAAGTTTTACTAAATATTCAAACACTTCTTGAATTAATTCTGAAGACTATTTTCCATACTGTGAATTATGTCAAATTTATTAATGAATAAAACCTGTTAACCTGAATACTAACCCTGCATTTTTCTACTACAGTCTACTCCTTGTTCCTGAGATAGTGATTAAAAATAGCAACTGTGACTGTATCTGTCAGTCAGTGCATACATAGATGATGCAGGAGCGGTGTGCAGAAGTGTTTTTGAACCATCAACAAGCAGTACACAGAAAGGCAGTGAATAAATTAAACCAAAAAATAAGCCTCAGGCTGATGTGTTTGAACTTCACTGCAAACATTCCTCATGCATATTTAATTGCTCCATTGAGACTGTGACTGTTCTGGAGATGTTCCAGGCATTATTTCCATTCCATTAGTACGCTTGCAGTATGTGTACTCCTTAACCCAAAATGATTGATTCTATAAATGTCTTCCCACTTACTGACCTGAACACCAATTGAGGTTGTGTATAGATTAAAAGAGAGTGTATGCTTTCTGAAACCAGCCAAAATACATCGTACTCACAATAAAGATCTTATGGTACAAGAAGAAAGTGGTACTCCTAACTGTAGACATCAGTTTATGGCTTCACATAAATGTTTCAGGTAGGAAGAAATGGAAATTATAAGGGTTTAAAAACTCTGCTAAACTACACTTTAAACATCATCATCATCATGGCTAGGTTTTGTGCACGAAGATTTAGGAAGGCTTTATCCACGTTTTTTACAAGCACGCTGGTGGTTTATGAGGCCAATACGAGATAACTTTAAACAGAAGCTTAATTTAAAGTCCCATCTTTCTGAAACATAACAAAATCATTCTTTGAAATACAATTATGCATTTGTCTGTGCTTGCATCTTGTAAATTAATTTGTTTTGGGAGAAAGTAAAATTTTTTACTTTCCATAAAAATAAAACTTCAAAAGTTTAGATAATTTTACCAATTCAGAGGTACACAAGGGGAAAAGCTGCATGTTTTTAAAATAATTAAAACCAAGATAATGTTTTAAACTGTAATTTTTTCTAATATGAACTAAAAGTTTTCCTCTTCAAATTATTAAAGATAAGTATGATTAAAGTCCATCAGCTCAAATTTTGAGTAAGCCACTCTGAGGAAACAAGTGACAGAAGAGAAAACAACCCCAGGTTGCACCAGGAGAGGTTTAGATTGGCTATCAGAATAAATTTCTTCACTGAAAGGGTTGTCAAGCATTGGAACAGGGTGCCCAGGGAAGTGGTTGGAGGTATTTAAAAGACATGTAGACATGGCACTTAGAGACATGGTTTAGTGGTGGATTAGGTGTTGGGTTAATAGTTGGACTTGATGAACTTAAAGGTCTTTTTCAACCTAAGCAATTCTATGATCAACCTGAAAGCTACAGACAGTCTTAAAACCTTAGTCTTTAAGACATTAAAATCAGTTGTATCACAGTTTGAATGAAAAATTTCCTTATAACAGAGGTATGCTTAGGCAGCTTGATCAAGCTTGTATTGAATATTGAAAGAATCCCTTGGAAACATTTATATTCATATTATACTTTATTTACAAAGTTTACAAACATGAGTATGTTAGACTACATGTAACAGAATACTGGAAAGAAGCTTAGATAAGAAATCTGGACCTGCCTTTGAGACAAGTTTTATCCTGAAAGCTAATGCACTAAAAATGACATTGCCATTACATGTGCTGTCTTCCTCCAGATCCTCCATGTAAAATTTATTCAATTTAAAACTTATTGTTTCCCACTTAAATTCCAGCTCTTTCAACTCAGTATATCATTTAAAAGTCAAATAAGATATTTCCAGCTTGTTTACTGTCATTGAAAACATGCCTCACTCTGTTTTCTTCCCAAGACCGATGCTTCCTGTGCTATGCCAACTGGCCCCGAATATTTCCATAAATGAGGTCAAGTCAAAGTATGCAAATAAGTAGATGCTGAGCATGTGTCAAAGGCTATTTTTTACTGACACAATACTTATGTGAGCAGCAAATATGGATTTGCAGATGAGGGATTTACCACATCTTTGTGTCATGTTCCTTTTTAAAACTGGAATTCCAGATAGTAATCTCCCTGGAACAGAGAGTTCACTTCTCTTGGGATGTGCAATGCTGGCACAAGTGAGAACATTTTTGACAGTGGTTTGTTTTGAAACCATGGTCATGGGTTGGTTGTTTATAGAAAATTAATTTACTAGAAATTTTAAATTTATTAATCCATATTAATAGTATTATAGTAGAGTATAGCAGAGACCATAGCAGAGATTATAGTAGATATCACAGAATCAGAATGGTTTGGGTTGGAAGGGAGTTTAGAGATCATTTCGTTCCAATTCCCTCCAACACCTTCCACTAGACCAAGTGGCTCAGAGCCCCATTCAACCTGGCCTTGAAAGCTTCCAGGGATGGGGCATCCACAGCTTCTCTGGGCAACCCCTTCCAGTGCCTCACCACCCTCACAGGAAAGAATTTCCTCCTTATATGTAGTCTAAACCTGTCCTCTTTCAGTTTAAAATCATTCCCCTTGACCTGTCAAGACATGCCTTTACAAAAAGTCCCTCTCCATTTTTTTGTCAGATCCTTTTGTCACTGGAAGGCTGCTGTAAGGTCTCCCTGGAACTTTCTCGTCTTCAGGCTGAACAACTCCAGCTATCTCGGCCTATCTTCACAGGAGAAGTGCTCCAGCCAATCTCCAGCAAAATTCCAATAGTTATATATCAATGCAAATAAAAATCAAAACCAATGCATCTAAATTAAAAGTACCATATATTAAAAAGCAGAATAGCTTAGGAGCTTGCACTCAAGTTAACACAGTCACACAATCTCAAACAGAACATTTATTCAGCACTGGGAGAATGCCGTATCTAGTATATTTAAAATAAGAAATAATTTTTTTTTATTTTCAGCATAACTTTGAATAACCTAAAACTGCCATTACAAGTCATTAAACTGAAATTAAAACCTCCTTCATTTTAATGTAATAATTGGACTGTTTCTTGGCCTTTGTCCTTTACCTTGCCAATTGTAAGATATTTTGTTGTAAATTAAATTAAATTCAAATTGCTTTATGGCAGAACTAATGGACTCTGATAAGGTGTGTAAAAAACAAATGGGGAAGCAGAAAACAGGAGTATGCAAACAGCAAAATGCAGTAAAAAAGCTTCAAAAAATATGAGCCTTTCTCAAAGAAATTGGATTATTCTCATAGCCTAGATTATTCTCAAGACTGAGTAATTTTTTTCCAGTTGTTTTCACTGGCTTTGCTTTACCCCCTCAGCCATCACAGACAAGGGCTGACGCCCTTGCCATTGAAATCCAGAAAGATTTATTCCTTGTCTGCATGAGAAGCAGCACTGTGCTCGGCCATCTACCAACACAATCAGTAATACAATGAGAACAGTAAACTGAAGTCAAGGTGGTTTTGATTCCAGGAATAGATTACTTCCATAGGTAAAGAATCTGCAAAGATGGAAAATGTCTAGTACTGTATTAACATATCTTTATTTATACACTGTTCATTGGAGCTCTTTACTTTGATCAGTTAGTATCGTAAATTCATTATGTTCATTGGTATAACTTCCTGCTAGACAAAGTACCTCAAATATGCATAATCTGAAACATAACTGGCATCTGGCTTTGTAAGGACTTAACTGCTAACACAATTAAAAAAAAAAAAGATGCTAAAGTATCAAAACATACATTATGAAACCAAGAGACCTGCAGGGCACCTTTTGTTAACAACCTTTTGTTGTGATTTCATTGACAATTTAATCTACCCTTTGTTTTAGGCCTTGCTTTTTCTACAGTCACAATTACAAACAGATAACATGCAATTATCTGAAATAAATATATATAATAAATATATATAATAAATAAATATAGCCACAGTATTCTCATTATGCTATCCAGCCTAAATAAGATATTATAAATTGAATGCCTTGATTAAGATATCTGTCAGCAAATGCATTTAATTTTACAGCTCTACAAATATTTTAAATGTAGAAAAGCAAGTAAGAAACAAAAGATCTGCTCCTTACATCTAAACTGAGGTTTTATACAAAGACTAAATAAGCTTATGTACATTCATATTTATAGTTGTGTTAAGCACATTGCAATTAAGCTTTAATTTTTATTGAAATGGCTCTATTCTGAAAGTGATCATGGGGTATAAGAATGTGAAGGGGACAGAATGGGATGGGGAGATGAAGTCTGGCAGTATTTAAATAATAGTTTCCCTGCTCCACATTTAAGTCCAGTCTTTGCAAAAGAGAGAGTCCCATCATTTTTTTGTTAAGCCTAAATAACTGAATTTGGATACACGAAGCTATTTTTTCCTTCTTTTAAAGTATCACAGGTTAGAACATACAGCCACATTCTAGTCCTGTGCAGCACTTCCAATCTCAAGCTGTGATTTTTCTGGAATCATTATTTCTTTCTTGCTATTTGTTTGGCTGTTTCCAACAGAAAACAGGTGGATATGGTGGAGAGTTTTGCTAAATGGTATTTGAAAAATTAATGCCCAAAACAGAGCAGAAATCACATCATTAAGAACTATCAGGAAATCAAGACAAATCAGACTTTTTTAATTAGCCACTCAAAGGATGACAACTGCTTTATCCTCCTGAAACCTGCAGAAGACTAATAATGTCATCTACAGTGTCCCCAGGGAGAGTGATCTCAGGCCCCACTGTTAAACAATTCCGTTAATGTCAGTGGAACAGTTTCACTGTGTTAGTGCATCCAGTTATACTAAAATACCCAGGTCTTTAAAACAGTTTCCAAGCTGATTTTCACTGGGCACAAATGAGTTTCAGAAGGGCTTCTTCAGATGGACATGAAAGCCAAACAACACTTGACCTGATCACCATTTCTTGCAACCTTTGCTATGAAAAGAAGTTTGTAATTTTGTGTATTCCTGTAGACTTCACAGTCCAGAATTTGTAAATAGTCAATATTTACAGAAAATATGGGAACACTCATTTGTCTTCATTAAGGGAAGATCGGTGCCTGACAATTTCTGTGGTCTTCTATGCTGGGCTTACAGTATTGGCAGATAAGGGAAGAGCAACTGCCATCATCTACCTGGAATTGTGCAAAGCATTTAACATTGTCCCGTATGACAACCTTGCCTCTAAACTGGAGAGACATGGATTTGGAAGACAGACTGGGTGACTAAGGAATTGGCTTGATGGCAACACTCAAAGAGTTGTGATCAATGGCTCATGATGACTAGTGTTCCTCAGGGTTTGGTACTGGGGCCGGGGCGCTGTTTAACATCTTTGTCAGGAACACAGACAGTGCCATCGAGTGCACCCTCAGCAAGGTCGCCGACACCAAGCTGTGTGGTGTGGCTGACACGCTGGAGGGAAGGGATGCCATCCAGAGGCATCTGGACAGGCTTGAGAGGTGGGTCTGTGTGAACCTCATGAAGTTCAACAAAGCCAAGTGCAAAGTTCAGCACCTGGATCAGCATAATCCCAAGCAGAAATACAGGCTGGGTACATGGGATTAATTTCTCCCTTGGACAGAGGAGGTCTGGGGAGAACAACTTGCAGGTGTTGGTGGACAAGAAGTCACATGACCCAGCAATATGCACATGCAGCCCAGAAAGCCAAATATGTCCTGGGCTGCATCAAAAGCATCATGGCCAGCAGGTCCAGGAAAATGATTCTGCCCATCTACTCTGTTCTTGTCAGACCCCACCTGGAGTACTGTGTTCAACTTTGGAGCCCTCAAAAGAAGAGTGTGCACCTGTTGGAGCAACTGCACAGGAGGACCACAAAGTGCTGGAGCACCTCTCCTATGAAGACAGGCTGAGAGAGCTGCAGTTGTTCAAAATAGAGAAGCAAAGGCCCCAGGGAGACTTATTTGCAGCCTTCCAGCACTTAAAGGGGCTGACAAGAGAGCCGAAGAGGACTTTCCACAGTGGCATGTTGTGCTAGGACAAGGGAGAATAGCTTTAAACTGAAAGATTTAGACTAGATATATGAAGAAATTCTTTTCTGTGAGGGTAGTGAGGTCCAGGAAGATGTTGTCCAGAGCAGTTGTGGATGCACTATCCCTGGGATTGTTCAAGGCCAGTTTGGAAGGGGCTTTGAGCAACCTGGTCTAGAGGAAGGTGTCCCTGCCCATAGCACAGGGGCTGGAATTAGATGATCTTTAAATTCCCCTCCAACCTATGCCATTCTATGAGAAAGATGAGTCAGGAGTTCAGACAAGTACATTAGCAAATTCTAAGGCACAAATTTTAACATGTCATTAAGGAAAAATACAATTTAAAAAAGTACTCCAGCATTCCAGGAAGGAAAATAATTTAATTACCTTAATCATCACATTTATTTTACAAGAGTCAATTGATTTTTGGAATCCAGCCATGATGAAGTCTATGAACTCTGGCTGTGAGCACAAGCAGCTGAAGCACTCACTTTCTGATCTCCACTGAACTCTGTAGCCTTTCAGAGATCACATCTTGCACAAAACCTCTGGCTGAGGCTGCATCTTCTCCATGCACCATGTCTTTATGTGGTGGTTTCCGTACACCTTCCCCAAAGAAATAAGTTTGAGTTGAACTGACCACATTTTGGGCTATTATTTTGCCAGGCCTCTGTACACTGAAGCAAGGATGCAAGACTGAATTTCTACTTTAATAATCTGAAATGCATCCTTCTGCTGTATGAATAATAGTCCACAATGTGCACGCTGAACTAACTGTAATAGTTACAACTTCCATCTTGGGGTGCCTATCAAAATTATCTGACTACGTATTTATATTATATATTTATCTTTCAGCACTTTTTTTCTCCCTACATGATCAAATAATGCATATTATCTCACAGCTACACTCATCTTGACTTTAGACTGTACCTGGAATGAGGCCTAGGCTAGCTGTAAATACTAAAGTTAGAAGAAAATGTTTTTTCTAATAGTAAACAGATTTATTCTGTGGAAGAGGAAGGAAGGTAAAGCACTTAAGCAGAAAGACAGAACTGAGAGAGCAACAACCACATCAGTGATTCTGCTCTTCTGGAAAATCTTCCAGGGCTTAAGTGGAGGCAGAGGTGTCTCCTGCTCAACAAGAACTTTGCAGAAAGTACAGAAAAGGTGCTAAAAGAGGACTTGCTACAAGAAGACTGTGACTGAACTGAGGATTGCAGCTGCCTATTCAGAAAAAAGAGCTTTTTGAAATTTGCCAAGGAGAATTTTCATCTGAGAATTAGAGCTTTTCAGTTTTTGGCATAGAATGTGATTTTGTGAAAGTATTGTCATTTGGGAGTACTGTTATTACTGAAACATTGGAGATACAGCACTTTAAGAAGTTTTATTTTATTAAAGCTACATGTTGGATAAAATATTTTTAGTAATTGTTCGTGATATACCTCTTGCTCAATAACAGAGATAGAATAAAATATACTTTTAAAAAGAGGTGAAGATGGGTTGCCATATCCATCCAATTATGAAGGCTATACTTGGGAATCTAGCAATTATGTAGGAAGAAAAACTAGCCTTTTTTTCTAACAGGCTATCAACTATTGAATTGCAAGTAGCTACCAAATATAACTCAAAAAGCTTAAACAGGCTGAGGAATTGAAAAGATATGGTATAAAATACATATGTACTACAGCAGTTCAAAGAATTTAAAGCCAAATAAAGCTGAAACTGTCCATGGGCCCAGTCCAAAACCCCATTGTAGCTAAAGGATGATGCTTTTCTCTCTTCCACATAACTATCTTTCCGCCAGATTATTCTGTGAATATTTTTTTAAACTTCAGGACATTAAAGGTTTCCACCACTGGACTTACCAGGGGAATGGTGTTTGTGCAGGGGTGTTAGAAGTTTCCTTCCTCCCCTCTGTTGCTGTCTTGAGTGTGTGGTTGCGTGTGTGGAAGCAGATGCGTATGGGTGTGTTCTACTTTATGTGAGAGGAAAGCTGCCACGCTATCCTCACTCTCCTCGTCTGCTAACCCTCCTCTTATTCATGCAAATACAAGTAAGAAACAACATATTTTTTGTTTGATCTGTAGGAGGCTCCATCAGAAAAAAAATAAACAGGATGAGACCACTTTATGTAACTTGAACAAGACAAATAACAAACCTAATGCTCAAACTAAAGTGATCTCACAATTAAAGTTGGCTGTATTGGGGTTTTTTTTTTGAATCCCAGATCTCAGAGCTCCTAAATTTAAACTGTGACTCCCTCAAATGTTTTGCCTTCTGAGAAGAAAAGTGAGATGAGGAATGATTCACTATGCTTCCTATCACAGCTAAATTGCGGAAAAAACGTATGGTACAGCCTTTCTAAATATAGACGAGCATAGGCAAGCTACAATTTCTTCCTTGATAGTTGAGACAGATGGGAGACTTTCACCTGCACTCCCTCCCATATGCATACCTTCTCTTTGCTCATATATAAGTAATGTCATATAAAGCATCTACCTCTCATGCAATGCATTAGTAGTCTATGAATAACATGGTCCATGTGGCCACACGGGAGGCCTGTGGATTGACTGCATTTCCTAAGACACTCCTAGAAAAGCCAGGGAAAAGCTGAGACAGTGTTAGAACACCAAATGCTATCTTGGAAGCCAATCACCCCACAGCTGACCTAGGGCCCCAGGTCATCCTTGCCCTTTCTCTCTTGCTTCTGCCAACACTGGCAGCATTTCGGGCTATTGCTGTGCTGGAGGAAGGGAGGAAGGGAAGAAGGAAAAGGACAGACATGTTCAGCTAGGGACTGAGTAACACTTCTAGCTGAAAACAGTGCTCGCTGGGGAGAGCAGATTTGTGGGAGAAGCCTAAATTACTGACACAATAGTCTTCATGCACCAAGGAGTAGTGACAACTGAGAACAAGGTC
This sequence comes from Neopelma chrysocephalum, assembly GCF_003984885.1. NCBI lineage: Eukaryota > Metazoa > Chordata > Aves > Passeriformes > Pipridae > Neopelma > Neopelma chrysocephalum. The sequence goes on from NW_020897719.1 coordinate 3,642,274, forward strand.
TCAAAAATTTGTCTAACTCATGTGGTTGTCAAGCTTCAACCATTCTAGTGAGTTTTGAGCACTTTTACTGTTCCATACTAGGCACTGTAAAAGCACTTTGCTATCCAGATGGAAAAATTCTCCTTAGGACATGAACCAGAGAGTTTGCACTGTACCAGACATAGATTTGAACAAAAAGTTTTGTGCAAATATTTTCAATAATATGATATTTTCATATTTATAAAATATTTTCAAATATTGAAAATAATAAATAATGAAAACTAAAAATAGGCAGAAACCTTAAACAACTACCCTTTATAGAAAAGAAAGTTCAGTGGTCTGTACTATGATGAACTATTTTCAATATTTTTTCATGTTAACAAATTGTCATTTCACAGTACAACTTACCAATAATACCCAGATGGGTATTTCTGTATTACCCATAATACAGAAATTAAAGAAATGCTCTCAAAAATATTTTAGTAATCTCTTGAAAAATTATAATCATACTTCCTGACTGCTAGACTAAAGGTAACAATTACTATTCATGGATGGTTTTATCCTGACAATATATTTCACAATGCCTGTTCAGATTGGTAGTCAGATTACTCAATATAAACCATATTGCGACAACAAGGAAATAGTAACAAACCTTTTTATTGTCTTGCTAATCCAAACCGAAGTCATTCACTTTGGTTATAGCATAAGAATAAAAGATTTACTCTGAGTAATAATATTGGAAAATATTTTTACATTCTTTTATACTATTTATGCTATTTACCAGGAAATCTGCCTTATCTTCTAGATGATTCCAGGTTTCTGTTCAGTAGTCAGTACCTTATCCAAAGATAAATTACTTAAATATGAAAGAATGAATAGATAAACTTAAAAACCTCCAACACAGGGAGGTATTGTGAATCTAAATGCACAATACAATTATTTTGTTGCGGACTGTATCACAAAAGCTTTTACTCAAACTTAATGAAAGGTTGTTTTTTTGGGTCAGTACATAATTTAGATTGAGAAAGCTATAATGTCTAACTAGTTTTTCTCAGTGCAGCCTATAAGGAAAAGAACGGATGTTTTAAGAAGCTGTCTTTTGAAACCAATTTATGAACTACATTCATATATGTGAAAAGAACATAATTGTACAATATTAATTTATCATCTTGACTATAAAAACATAGAATATGGAAATGTAGCTTATAAACCCAAAACCTCGAATAGGTTCATAATAGGAAATCTCTTATAGAAAATGTTTTATTTCTATGTGGGACATGCGGTTATCTATCTCAGAAGGAAGTTTTCTCTACTTCCAGGGTACGAAATGTTCAATTAGGAATACTAAACTAACCTATGTTTGACACAATCCACTATAAACATAACATATGTTTATGAATTAGTACTCTGTAGCAATTCTGTGCAGTTATTTTGAATAAAAGCTTTCAAACCTATATTACTAGGTCAATTTGCTGAATTAATATCCTGTGATTGCTAACACACATTTCTGAGCATGTGTAGTTTTATTTTTTATTAAAGAAAGCTAGTGAGAGCTTATGGAGATACATACTAAAAGAAGATTATTTAGTTTGAGAAGTCAAACACAGCAAACATAAAGAATCATAAATTTACAATTATACGTATTACTTTATTTCTTCTCCGTGTTGGTGTTTGTTTTGTATAATATCAGACAGGAGTCTGTGTCAAAGACATGTTATTGCAATGAAGTCTGATCATTGTATACACACACAATGAAAGTCTAGCCAATGACACTAGAGATATGGGTTCCAGCCTGCTATGTCCATATTCAAATGTTCAGCTTGTATATATTTTTCTGTCACCCTGCCTGCAATCAAGATTCAGCTGCATAATCCCCTATTATTTCTACAATACCCAATTTTGATAATCTACCTTTGAATATCAATTTTCTGTTACCTGGTTACACAGACCTCAGCAGCTGTTTTTCTCTCTTCCAGTAAACTTGTTTCTTTTTGTTGGTGTCCTGTTTTTTCCTATAGCTAAAAGTTCATGTGAAGAACTCTTCGTGCCTTGCTCATTATAAACCCCCATCCGCTGTTAGGAAAGTTTCCAGGACAATTAATATTGGAACAGTTTTTCAGGTCTTGCCTCTACTAACCAAACTGCATGCACATCGCAGAGATGTCCTGGCAATTTTATTCCAACTACATTGCTTGATTCTCCACAGCTTCCTTTTTTGCCTTATTTCCAAGAGAAAATCCCCGCTCAGCCAAGCTGGCCTTCTGCCTTGACTGCTTGACTTCCAACACTTGGGAATTGCCTGCTCCTGTGCCCTTAGGAGGTGATGTTTGAAAAGTCCAGCACTGATGGACCCCAGCACCTACAAAAACATCTTCCCAGGGGACCTTACTTACTAATTGCCTGAGCAGGCTGAAGTCTGCTCTCCTTATGTCCAGAGTCGAGGTTTAGCTGGCACTTTTCCTCCTGTCAACAGAGAGTTTAAACTCTATCGTTTCATGGTCACCATGGCCAAGATGGCTTCTCCTGCCTTATCAAGGTAGCTGAAAATTAACTTCCAGTGCACGTTTCTGAGACAATTTCTAAATGTTAGCACACTTAGGCTTAATAGTTTTCTTAATTGCCTTCAGTAAAGAACTTTGTCAAAACGCTTGGGAAAGTCCACATAAATTAGATAGAGCATTTCCTCCTCACCCATTATTTTGATGACAAGTTCAAAGAGTTCTAACAGATCAGAGAAGGTTTTCTTTCAGCAAAGCTTCCCTGGCTTCTTTCAGTTACGTTAATCTAGAGCTTTGCTCATAATTCCATTATTGATGATATATTCAATCCATTTAGCTAAGACTGAACTCAGACTTACAGGCCAGTAGGATAATTCTGTATTTAAAAAAAAAAAGGTAGCAAAAGCAAAACAATATTCAAATTTTAACATTTAATTTTTCAATAGGCAATTAAGTGCTAATAAAACATGCATCAGCTCGGCTCCCTTCAGTTTCTTAAAAACCCTGTGTGTAGACAATCTGCCATCTGATTCTGCTTTATTTTTAATCTTTAAATTTCTCTTATTATTTCCTTTAAATGCCTCAATTTAATATAATAGCATATTTCTACTACTTTACAAGTGTAGGCTACTTAATTTTATTTTCTGTAGGAGAACCCATATAAATAGATATTTCAGCTTCTCTGTAAGAATTGTTTGGAAATCTGCTCTTTAAAAGCAGCAGGTCTGATGATATTTTCGTGAGTTTTTCTTTTCCTGATGTAGTTCAAAAAATCTTTGCTATTTTTTTGATCTTCAGCTACAAGGTCTTCAGATTGCTTCTGAATTTTCCAACTTCCATTTTTCCTGCCATAATTTGTGTTCTGTTTCAGTAGTTACGCTTGGCCTGAATTCATTTGGAAGAGGCCACATTTGGGGTAAAATAAACTCTTAACCCTTAAAATGTTATGCATTGATTTTTTAATATTTTTCTTAATTATCTGAGGCTGACTTGCCATTTTAAATCCTAGTAATGATTTAACTCAAAGAATTGCTTTAATTAATTTCATGGTCACAAAAGGAAATCACATATCTACTTACCCTAAGTACAAGGAATGACAATGGGACATCTAAATATTATTACATATAGCAAAAATTTTGCAACTCAATTATAAACAGTGTCAAAATATAATAAAAGAAACTGTATAAATCAATTTTTAAATTACATTTTTACACCAACTACTATGATTAGCAATTGTTCACCTATGCAGTTTTTGCAATGTTTAATTTTTTGTTAGACCAGGTTTAACTTTTTTTTCAACCATGTACTCTGTTTATATCTCTTTCTGCCACTGAGAATAAGAAAATATGGTTTTGTAAATTCTATAAAAGGTTCAGTTACAATAATGTGATTTTACTACTTTCCTACCAGAATAAAACGATCCGAACATTTCCTTTCTTCCAGAAAGCTCTGGCAGACTTTCCCCAGTCTGGGTAGGGTTTGTCCTGAAGCATCATATCTGTGACCTATAGGGAAAGAAGAAATAGTAAATAGTTACACTGGTGTCACAAAAGACAGCACTACAAAGGACTTTAAGAACACTTTTATTTTATATATGGCACACCTGCTTCAGTTCTGATAATGTTAACAGTTAGAAAATAGAATAATAGTATGTCCAGTGTTACTTGCAATCAAAATAAAGTATATTGGCCTCCATATTCTGCCCCTAGAAGTGCATGCAACTCCTTAAGAAAAAATGAAACCTGTAGAGATCCGAAGATAAGAACAAAAGAGTAACCAGTCTAAAAGTTAAAGCAACCTACAGTACGTAAGTTACATTCCCCTGTGGCTGAAAAGCTTTCTGGCTCAACCTGGGAGAGGCAATACGCTTCCCTGAGAGCAGCATCAGCAGAATTTTCACTCTTGAAAGCAGAACTGCAGCCAGGGAGTGCAAGCCCGTGAATTAAGCACTATATGCCATTTATAATCTCCTTTCACTTCCTGGAATCAGTAAAAAAAGTGCACCTGGGACTAGCAACACAAAAAAACCCTCAACACTTCCACAAAGTTTTTAAAGTATTAAATATTTACCCTCATTTTCATAATTCCTACCTAAAGAAACCATCTGTTTCTCTGTCCAGAGACTCATATGTATGTGGTACTTCCGGGTGGTACATGAAAGTATTAAAAATTACTTTCAGCTCAATGAGAAGGGTGAATACCCCTCAGGCACCTGCACTTTTGGGAAGCTGTGTTTTCATATCCATTTACTTCAAATTAACTCTACTAAAAAGCACCAAAAGTTACATTACAATTACAATAAACTCATCAATTCTGTTGTGCAAAACGTCCAGAGGAGTGTGAAACCAATCCATATGTAAAGACTAAGAAATAATTGAACAGATAAAGGAAATGAGGGTGACCACCTGCTTCAAAATTCAGAGAAGTAAAACAAATTCTATCTGCCATTGGTATCAGTACTCACTGGAAAATTGCTATCTGTTTTGATCAGTATGAAATTAACTCTTAACAAGGTTTTGGGAAGAAATAATTTCAAACTGAAGAAAAAATTTCTTGTTTTTACTTTCCACACTAAGGTTTTAAAATCCAGTTTACCATCCAGAATGTGAGCTACCACTTTTAATCAATGGCATTAGCAGTGTTTATCAAAAAGTATATGTGGCCCACAAATAAATTAATAAAACTGCATTCAAGTGCTAAATTTTGGCTTCAAGACAATTTGGGGTTAAAAGTACTCAGCATATTAGCCTGAAGGGCTGGGTTCAAAGGATAATGAACATTTTAAATAGAAATACCTATTCTAGGATTTTATGACTCCATTAATCCTAACCTTTACAATGAACAGATAATATACCAAAATACCACCTTTACTAACTGTTTTATGTGGGTAAATATTTTCTCAGATCAGCAAGCTATGATACTTTTATATAAGATCCCTATTATCTAAATTTCAATATATATTTAATGCTGAACGAGACCTCTGTAAAGATTTAATTCACTACTTCAGTAACACCTTTTTTCCTCTTAGGAAGAGTCTACATAGTAATGAATATTTACAAAGAAGAACAGATATTTCAAGAGTTTTTATTCATGTTTCAAGGTATTTTCTCCAGATGCTTTCTGGGAAATGGTTATTATATTTGGTAGAAGGATGCAATTTGCAGCTCTATGACCAATTATTAGAGTAGCATGTTTCATGAGAATGGCATGCAAGATGGACACACTTTCTGAAGAAAATGGCGAGATGAAGTAGGAAATGTTCTTTCTGATATCAAACAGTTGCTATTTTATCTCCCAGCTTTGGCATTTATTTTAAGTCATATCACCAGATCAGTGTAAGGTCAGTTGCAGCTAAATTGGCTGAAGCAGAGACAGTCATTAAAGGGATGCATTCCATAAAGAGAAATCCAATTACCTTTTACATTAGAGAAATCAAATTCATTTTCTGGTTTGGTCAAGGACAGTCAGTGTGGCAAACAGCTCACAGGAGAAAAGCACTGAACATTGTCATAGAGCAAACAAGTTTTAGATAGAAACATAAAAACCTCATCGCTGCTATTAGAATGATGTTTTTAGAAAAGCAAAAATATAAATTTTAATTCAATTTGCAGAATTTAGCGTAAAGGAATGTGTGACTATGGGTTTTTTCTCTGTATTTCACAATGCAATTGCTGGACATCAAACATTCATCTCTTTTTTACTGGACTACATTTGAAAACATTGCTGATACGTGGAAATAAAAAATAATTGATCATTTCTGTAATTGTCTGTACACATCTTACATAATCAAGATAAAATAGGGAAAGCCACTTACAATATAATTAAGTAATGTATTTTTTTTTTAACTAGGAGATGCAATATACTTTAATCAATAATTACACTGATTCAATTCAGAAAGGAATGACTCCTACATACAGTCACTGTGTACTCTTTCATTTTTTTTAGTGTCTCATGAGAGAAACGGTTACACTGTACTAAATTGCAGAACCAAAGCTGCATCACACACATTGCCTGACTGTTTAAGTTACACAAATGCCTCAAAAAAAATTTCCATTACCAATTAATATGTCTTGTATATATGATGAAATCTTAAATTTCACTTTGCTCTACAAAAAATGACTTTATCAGCTATTCATATTATTCACTTTATATTAACTATTAAGCTAATCCATAAGGCTTTAAAAAAGGTATATTACTACCATTAAATTAATAGCAAAATGTTACGATTCCGATTTTGTTGTTACAGAAAAATAAACTGTTCCTTTTGATATGATCCTTTTGATGTTTGATACAATCATAAAATCACAGAAAGGCTTGGGTTGGAAGGGACCTTAAAGATCATCCAGTTCCAACCCCATCCTGCCATGGGCAGGGACACCTTGCACTAGACTAAGTTGTTCAAAGCCCCATGTAACCTGGCCTACAATATATACTGCTAAACAACATATAATACAATAATTTGAAAAATGATGTCATATCACATAGAAGAAAGAACCTGTGATTCAAAGTTATATTCAGAACAAGTAACTTAGACAAGAAGCGCAAAAAGCAAAATCATAAAAGCTTCAAAAAAACCTCAAAAAACCAGCAAAGGATTAAGATACCTAAGATACCTGAGATAAACTAAGTGGAACACTGAAACACCTTAAGGATCGTTTATTGATCAGGATGGTCTACACATACTTTAGATCTCTCCTTCTTAGACACTCATGTCAAATGATGCTACGTTGTCTTCCCAGCACAGGTAAAGTCTGCACTGGGAGTTTCAGGTAAGGCAAACTATCTCCTCTATTAATAAGTTAACAGCAAGTGAAACTTCTTTTCAAAAAAAAAGAAAAAAATTACCTAATACTTTGGTCTGCCTTCAAAGTATCTTTCAGCTACTTCACTAGCAAGAATTATGCTATCATCTTCAGAGCACAAACAGATGACCCATGTAACACTAATGCAGCATCGGCTGCTGGCCGAGCTGTTTTCATCTGGCAAATTGTATTGCTGAAATCTAGTAGTATAAAAGTACATTAGATGGTTTCATAATAGCACTTCTTCACATAAGCAGCTGCAGAAACTGTTTCTTGAAAGAGAAATGGACTCTGGACTCTAGGACATGATGAATTCTATGCTGCAATATTCATTACGTGGAGACCAACCCTAAGCAGAGGACTTTTATTGCTTTATTCATACTTGAATAAATCATCAAAACAGAGTAAGAGCATCCCTCCAGAATTCAACAGAAGGTAGAAGAAGCCAGAATCTACAAGAAAAGCCTGGAAACACAAACCAAATGGTGAAACCTGAAATATTTTTTTTATTTTGATACAGCAATGAGCAGTGAAAGGTCTAACGGACAGTAGGACTGCAACATCTAATAACAGTAAAAAAGCTGTTTGTATGCAACTCTTCAGCCAGGAGGACATGACATCACGGTGTTATTGCTGGAAAATGGAGTAGCCTGAATAACTGCATTTGGCAAAATATGTCTATCTACCACTGTCGTACATGAGTCAAGTATTATAAGTTTTAATTCTTTCAATAAGAGTGAATATCACACATTCTAAGAGCTTTCAGAAATTGTAAAGATGCCATAGTGTCAGGACAGGTCTGACAGCAGTGTCCCAGGCAAGAGCATGAACACTGCAAGCCTCATCAAAAGAACCCATTGATATTTTTGCAAAGACTCAGTGTTTCTGAAAAGTATGCGGATTTTTCTCCAGAGTCAAGTTAAAGTAATTATGTCTCCTGAAGTCAAAGTGTGAAGTCAATGACAGCTAATGCATACCGCTGAGGGCACATGCTCCCTTTGCTTTGCTGTTATGTGCTTTTAGGTAAGAGCTATATATAGGTGTCCCACTAACTACACATCAATTCTTTATCATATCTCAGTCTATACTACATCATAGCAATCATATACCAAACTAGAGAAACATTTAGTACTCAGTCATTAAAATCTTCTATCCATCACTTTTCTCTTTTTCTTCTTTAAGATATTTAAAAACTGCACTGCTGTTCACTTGATGTACAAAAGTAACCTATATGGAAAATACTTTTATGCTTTTTTCATCTGGATGTCAGGGAGAAAATTGTCTCCCGTGGATGACAACCAATCTGACAGCCTTTTGTGATGGGTCAGCAAGGAGAGAGCATTGGATGTTGTTGACCTTGACTTCAGCAAGGCTTTTGACACTGTTTGCCATAATATCCTCATAAGTAAGTCAGGAAGTGTGGCTTAGAGGAATGGACAGTGAGGTGGATCAAGACTGCCTGAATAGCAGAGCTTAGAAAGTCATGATCAGCAGAGTAGAATTATGTACCAGTACAGGTTGGGGTCTGACCTACTAGAGAGCAGCTCTGGGGAGAAAGGCTTGGGAGTCTTGGTGGATGACAAGTTGACCAGGAGCTGGCAGTGTGCCCTTGCAACCACGAGGGCCAATATTATCCTGGGGTACATCGGTAAGAGTGTGGCCAGCAGGTTGAGGGAGCTGATCTTCCCCTTCTATTTGCCCCTAGTGATGCCACATCTGGAGTACTGCATCCATTCTGGTCTCCACAGTTCAAAAAAGACAAGGAGCTATTGGAGACAGTCCAGAGGAGGGCCACAAAGATTAGGGATCTGGAGCATCTCTTTTATGAGGAGAGGCTGCAGGAGCTGGGCTTGTTTAGTTTAGAGAAAAGACTGAGGAGGGATCTCATTAATGCATATAAATATCTCAAAATCAGGTGCCAAGAGAATGGTGCCAGACGCTTCTCAGTGGTGCCCTGTGACAGGATGAGGAGCAATGGACATAAATTAAAACACAAGAAGTTTGACCTCAATGTGAGAAAGAACTTTAGATTGAGAACAACAGAGCACTGGAACAGGCTGCCCAGGGAGGTTGCGGAGCCCCTCCCTCTGGAGACATTCAAAACCCATCTGGATGTGTTCCTGTGTCACCTGCTCTAGGTGATCCTGCCTTTGCAGGGTGGTTGGACTGGGTGCTCTCCAGAGGTCCCTTCCTATCCTAACTATTCTGTGATTCTGTGATCACACCTCAACATTTCCATAGCTTACACATGATAATATGAAATTCCTTTTTTATTTCTGAAATTTTTTTGGCAGTTGAGCAGAAGTGTCAAAAACTTTGTTACACACACTTCAGAAACAACTGTTAATTTATTTCAATCCCCTCTGCTGCATTTTGGAATATACGCAACGCGTAAATGTTTGAAAACAAATATAACAAATATTTGTAATTAGACTTACAGATCTATAAGCGGGATGATATTTTTCAGGTTAAATATTAATAGTCAGCTGTAAATACAGTGTTACATTTTAAAGAAATTTTGTCTGCTTTCTACATTTTGGAACATTCCTAATTTGGTTTGATTTCTATCATGGAAACAACAAAACCTCTTTTAGGGTACTTCTCCAATTTAATAGCAAGAAATTCTTTTTACATTTACATTTTCAAAGCGACAGAAAACACAGAGACAAAATGGCCCCCTCAATCTACTCTGTTTTCTCATTTTAATCAGAGCCAGCACATTGTTCTTGTCTTACCAACACATACTGTTTTAACAATAGACAAGAACATTAAACTGCTGTTGCAATTCAGTGATCAATATGAACAATTAAGAATATTATGGTTCACTTTTGTTGCTCCTGCAACAGTCCCCAATGTGACTTTGTGCACTTTCATATTTCCTACCAATAAAATGTCTCCTAAGTTTTGCTCTTGTGAAATGTTATTCTCCCAATCCACAACATTTGCACATGTGCGCTGTCTTACATTGGAATTTCCACCAAAACCAGTTAAAGAACTTTTTTTGTACCAACAGAGTGGAGGCTTATATTAATTATTGCCATCTTTGCTAATTCGTGCAAATTTATTTCTTTACCCATTGAGGAAGTAGCAAGCCTCTTTTTTTTTTAGCCAGCAGATCTTGATTTGGTTTTGAGTACTATCATAGTAGTTTCTGCACAATCCATGGATAACAACTCAACAAGATGGTGAGAACAACTAAAAATATATATGTTTTAGACTCAAGTTTAGAAAAGTCACTTTTGCTAGCACTTCCTTTCCATTTCCAAATTGAATTAGGACAGAATGCTCCACAGAGGCAATGTCTAGCCCACAATGAATTTCTGGTAAAAAAACTTTAGATATCAAAAGGTGGATTAGGGAGAAATTTATTTTAGGTCTATCCAAGTTATTCTGGAAATTATACTTTGTATTTCAATACCAGAAGAAATAATTCCTAAATAAATTTTGAGTTTTTTGAAAACCATATATAAAATAAACCAAAAAAAAAAAAGAGGAAGAATTTTCTTTTAACGGGCAATTCCTTGACAGTTCGTAAATATAAATAACTGTTCAGGAACAACTGTACAATTGAAGCAGAGCTTCTGCAGAAAAACTCTGAGCTGTGCCATCTCATTTCCCACCATGTTTCAAGTCCCTACTGTGCACATCAATCACTATATGTGTGCAACAAAATATACTGGCTGCCATGTGGCAAGCACTTACTGTTTATATAACCATTGACAGCACATTTCAGAAGACTTTTTTCTTGCTTTACAGCTTCCTTATTAGTGTTACAAATGCACAACCAGAGGTCTGGGTAATATCACGTATTGCAGACAAAGTGTGAGTCATAAAGCCACACCATGATTTTTATTTAAGGCATTTAACTCAGTTCCATCTTAGGTTGTCATGGCAGGAGAGCTTGCTTTACTCATTTGGGGAACTTGGTGGTTTTGGTAAACGGTCAGAGACAGAAGTCATGCCACATTTGGTGCACATTTGCCACATGCATCTAGACCAATGTAAATTCTTTTTATAGTCAGTGAAAAGAAAAAAGCATTTCTGGGATGAAATTCATTTCAAAATGGGTTCTGTTGTAAAGAAAGAGAAACTTAGAGAATCCTTAGAGTTGCTTGGGCAGGTCCTGGAGGGGAGCAAGCAAAGATTGTAGAGAGAGAACAAGTCATATCACAAAAGGATAACCCAATCCAGTGAGCAGAGTCAGGCTATGCAAATACCAGTTTATGGAGGTACTTGCTTAAGCGCTTGACTCAGGTTTCCACAGGATGTGCTTCGGTCCTTTTGATATTAAAACTTTGGTTCTCTAGGGAACAATGCCAAAGGTGCATTGGTTTACTTCTGTGCAGTAGATTGTTGCTTAAAGCAATCAAATCAGTGTACCCATTTTTACTCTTGGATCTACCAAGAGTACACCTTAACTAAAATTATAGGCATTATCCATTGACTTTAATTCAAAAGGCATACCTAGGCTAAGAGTCAGCCTTCAGGTCTTCCCATCTTCTGTAGTTACAGAATCAGACAACTTATCCTTTCTTTAATCCTGTGAATCTTAAAACACCTATCTACGAACCCAAGCACTGAATTAAAAATTGAGCCAGCATGTGATTAGCATGGAGGCAGTCTATGTTACACTGATGGAAATGATAGAAGGTTAAAAAAGGAGTTCATGCTGAAAGGGAATTTTTATGCAAAATGCAAGTAGTATTTTTAAAATTAGGGTGGAATATATAATGTCTTGGAATATTGGAGGAATGCAAGCATTTCACCCTTTGCCTCCAAACTACAGCAACTACAGGTTCCAGACTCTGAGTTGTATAGTCACATCACATAAACACAGAAGTTTTGGTTTAGGATATATGAAACTATACACCAAATGGTGGCACATTGTAATTAAGATATGATTCAGCCTTTAAGATTGTCTTAACCTAAGCAAAATTTTTGATGTCTCAATGTGCCAGCAAGTCACAGACAAGTTCAACTACCTGGTCTCATAAAAGACATAGAGCTCAGGAAGGTCACTATCCACAGCAATGAAAAACTGGGAACAAATTTTGGTTTGATTTGGCTTAATACAACACAGATGCTGAGCTATTCTGGCTGGGTTGCCAGCAGTTCTGGATATACTGACAAGGAGTATTTATGTCTCTAAAGACAGTTCTTCTGGACTTTGCAAACAGGGAACTTACCAGAGTACCTGCTGTAGAGTACACTACCAGCTTAGGCATGTGAATAAATGTCAATTCCCAAGGCATGAAGGAGTGCCATGCCAGACAGATTCACAAGAACAAAGGTTTCTACTGATCAAATTTAATTTCCTCTTTCAACATCTCCATCTAACAATTTTCTCAGTAAGACCTGCACATACTCATGTGCTGTAACAGAGGCAGACAGCTTTCTGCATGGGCCATTAGCTTGCTCTCAGGTAGTGGCATCATTTTTATTTGTATCATGATGCCCTCAGAGACTTACAGTTAGAGCTGTATATTGTCAATGCAACTTCTGTGTAGTCTATGTTGTGATGTTCCAGAAGGTCATCATTTGCTGTTCTGACACTGGTTCTTCAGAAAAAAAGTGACTTGGTGCCTCTCTCCTGCTTTTCCCTTTTCCACAAATATTTTAATTATATTTGGTGAGTTAAGGGATGACAGAAGACCAACAAATGAATAGACAACACTTGCAATGAGGGCACAGTGTTAAGGTGATTCTGTGACAGGTGAGGGAGTAAAAAAAAGAAATATTTGTGACAATAATTTGTGACAACAACATATTTCTAATTAATTATTTGGGACTGTGCTGTTTTCTTCCGCATTTAACTTCTACTTAGTGACTACTAAAGGAGTATCTTCTAGTAGAGAAGGCTGAGTGAATGTGAGATACAACGTGTGTTTTTGACGATTGTTGGGAATTGATTTCACTTTACAGAGTGTGTTCTAGATGAACAGCAAACCATTAACTAGAGTAAATATAAGTAACATAAGCACATCTTTCAAAAATCTCTCTTGATGTCTACATAATGCAGAACCTAGTAAAAATGAATCAATCAGTTCGAATCACAAATATGATTTCAAGCTCTGATGTTTACTGTCTGTCTTTCACCACTGTCTCACATCCAGGCACATAAGCCACAGGAGATCCATCTGAACACTGGGATGCCCTGAGCGACAGGCAGTAGCCACACACTGCTGAGACACTCCCCTGCTTCCTCTTGCCAGAACAAAGAGCCTAATTAAATGAAAATCCATCTCCATGCTGCTGACATCATGCTGCTTTTCCAGTTGATTCAAAGCTGCAGTGTACTCACAGCTCAGAGTGGTTTCAATCCATTTCACTTCTTTACGAGAAGCCTTTACTTTAGAATAAGTATAGGGGAACTCGAAACTTCCTTTACATGGCCTTTTCTGTTCTGCTCTCATAGCAAACGCACTCCAATAGCAAATGAGAACAATTCTGCACAAAACAAGCTTCTCATGAAAACTCACACCAGAAAACAAACTGCAAAAATTCATGAAGCATTTGTGAAAAACCTTCCCATGACTCTTTCCAGTATTTTCTTTATCATGCTCTAAGAGATTATAGAACTAAAATGTTTATGTGCAGCTGCTGGTCCTTTGCCACGTTTATGGGCAGCATCATTAATGGTTTTAAATTACCCTTTTATACTGAAGCTACAATCACATTGAGCACACAATCTATCAACAAGTTATAAATCCTTCTATTTATCCACATTTCCTGTGCAATTCTGCACTTGAGGTGCAAGCATGGTCATAGTTCCTATAGACCCATTCTCTTTAAAAAAATTACTTTGGTCTTACTTCCAGAATAAAGAGTTCTCATGGAAGGTACTCAGTGGAAGGTAATTACTACCAGTTTCACTTCAACAGAGGAAAATCTCCAGACTCTGTTGCAAAATCATTTGCTATTCTGAATAACAAATATTTTGTTTTGAAAAGTCAGTCAACTATTTTTTCTGTTGGATTATGTTCTTTACATTCCGGCAATTTTAAAACACTTCAGACTATAATTAAAATGTAAAAATACCCATCAAAATTCACAAAAGGATGAAGTATCTTTTTAGAAAGCTGAGAAATAATGTTTACTCTTAAACTGTGTTGGGATTATTCAAGGTATTCTCAGTGCCGAAAGAAGAACACAAAATGAAGTTATGTACCTATTCACTCAATAGGGAACTTTTGGGATTAAATATTCAAAAAATTGAGATCATCACTAAAATTGTCTCTATTAAAGAATCATAATATTGGAGGCCTTTAGGGTTTTAACTGATATTGCCTTTCCCTTAAAACGGTGTGATTTGCTCAGCTCAGATATAGCAAATTAAGAAAGGTATTAAGTTTCCTTTTATTTTCATTCAGGTTTTAAGTTTCATGTTTTCAAAGATTTCACACCAAATGTGATGCCTTGAAATAAAGTGGAGTATACGACACTCTTATAGTCACACAAAACTCCACTTTGGCTTTCAGATAAAATTCCTGCTACTGCAGAGTCAAGAAAAAATATTACAAATTTTAACAATTCCAAATACTGATATGTTTTTGTACAGTAAACACCAAAGGGAAAGTTGGTTATTAAACATTAATGGATACGACTGAAAATGTTTCAAACTGATCCTTGTCTGGGAAGAATATTGAAGACACACAGGGGATAATGGTTTGTGAAGAATTCTTAAGTACTTGTTGGGTTGCTAGAGGGTATTTCGGAAAAGGAGGTACAGTAAGATGAGAGCTGAGAGAAACTGCACTATCTCCACGGGAAGGATTTTACACTCCCTTCTAGACTTGTGCTGAAAGATGTTCCACAGCTAATTTGACGGTAAATAGATAACAGGTGTTGCAGACTGGGAAGTTAAGGATTGCTAGAAATGATTGGTAGTAACATTGCTTCCGCACATGCCCTTGGCTGTAGTCTTTATCCAAAATGCTTAGTTACTGAGCAGAGGCAGAACTTTGTATTTTTGTTGGTTTTTTTCAATAAGGAGTGCAAGAATGCTAAGACCTCTGGGCAAAGAGAACAATCTAAGAGAACGGAAGGAAATTTTTTTCACTTTTAAAAACACCTGAGAACACAATCCTTAATATACAGTTGTTTTTCAGCTCCTAATATACTCTCATTTGAAATTGAGTCTTTCTTATTGATGCCTGCTGAGCTGGTGCTACGAAAAAAATCTAGGAGCCGTAAGCTGGGGTGAGATAAGGAAAGGGTTTAATTATGCCAAGGCAAAGAGATGTTACACGGCGCGCCCCGGGCTGTGCCCGGGATGTTACATTTATAACAATATTTGGCCAATCCTAAGTGTGTCCACCCTATACCTTTTGGCCTGGTCCACCCCCTGGCCCGCCTCTTGGAATTGGGTCTGGGGTGCTTCCCCAGCTTACGGCTCCTAGATTTTTTTCGTAGCACCAGCTCAGCAGGCATCATTATATAAACAAAGAATCAAGATTTTTTTCATTTTTTCTTTCCTGGCTTCATATATATATCAGTGCATCTGCAAACTTTTATCCCATGGGGAAGCAGGATTGATATCACTTAGAAGAAAGCAAATAACATTAGATCATGGTTGCACAGTTATTTGCCATTTGTTTGACATGTTTATTCTTTATCTACCGTCTACACACAAAATCATATGAAGTCAGCTAATGGTCACTCATTAAAAAATACTTTTGCCTTTTAAATATTCATAAGACACACTGTAGTGAAAACCAATATATTCTTTCAAAAAAGAACAAAGGAGAAAAAACTCAAAGAGGCCAACTTTACAGGAAAGTTGATTTTCTTAAAAGTTCAGATGTTGCAAATTAAATATGCTGCTTTATCAACATGGTGTAAAGCAGATTTTTTTATCAGATTGTCTTCTGAACAACAATTTTTGGTCAATTACTACTTCCCATGTGGAAATTTCTCAAGGCTGAGCCATACTGTGTGCACAGCTGATATGGTACAATCTTTCCTCTACAGCTGGTCTTGTTTGTCACCTCGGCTTACTTGATTAAGCATTTTAATCAGTGCTTTGCGTAAGACTGTGTACCTTCTGTTGAAAATTATCTGGCTAGTGTTTAGTTGAAAACCAGTTGACTTCTTAACATCTTAGACTTTGGCCATTGCTCATTCCATAATTTTTGAAGGGTTTATAATCAGTATCTTAAATTCTTTCTTTCCTACCAAACAATAATAAATGTTCTCCAACAACTGCAAAATTCTGTACTAATAATATTGGTAAGCACCTTCCAATGAAGCTGCTAAGCTGTTTTACATTTAGCATAATGCCATGAAGAATATATAACAAGACTGCCTCATTTTTGCCTTAAGCTTTGACCTTTCTGCCTCTAAAAAAAAATACTGGGTTTAGTAATATATTTATTCCTTATCTTCTGACTGTTTTGTCAAATCATCCCTTTTATTCAGCCAGATCAGGTGTTTGAAGCATTTTTTTGGACAAAGTAATTCTGCTTTTTCTCCCAGAGTTCTCAGGAAATTAAATGCAGATTATATTTACATGCTTTAGTTAGCTTCAATGTACAATTTAAAATCACCTTTATTCTATTCATCCTGTCTATGTCCATATAGGTCTCCCTTATGATATTAACATAACCCAGGAGCGTTATCAGTTGGGCATTTCTAACTAGACCATTTGGCTGAGCTCCAGCTTTCTGCCTGGCTTTCTTAGCACAAGGAGGGAAACACCATATTTTGGGAAAATATAAGTGTGATATCCAGAGCACACATCACATTGTCTTAGTACCTTCTAGAAATTTTTATTGATAAATGAGAAACAAAAGCTCTCCAATGAATAAGCATAAGCAGAAGGACTTAAAAAAATTATATTTTTGCCTTATAACTGTGAAGAGAAGGCAAAGATTCAGTTAGATTATTAGTGTTCTCCAAGAATAACTACATATTCTCAAGGTGTATGAGACAAAAAATTCACTTCATGTGGGAAAAGATGAAGACACTATATTTACTGGATATCCACGACTACAATAGCCAAAGTATATATTTACAGCTGATTTGCTTTAAATTTACACTATATCCCCTCTATATCAAATACAAACTTCTAATTTACTAAAATCTCATCCTCTCTGCATTGACTACAATAGGTCACATTGAACCAGTCTTTAGATCCCATCTTCAGTGCCTCTGAATTCTCACTGTTAATCATAAGTCCTTGCTTATAAAATATATTTTAAAATTACTCAGCCCAGGACTGAGTAGCCTGTTTGTATGAGAACGCTGTGACATTGTACCTGACAACTTCATTCCAATTCCAGTTTGAAAGACAGTCTGTTGAAAGCTAAGCTAGTGCTGATGCACTTGCATTTTAACCTAGGTACATATCAACCTAGGAGCCATACTGCTGGTTTAACTACTACCTAACTGAATTAATGTGGTAACACTTTAAGCATAAATGACAAATATAGGTGATGATGATCAGTATAGGTATAATGCATAAAGCTGAAATACAGATTCCCTGATTTCTCTTGTCACATAAACAGGAATCTCATGAAAATGTTCATGTCAGTTTGCTGAAAAATTGGAACAAAATTTTCAAGATTTATTTATACAAGCATATATGCGTTATCTAAATATGCTTGAAAACTAGTAATATCTGTAAACACTTTTATTAAAATTGAAGTTCCTCTGTGTATATTGGCAAAACTGTTTCATGACAGATGAAGAATGACATATGATTACAGTTCTAGATTAGCTAAAATTGGTATGACTTTAGGTCAAGTATGAAGTATTTCTCATGTAAAAATACAGTATATACAGGCATTTTCACTCTGTAATAGGACTTCCTGAATCCTATGCAAACCCAAATTTTAATAAAGGCCCTTATCAGCTTTGAAAAATCTGTTCATTTTTTGACGGAAAAATGAGCCAAGAAAATAGACAGTCAAAGATGACTGAAACAGGTTCTACAAAGAGAGTGAACTCTATGGGAGACAGAAGTGTGGAAATTACAAAATACTAAAAATGAGAGTATGAGGTTGAAATAAGCTCAGTAAATTGACATATAAATGCATAGTTGCAAAAGAATGGAAATCCAATTCGGGGCTTAAAAGTACACTGACAGGTAGATTATCTCTAGATTAGAGAAAACTATAGCTTTAAGCTACATACTAGAATATTTCATAGGGAATCTCAGGTTGACCATTCCTTCCTGAATTGCTTGAAAGAGAATCCAAACATCTGTTCAAGTAAGACAAGGGGTCAACCCACAGCACAAGAACCAAGCCAAGCCAGACTAAAGACACAACTTCTGGGAGCAGAAAGTTCAGGTTTAAGACCCCAATGTTATCATATGTTTGAGAGACAGGTAGAAATTAGATACCACCTGAAGTTATTAATTATAAAATACTCCTAATTTGAGTATTCTGTAGATTTCACTTTCATGAGTAATTAAGATATCTTCAAAATACACAGGATCCAGAGCTGTCATGTGAATCATGGAAGAATCATAGAGAAACAATGCATAATTGGTTAGTAATTTGTAAGCTTTACTATATCATTGAATAAATATGTCAAGAGATTTTATTTGAGTCTTTGAGGACCTTTGGTCCACTACGCAGCAATGCTACAACACAGCAAAGAAATCTCTAAACTGGCATCAATACAAGCCAGGGTGTCTTCTCAGTGGACTGCAATGTCATCTGCATGTACTTAAATTTAGTTCACAGGCAGCTGATCTAAAATGCTTTGGCCTCCTGAAAGGCAGGCAGATTAAGTTTGATGAAGGACCACAAAACACAGCTTTCATTTTTATGACCCAGGCCTGACATCTATTGTGCACCCTTGTGCTTCTTATGCTTGGGTTTGCACATATGGATTTGATTTTTTTTTCCCAAATGACAAATGAAATGTAATGAAGGGAAACTGATTCATGATGTGAATTTTTCAGTACAGTTAATAGACGAACGTGCCATAATCCTGTATTCAGCAGACAGCAATTAAATTTAGTTTAGCATGACACAACTCCAGAGTTTTTTCTTTCCTCTGATTGATGTTCTATCAACTGTTGATTCGTTGGGGCTTCTTCTGTACTACTGTACAAACTGAAGGGTGACTAGCACTGTTGAATGAAGCTTCTCTGTGCCAGATATCTCTGATGATGTATCTTCACCCATCCCAGCAACCATGAAACTTTTGAGTTCCAATAATGTTGGACATAAACTTGAACAGCTCTTCAATCCTGTGTTGTAAAGCTACCTATCCCTGGCTTTTCACATAATTGTGCCTACTAAGAACCACTTTCATTACAAAAATAAATCCATGAAATACCTGGGACAATCCTACGAACAATTTATACACAGAATTTGAGGGCAAGTTAGGGATCAAGCAATGGAAGGACTGACTGCAGAATCTCATTGTTCAGTCTCAGTTCTTTAACCACAGCACAACACTCACAGTCAGCATTAGAAAGCAATATTTCTGCCATTTTTACTAAAATTGCTTCTTTCATTTCTGAAACAATTACCAAAAAAAAAAAAAAGCTGGCAATTACCAGTGACAGTAAACAGGACACATTCAGAGAAGTTACTTGCAATCTGGTGCATACAATTGATGAAAATAATCAGAAAAAAGACTATTTGCTAGCTGTTTCACTGTAACAACCAATGTAGCATAAAACCAGCAAATGAGTGTTTGATTTCCTATGTCATATCCTTATATTATATATATAAAATATATAAATAGACGCATACTTCCTCTGCCAGATACTTATATTAAGCCCTCTTACAAGTAGAAAAAGGGGGATGTAGGCTTTTAGAAAAATAAATTACTTGATGGATTAAAGTTTTTTAAATTACATTAATGATTAGTTTATTTTTAATGGTGAATTTTTTAATAGTACACTAAAAGGTGATAGTTACTTTTTAGTGACTACATATGCAAGTATAAGTTTATATATAAAGGACATTTCTTGTTTTTCACTTTTGTTTATGTGTGTATCCTGTGCATAAACATAGGATTAAATATTTCATACACAAACATCTTTCTGGTCCAAACAGAGTGCTCTGAAGATCTGACTGATAGAGAGTAACAGCCTGAAAAATTATCTTAGGTTCCAGTTCCATGAAGAATTTTGTATGAGCAGCATATTACAGACTGCAAAGTCAAATGCAGTCAACTATCCCAGGTTCAAGCTCTTGCCCCAGTCTCTAAGGCAGGGAAGTCTATTACACTGGATGACTACCACTCTCTTACTGAATGACCCTCCTGCTGTCCACCTGCCTCCCAAGAGTATGCCATCCTCAAACTGCTGTCACTGCATAATTTCCCATTCCTATAATGACATAATGTTACCTAATAAATAAACTAATTATCTCAAAGCTGAAGACTTTTTTTATTCAAGCTCAGAGATTAATTTTGTTCCCTGTGGGTTTTTCTCCATTGATTCTTCTGGTTACACGAAATGATCTAAAAACATTCTTTGGGAGTCAATGGGAAAGCTTAATGTATGTCAACCTGGCAATCTGCATTACCTCTACACTGTCCCAACTCCACTGCAATTATTAGTTACAAAAAAATTCAAAATGCTAGGAAACAAAAATGGGCAGTGAGAAAGTGCTTCTAGAATGGAAGAGAAGCAGAGCTGAAGATACTTTGTTGCTGCAGAAGTGTTAAAGAAGCAAAGAATGAACTGCTTCAAATGGAAGACTATCAGGTTTAAGTGCATGAACAAGCAAAACAAGGCATATTTACATATGTTGTTTTAGCTATAGCATCACAAAAGTCCTCATTTGAGCACTGGGAAAGATATTTCTGAAGGGTGATATTTATAAAGGGCATTTCTGTGCCAAAATTCTTATATGACATCTTAAATATATGGTATATACACATCTATACTATTTTATAGCAGAATGCCCAATCAGCACAGACAGCATATGTAGGTTGCTCTTACTAAATTATTTTACAGTACTCATTCTGCTGTAGGAAGACACTGAAATAGAGCTAAAATATATTTTGCCTCTGCTCATTCTTGTTTTTGTAACTGTCGCCTGACTATTTGATTAGTTTGACTGTCTTCTTTCACATTCTAGTGTCTTATATTTTTCTGCTCCAAGAAGTTTCTGGCTTTTTAATTTTTGCACTATTTTTATTAGCACACATTGTGCAAATGTGTAACCCTTCAGAGAAAATCCATTAATCATAATTATTTTAGCATTTTTTAGAAATTTTATAGGGAATTTGAAACATTTTTTTCTTGCCTTTCAGTAGTGTGATAGCAACAAAATTCCATCTTGAAAATAATTCCAGTGGTTTCTGACCACACTCCTTTATCATTAACTGCACCATAAATTAGAAATCCAACAATAAATATTATGGTACTATGATTAGGAACAGATTAAGTTGTCAGTTGGAACATGACTAGCAGCACATTTCTATGGATTACATTGTTTTGTGACCTTTTCCACTTATGAATAAAATTGGGGACTTTAAAATCTGTAGTTAGCTTTCTGAGATCAAAAAAACAATGCTTTTGGCTGCATTTTAAGCCCTCTGACTTTGCGCTGAAGCTGATGAAGAGGATTCATATGAGCCGTTCTGCTGACTCGTGTGTGGCCATAATGTCTGAAACTGGTGGATGGTAGAAAAACACTGAAGAAGACACTTAAGAGAGTTCTGCACGGCCATGACCATCTTAATTTCCACACTTTTGTCTGATCCCCACATCATCATAGTAATAAGAACATGTTGCTTTATAGCTCCTGGAGGATACAAAAAAAAAAACCAGACAAGCAGTACCAACCACACAGAAATGTTAAAGAAGGCAAATATACAAAACCCATTTACCTTCAGCTATTTGAATTCAAAGGGACTTTATCAGACAGCTCAGCCAATTTGCCATACTGTAGATTTCACCACTTTTTCATCACAGGAAATATCAAATTATGGGCACATTTTGGACATGTTTTATTTTTTGTGGAGTTGTCTTTGCAGACATAATATTTGTCTTCTCTGTGAAAAACAGTTCAATGGGACCTGCATTTTAAATAATCTTCTAAGATAACAGTACTTCTTTGCCCAGAACCCTGCTCCGAAAAGTATGGCTTGAGACCATCCAGACATCTACCAGGTGGTGAACTGGCGTGAGAATCTTCCTGGAAAAATTCAGGATGCTGCATATGCATGAAAAGTATAATATATTTCTGTGGAACCGCCCTTGCAGTTAATTTTGCAACATTAACCTTGTGATGTTTGACGCGGAAGAAAAACCTCAGCTGTTCCACACGTGGCAATAGAAATGGGTTTGCCAAACCAAAACAAAAATGGAGGAGTTTACAATTCACTTGGAATCCCAAAACACCCTCTGCTCATTTTGAAGGTTAACAGCAGTTCTAATTCAGGATATGCATCTTGCCAAAATCAGTGGAAAGTTACTATGAAAAAGGATGAAAGGGCTAAATTCTGCTCTCCATTACACAACTGTAAACTTCAGGGCAAGCCCGTCAAAGGGAATGTATGGCAAGAAGGAAGATTATTTTATACCCACCTAAATGAGAGCAGAGTTCAGCTAAAGACTTTACCATTCTTCCTGCATTTTTGTTCTTGATGCCTCAGAACTTTTTGGGTTTTTTAACTTCTGTAGATTTTAGAAGTAGTTGTGTAGTAAATATAGATTTTAATGTAGCTGTATAATATGCCACCTTTTAGCACAGTAGTTTACACATTTACCCAACTCTTTTCCCCATTTCATATCGAACTTTCTAAATTCCTCTAGCTTGTTTAGACTTCCCTCAAGGTAGGCCTTCTTTCTGTTTAAGAACACTTGCACCCTGGCTTGAACAACAAGACACATCATAGTCAAAGTGACCTTCAAGCCCAGAACTTTGGAGGAGCTACAAGGACTGTATGTGCTTTCACGAAGAGGAAGATGGGGAAGAGGGGGTCCCAGGACCCCTAACTCAATTTCCAGAGGGGTGTGCCGGGGGGAGGATCCAAGGGGGCAAATAGATCTGAGATTGGTTGGGATAATACCTTAAATTGTGGAACCCCCTGGACACATGAGCATGCATCATGTGTATTCCCTGGGTCTCAGGCCTGAGATTAAAGGACCTACTCTCTTTATCTTATCCCCTACACTAAATTGGTCTGGAGTCCTGTTTTCTGCGGTCTCTTATGGTAACATCCTTCACAAGGCAGTCAGACTTTCCTGTGACAATTTATTACACTCTCATCAGAATTGTTTAACATAAATTACAGATCTGACATTCTTGGTGTCTGTCACTTGTTCCTCGTGTGCAATATGTAATGCATATAGCACAATTAGCATCGATGGGAACGGTATGCTTAATTTAGGAACAGGTATGCTATAAAGTTGCTGGAAATGAAATACAGAACTTAAAATGACAAAAAATCTGCATTAACTAAACAAAATGAAGAAAATTGTTCAATTCTAAACATGTGACTGTTTAAAAATTTAGATAAATAATTTTAGAAATTATACCAACTGCAAAATAGTTTCTAAATATTAAAGGTTCTATTTAGAAATATTTCACACATGATTTCCTTACCATCTGTATTTGTAAAGCCTGAGAAGAACAAAATGTAACAACATCTGGTTAAAATTATTTGAAGGTACTAATGCTACACTGTTTGAATCTAAATGCAATAGAAGTATTCACCCTCCTTAAAAACATATTCTTTTCTAGATGAAAAGACTACCAATATATTCTTTGTGTAGACTTGTCATGTGTCTACAAGTAATGTCAAACTGTATTTTTAGCTATGGAGTTTACTTAATCCCACAAGGCTTTATCTTGCCTTTATGTTGACAAATGAACAAGGCTGAAATACATGGGATCTGAGCTTCTGTCAAGATAAACCATCTCAAAAGTCATTGTTCTTGTACACCTGTTTCCTTTAAGCTACTGACTTAAACACAGTTTTATTATTCTTCTGGGCTTATTACTAAATTCCTCAGTAGTTGCAATTAATTGCCTCCAAGTCTTACTTTCCTAAACAAGGTAAGAAAATGCAGCAGAAATATAACATAATACCAAGATGTGATGAGGTGGCTTTGGTAACTCTCATTCAACAAACATGGTTGTTTTCTTGCTAGGTTTTCTTATTCCCATGTTCCTGTTTTTCAAAATATACTTCTGACATATTACCAGATTAAAGTTCAAGTGTTACCTGCATTACTTGTAACATCTTTTAGTTATTAACACAGGCAGCAATTATTAGTAGTATTAAAATAAAGTTTTGGTTCACATCTCAGACTTGGTTTTATCTTTAGTGTTTCACTGTTGAACGATGAAAAAACTCTACCAGCTCTCTGTTTCTTCTATACTAATAAGCAGTGCATCTCAATGTTCTATAAACAAATATTAATAATTTCTAACAGATAAATATGAAATTTTTATTCTAGTTTTTTTTAAATAGATTTTTCCCTCAAAATTATTACATTCTTGGACTATATTAGGCCTGGGAGCTGCTGCAGAAATTACTCTGTCAGAATAACTGTTTTTCCAGACATTTTTAAAACACTCAAAATGTTGTGCATTTATCTATTTTAAGATAAATTTATTTATTTATTTATTTTAACATAGATAACCTCTGCTAGACCTCATCTAGAAATACTTTTTCTGAAAAGGTTAACCATACAAATCTGTAAATTTAGTAAAATTGTATCTACAATAATTATGTTCATCTTATCATCACAAGCCAAATCTTAGACTCATTTCTAAGTTTCCACTTATCTTAAAATAAAAACCTGCAATGGAACTTAGAGAACAAGGAAATAAAAATGCTTGGTATTATTCTGTACTACCAGGAAACTAACAGACTGGCTCTGGATGACCTCACTCCACAATCAGAACAACAGGCTTTTTTTCATCTTACAGAAATAATTAATCATGGGTCCAATTTGCCAGTCTGATGGCCCCCGTGGAACCAGAGCACTCCCCTCGGCTTTGCATCACTTCTGGTAGCTGGTTGCCTATTCTCGTCTCAGTAGTCTATGGGAGAGTTATGGGACTCAGACTTGCTTGGAACTATGCTGCTACAAGTGAAGAGACAAGTAGCCTATATGATTCCTTCTACTAGTTCTGGAAGAAGGGAGGGCAGGAAGAAGAAAGGCAGATACCTACTATCAGAACAGGCATGTATTTACTCTCAAACAGCCAGGGTTTTCCTTTGTCACCTCAAGGCTAATTACTTAACTGGAACTGCTCTGGTATAACAAAATAAGTTATAATTATGGAAGGGATGACAACATTGTTGACACTCAGTAGAAAGGATGAAAGAACTATTTGGATCAAAGATGAAAGACTTTTTTTATAAGCTGGGTCTGATTAGTGTAGAAAACCAGCATGCGAACACTGAGAATTCCTGAATTCTACCAACACGTGTAGATGTCCTAATAAACAGCAACATCTGTACAGCATAATGGGGATTTAAGCTCTCAAATAATTTAATTACAACCAGTATAAGCACAAGGAATATATTATGTAAAAAAGAGTAATGTTTCTCTTCAGTACATGCATTTACATTCACTCCTCTCCCCTCCTCTACCCAACTAGTCATTCCACATAGAAGACCATCAGATTGACCAAGCATGATTTCCCCTTGGTGTATTCTTCTTAAAATAATGCATACAAGAGTCTTCTTTTCTCTCACATAATTTTAGAAGTTTAACTGCTGTGTTTGATGACTCTATAACCAAGACAGCCAATGTCAGAGGACAGTCAGGTCTTGGACAGACTGAACTGCCCTCTGAACTGAGACCAGTTGCAGTCTCTCTCCACTATCTAGAGAGAAACACAAATCTGTTCACACTTTGCACATAGGTGCTGCAGTTAAGCACTTGAGTTAGCAAGTTGGCTTGCTGAACATAACACCAGGAGACAAATTCCTTATTCTCAATTTCCACATCCTTTCTGATCAGCATTCTTCACAAAATGTTCTTTCTTCTTGTTTTTAACATTTATGATGAATGAAGGGTTGCGAGGCTGCCTATGAAGTCAGTAAGGTGCACAAATACTTGAAAATAAGTCATTTGCTTGTTGCTACCAATAGAAGCCAGTGCAGGAACACCCATAAAGTACTACAGTAATGTCAGAGGTGACAGTAGTGTGTTCTCTTCCTTTTATTCTGTGTCTGTGTGTGGCAATACATTCTCTGCAGAAAACAATTTTGAATAATCCTTCAATATTTCAAGAGTATGACATGAAAACTGTTTGCACAGAGTAGTGAGTCTAGCTGTCAGACATGCTTGTGAATCTCCTCTTTTTACATATAGAAAAAGGATACACACGTTTTTCTTAAAGCACTGATTACTTCAATGGAAATACTTTTTAGTTGTTATTTTCAAGCAAATTAAAAGCTAAAGAAAACACTGGAGAAGCATAGAAAACAATGAGATTACAGACAGGCTGTTGTTCCTTAGTTACATAGACATGACCACAGAGATAAATTTGAACTACAGTTCTTAACAGGAAATTCTTTATCATCCAGTCAACAACTGCCATCTTATGAGCAAAGTGGAGAATACATAAACCTCACTATGTACCCATGGAGACTGTATCCTGAGGCTGTATGGGATGCACATGGTGCAAGAACTACTCCTAAATCCTGTCAAACAACTGCTTCTTCCTCTTCACCCACAATGAAGATCACAACGAAATTAAGACAACATCACCTTACTAAATGTCAACTTATTTTTTAATGAAGTACTGAAAAACATACTTCTCTTCAGAATCTATCAGACAGAGACTTGGCAGCAGGGATCCACACACGTACAACCTCCAGACTGATTGCTGCATCTCATTGCATTCAAGAATGAAAAATATATACTGGGAAAAAAACTCCCACTGCTACAAAAAGCAGCTGCTAGTCTGCTTAGCAACACAAGCCACTGTGAACACATCATTCTGGCACGCTGGTCTCTGTGCAAACTCCCCCATGATTTCAGAGCCCAGGTGGAGGTCATTGGCACAGTCCTCAAAATTCTCTGTGGGGCTGGCCTTAGGTCCTTGAGAGACTGTCACCCCTCTGCAGTGATGACCTCTTCTGACAGATGTGTTCCCTTGGAACAATGAAACTGTCAGCCAAGGGAAGAAGCTCAGCAATGCAGGAGACCTAACCTTACAGAAGCTAAATCTTGATGAGAATGCTACCATTCAGAAGAAGTGAACGACTAAATCTCACCAGCTGAAATCCTCAGACCTTTTGCTTGCCATCCTCAATAAGTTTTCTCCACACCCAACCAAACCTGCGAAATGGATGGATGGATTGTATATCAGTCTTCGGCGTATGATCATTGCCAGATGTAAATGCAAAACAGACATACATAGTGAGAGGAGTAATTTACTTCCATAATTGCTCTTGCGTGGTTCCTAGACTAGAAAAAAAAAAGCCTAGATGACTGCCTATCTACTCTGACTCAAACATATCTTATATTGAGGTCAATGAAAACCACTGAAAACTGAGCTGCAAGTCATTCTTCCCAATTCTGTGTTCTTTGAATTAGAATTAGTAGTAATTACAATTAAAGTTCTTTCCCTAGAAAGACAATAGTCCTTACCACTAGCAAAAACACTTCTCTTTCCTTCTCCCATAAAGTGCTTTTACTTTTACATTGGGGAACTACTCAAAAATGATAGGAAATTCAAAGTAGTCTTCTTAAAAGTTCTATATTTTTAACAGCACAGTGCTTGAGATGGGCAGAAAAATTTCCTATTGAGTATTTTTGTAAGAGAACAGGAACATTCAGTCTCAGAAAAATTTTACTCAGTTTAACAAGAGTGGTTAGCATCTGAAAGAAAAATAGCACAGCCTGTCATAAACATTTATTAGGATTAAAAGAAATGAGCCTGAATTTTTAACACTCTCCTCATACTATCATGATGTCACACTTAAGTCACGGGACTTTATCCTTACCTGAGATATGGGTGTTACTGAAGAAAAGTGCTGCACAGACTTAAAAAATGTGCCAGCTGGTAGAAGAAACAGGACTGACTATAAACCTTAGGGCAATAAGATTACCTGGCATGAATAAAAATGTATGTAATTCACTCAGGGGATTACATTTCTGACATCATAAACTACAAGAACACTGCCTGAATGCTTTATGGACAGCAGCAGAGCCCCAAGAGCAAAATCAACACTGCTCTCTGAAGTCATTCAATATTTTACATAGAATAGACCATGAACTCTTCAACATTTGAAGTTCAGAAACTTTTAAAAACACAATGAATAATTCAGTTTTTCTCTCAAGTGACCTCAGTGAAATGATGCTGGGGACTGGATTCAACATTATAAGTGAACTGAAACTGGAGCAGCATCTAGTAGTGCTACAGCCTAGGAGGAGTGGGAGCTCTCTTAAAACTTTTAAAGGTCTCCCCCTCATTCCCTGGTGTGCAGGTTTGATCTATACACTGTTTTTTACACAAATATTGCTATATTGGTTGTGGGATGATCATTCTCATGTTGTCAAATCAGTTTTGAAAAGGGTGCATTTATATTACTATAAACATGTGTGTTGAATCAGCCTTTTCTTTGAAAAAGATCCTGGTTCTAACTTCATCAGGAATAAAAGAGTTTTCTGACTTTATCAGTACTATATTGACGTCTCAAAGGTCTTTTCCAACCTAGTTGGTTCTGTGATTCTGTAATGCTGATAGTTAGAACACTTTGCACAGGTGTTCACAAGCTATAGCCATGTGGATGGCACATTGAGTGCTTACGTTAAGGGAGCCATGTTGTTTTGCTGCCTGGTAATGTTCATTAATGAATTGTACAGAAGTTAATGCATGGAAGTAAGTACTTTTTTTCTGTGCTACTACTAAGTTTTAGAATTTCTTTTTATTTAAATACAAGTGATTCAATCTGCTCCTCTTCCAAAAATGAACCAATCATTTGCTACAATTGTACACAATTCTGAAATGCATCATGTTTTTAGCAATTAATTTTATTTAATTAATCACAGTATCTAATGCCAATCTGAGTTTTCTCTGACAAGTCAGCCCTACATTCCAGTGTTACAGTCAATATATTTCAGTTAGCACCTGTGCTTCATTACCAAGAGCAGGCGTAAAGATGTAATTTAACTGCAGAGAAAGTACCACATTCACCAAGTCCCACTTCGTAGAACTCTGTAAAAGATAACAGGTACAGCTAGGGTTAATTCAGCCCATTGTGTCTTCTGTAACCTCCTTTAATAGTGTTATGAAATTATAGCCATTAAAACCAGCTAGTGCATGGCTGTGGGCATGCCCCTGCTGTATTCCTGTCAATCTCCTAATTTCAGTTTCTTTTATATAGTATGGGGGGGCTTCGCGCGGGCGGGAAACTTCCGCGCTGCGCGCACGGAGCTCCGCGCCTGGCCGGTGGCCCTGAACACGCCATGCGGGACCCCGCTAGGCTCGGGGGCTGCTGCAGGCGCTGTGCAGGACACCGCGCCGGCCCGGGGGCTTCGCGCGGGCGGGAAACTTCCGCGCTGCGCGCACGGAGCTCCGCGCCTGGCCGGTGGCCCTGAACACGCCATGCGGGACCCCGCTAGGCTCGGGGGCTGCTGCAGGCGCTGTGCAGGACACCGCGCCGTCCCGGGGGCTTCGCGCCGCGCGCGCTCCGCGCGCGCGGTTTTGGACCCCAGGCAAGGCCGCGGCAGGAGAAAGGAGAGAGAGGGGGAGCCTTGCCAGCGAGCACTGCACCCCCGTGGAAGATGAGAGCACAGCTTCGGAGCACACAGAGGTTTGCCGTTCCAGGTTTGGGGAGGGAGGGAGAGGGGGAGGGGGACGGAGCAGAGGGATGGGTGTTGAGCTGGCCATGGGGGTCCTTCGACTGGCGGGTGGGAGAGCAGGGCTGTCCCGTATGAAACATCACATCACATGTGAGCAGTGCACCTGGAATTTGTGGTAACACAGTGGGGGAAGGATAAGGTCTGGGTGGACAGAGGGTTCTTTTGATTGATGGGGGTCCCGGCCAGGCTGGGGCCTTGTAAGGTACCTCAGCCTTGGACAGGTACGGGGGCCAGAACGGTTGGTCGGTTGGTTTGTTTGTTTGTCTATTTATTTCTTTCGTTTTGGCTCTCCTGCGGCTACTGCCCAGGTTTGGCATGTTCTGGATATATTTGCTTTGCTCTGTTACAACCTGAAAGAGTGGGCAGGACAAAGGGTTGTTACTGGAAATAAAAGACTTGCCCAAATCGTTCTAACAGGAACGTAGCCTATGTACCCCTGTGTGGTTGCGAGCTATGCTGGCGAGGGTTCATGCCTTCGGTAGGGTCGCCCATACCAGACAGGTCAAAACCATAGGACCAGATAAACTACATCCCTGGGCAGGATGAGCTCATTAGCCTTCTGGCAGTCATCCTAGGAGAAGGACAACTCTCATCCCAAACCCGGGCAGATGGAGCTCGCTTAGCCCTGGAAGGCCATCCATCTCAGAGAAGGTCACTCTAATCAAACCTACGTCCTGAGGACCTCGCTGCCACCGTCCAAGCTTGCTCGGCCCTGGCAGATGAACCTCAGGATTAAAGGGTGGGTTCAGTTCCGCGCATACTGCATCTCACCTAAAAAATCCATTGCGCAGGCTTGAAGGCTTTACCCACATGCAAAAAGTCCTGTAGCGATGGGCGAGGGTCGAAACGGTAGGTGAAAGATGCACTGGGAGCCGCAGACTCAACCCTGCATGCAGGCGGTTCAGGATATTGGTCATTTGAGACTGACGGAGATGAGAGTCTCTTGGGGCAGCACCCTGAACGACCAAGCAGCCTTTTCAAGGACAGCACTGCTTGCTCCACTCGGAGAGGGGCCTAGAAAAGGTGGCCTAAACAAAGCTCATCTCCACCTTCACCCGGTTGGTTAACCGCAGACCGACGGGCATCTTCTTCCAATGCGGTCGCACAAAGAGCAAAAGACAAAGGCATGCACCTGCCTCCAAAGGTGTACTCAAATTAACTCTAGCATGTTGGAACATCAGAACCATGCTCGATTCTGCCAATAGTGGACGTCCTGAGCGACGTTCTGCCCTAATTGCCCATGAACTCGCTCGTCTCAACATCGACATTGCTGCTCTCAGTGAAGTTCGCCTTCACGAGGAAGGCAGCCTCAGAGAACATGGTGCCGGTTACACACTCTTCTGGTCAGGTAAGCCCAGAACCGAAAAACATCTCTCAGGTGTCGGCTTCATGATCAAAAACTCCATTGTCCCTAAACTCGAAAATCTGCCGACAGGTCACTCTGACCGCATTATCTCCCTACGCCTTCCACTAAACAACAAGCAACACGTTGTCATCTTCAGTATATATGCCCCAACTCTCCAAGCTGACCCTGCTGAAAAAGATAAATTTTACACTGACCTGCGCTGTCTTACCCAAAAGGTGCCCGCAGATGATAAGATCATTATCCTTGGTGATTTCAACGCCAGAGTAGGTAAGAATTTTGAAGCCTGGAAAGGAGTATTAGGCAAGCATGGTGTTGGAAACTGCAACGATAATGGTCGACTTCTGCTAGAATTCTGTGCGGAGCAACAGTTCACCATCACCAATACTATCTTTCAGCAGAAAAATAGTCTGAAGACAACCTGGATGCACCCCAGGTCTAAGCATTGGCACCTCATTGATTATGTCTTGGTGCGACAGAGAGATGTCCGCGATGTCCTCCATACCCGCGTGATGCCCAGCGCAGAATGTCAAACAGACCATCGGCTTGTGCGCTGTAAACTCAACCTTTATCTCAAATTCAAACCCAAGAGGGGCAGTATCCCAAGGAGAAGACTCCAAGTTAACGATCTCCAATCAGCCACAGTAAGAGAAAGATTCCAGGCAAACCTTCAAACTAAGCTTGATAACCATTCCACAGATTCTGCAGTTTCCTCTCCCGAAACAATTTGGCAGCATATTAAAAGTAGCATCCTGCAATCCTCTGAAGAATCCTTAGGGTTCTCCCTCAAGAAGAACAAGGACTGGTTTGATGAAAATAATCAAGAAATCCAGGAATTGTTGAGGAAGAAGAGAACCGCCCACCAAGCACACCTTGCACTGCCTTCCTGTCACGCTAGAAAAACAGCCTTTCGTCTTGCTTGCAGCAAGCTCCAACAGAAACTCCGTGACATCCAGAACAAATGGTGGACCGATCTAGCTGCAAAAACTCAACTATGTGCAGATACAGGGGATCACAAAGGATTCTATGAGGCCCTGAAAACAGCATACGGGCCTACATACCAAGTCCAAAGCCCACTACTCAGTGCAGATGGTCAAACGCTTCTGACAGATCAAACCTCCATTCTGTATAGATGGTCTGAACACTTTCAGACTCTTTTCAGTACCAACCGTGTAGTACAAGACTCAGCAATTCAGTCCATCACACAACAACCAGTGAAATACGAATTGGATACTGCCCCCACTCTAGGAGAAACCCTCAAGGCCATACAGCAGGTGAAAATCGGCAAGGCAGCTGGGGTTGATGGAATCCCACCTGAAGTCTGGAAACATGGGGGCCTTGCACTCCATGCTAAATTTCATGAGCTTGTGGTGCGCTGTTGGGAACTAGGCGAACTACCATCAGACCTTCGTGATGCAGTCATCATCACCTTGTATAAGAAGAAAGGTACTAAATCAGACTGTTCAAATTACCGTGGTATTACTCTGCTCTCCATTGCTGGCAAAATCTTGGCAAGAATACTCCTGAACAGACTAATACCCGCTATAGCAGAAGAAATTCTACCTGAAAGTCAGTGTGGCTTCAGAGCCAACAGGAGCACCACAGACATGATATTTGTTCTCAGACAACTGCAAGAGAAGTGTAGGGAACAGAACAAAGGTCTCTATGTAACCTTTGTCGACCTCACCAAGGCTTTTGATACTGTGAGCAGAAAAGGTCTTTGGCAGATTTTGGAACGTTTAGGTTGTCCCCCCAAGTTCCTTAAAATGGTCATCTCACTTCATGAGGATCAGCACGGCCAAGTCAGATATGGCAACACACTTTCTGAGCCCTTTCTAATAAAGAATGGTGTGAAACAAGGCTGCGTTCTCGCTCCTACCCTATTCACAGTCTTTTTCAGTATGATGCTTCAAAGGGCCTCGGCAGACCTCGATGATCAGGACGGTATCTACATTCGATATCGTACTGATGGAAGCCTATTCAACCTAAGGCGACTGAAGGCCCATACTAAGACCCTAAACCATCTTGTCCGGGAGCTGCTCTATGCTGATGACGCCGCCCTTGTTGCCCACACAGAAGCAGCTCTGCAGCATTTAACATCCTGCTTTGCAGAGGCTGCTGAGCTCTTTGGGCTGGAAGTCAGCTTAAAGAAGACAGAAGTTCTCCATCAGCCTGCACCTCAGGAAGTCCCCCACCGTCCCCACATCACCATCGGCCAGTCAGAACTCAATTCAGTCCAACAGTTTAATTACCTAGGCAGCCTCATCTCCTCAGATGGTAAGATTGATGGGGAGATAGACAATAGGTTAGCGAAGGCATACAGTGCTTTTGGAAAACTCCATAAACGAGTTTGGCGTAATAAACACTTGAAGAAAAGCACCAAGATCAGTGTTTACAGAGCCATAGTGCTGTCTACTCTTTTATATGGTTCCGAATCATGGGTCATCTACCGCCACCACCTGCGTCTCCTAGAACGCTTCCATCAACGCTGCCTCCATACAATCCTTAACATCCATTGGTCAGACTATGTGACCAATACATCTGTTCTCGAACAGGCAGCAATTACGAGTATTGAGGCCATGCTCCTGAGAACGCAACTGCGATGGGCAGGGCACATCTCTAGGATGAAGGACCACCGCCTCCCTAAGATCCTGCTCTATGGTGAACTTGCCACTGGCTGCCGCAAGAGAGGAGCTCCAAAGAAAAGATACAAGGACTCCCTGAAGCAACAACTCAGCCTCGGGCATATTGATCACCATAACTGGTCCACTCTGGCCTCTAATCGGGAGGCCTGGAGACAGACCATTTATAACGCTGCTGATGCTTTTGAGAAGGCACGCAGGATCACTCTTGAGGAGAAAAGACAACGCAGAAAGAATCGAGCCTTGCAGAATATACCATCTAAGGAGTCTTTCTGCTGTGTCTTTTGCAACTGGACTTGCCTTTCTCGTATTGGCCTTTTTAGCCACCAACGCGCTTGCATGAAAAATGGGTAGAGCCCTTCCCAAATCTTCGTTCGCGAAGCCTAGCCATGATATAGTATGATGGGTCACTTTGATTAAAACCTCAATAAAAGCTATTCAACCTTTTACATAATATTGACACATTTGACAGAGATGTCTCTCCTGGGCTGAAAAGGAGCATGTAGATATCAGAAAATATGCATCAGTACTGCACAGTAAGCATGGTCCTTGGTACAAGTGAGAGCTGTCCCCTCTGAGCATCAAAACAAACTACATCATTGCAATGAGAAAACAGCATGCATGGTGGGCGTGCAGGACTTACTCCATTGTATCAGGAACAGTGCGGCCAGCAGGTCCAGGGAAGTGATTCTTTCCCTTTACTCAGCCCAGGTGAGGTCACACCTGGAGTACTGTGTCCAGTTCTGGGCCCCTCAGCTCAAGAAGTTGAGATATTGAGGTGCTGGAGCAGGTCCAGAGAAGAGCAACAAGGCTGGTGAAGGGTCTGGAGCACAAGTCCTATGAGGAGAGGCTGAGGGAGCTCAAGTTGTTCAGCCTGGAGAAGAGGAGGCTCAGGGGAGACCTCATCACTCTCTACAACTACCTGAAAGGAGGTTGTAGCCATGTGGGTGTTGGTCTCTTCTCCAGGCAGGACAAGAGAGCACGGTCTTAAGCTGTGCCAGGTGAGGTTTAGGTGGGATATTAGGAAGAGATTTTTTACGGGGAGAGTAACCAGACATTGTAATGGGCAACTCAGGGAGGTGGTAGATTCACCATCCCTGGAGGTTTTTAAGATGAGACTGGAAGTGGCACTTAGTGCCATGGTCTAGTAACCACAGTTGTAGTGGATCAAGAGTTGGATTCAATGATCTCGGAGGTCTTTTCAACCTGGTTGATTCTATGATTCTATGATTCCCCACAATACAAGAGGAAAGGGAAGTAATTGTGCTAATGTTAAAAAATTCAATCAGCACTGATGTTTGTTATTACAGCATACCCTTGGCATCACACAGCTTGCAAAAAACCCACACAAACAGCCAGTGAAAGACACTCAGTGCACAGAAGTGTCAAAAAATGAAACACAGAAGATAGAGGTACAACAGATAAATAGATAGACGAAATCATTTTTTAGGTGGGCAGAATTTTAATTCCATGTGAAAGAACTGAAGCTTAATGTGTAGTGAGAGGCTGTTCAGTCTGAAAATACTGGGCAAGGGGCTCGGAATGGACAAATGACAAAGGCACAAGGAAATATGAGGAGTTTAAGATGTTGTGTGTTGCACAGAAAGGATGACAGCAAGAAGAGAGACAGGCAGACCTAGAAATAAAATATATCCTTCCTGCTCTACTCTGCACTGGGGCAGCCTCACCTTGAATATTGTGTGCAGTTTTGGGCACCACAATATAAGAAAGATATTAAGCTGTTAGTGTCCAAAGAAGGGCAACAAAGATGGTGAAGGGCCTTGAGGGGAAGTCATACGAGGAGGTGCTGAGGTCACTTGGTCTGTTCAGCCTGGAGGAGACTGAGGGGAGACCTCATTGCAGTCTACAACTTCCTTGTGAGGGGAAGAGGAGGGGCAGGCACTGATCTCTTCTCTGCGGTGAAGAGGGACAGAACACGAAGGAAAGTCTTGAAGTTGTGTCAGGGGAGGTTTAGGTTGGATATTAAAAAAAGGTTCTTCCCCTAGAGGGTGGTTGGGTGCTGAAACAGGCTCCCCAGGGAAGTAGTCACAGCACCAAACCTGAGAGAGTTCAAGAAGTATTTGTATAATACTCTTGGGCACATGGTGTGACTCTTGGGGATGGTCCTGTGCAGGGCTAAGAGTTGGACTCGATGATCCTTTTGGGTTCTTTCCAACTCAGCATATTCTGTGATTATGTGATTCCTTCTTATCCCTTCTTGCCAAATAACTGGATTTTTGTAATACTTGTTAGTAATTCAGATTTCATTCTTGCAATACATGGCTTCATTCTACTCAGTGCCAAACAAGCCTTCAGCAACCCAGCAGACAAGCAGCATGTAAGTTAGAGTGGATTGCAGGTCTCACTGTACCATATCTTCAGCTCCCAAATCTCTGTGCCTTTCTAAAGGAGAAAGAAGGTGTACACCTCACCTGACAAGAAGCCAGAGATACGTCCTCACAAGGAATAGCCAACCAGTGTTGGCCTCTGTTCTGAAATCATTGCCAATCATCTGGTTTTGAGTGTCATGTGGCTGATTCAGGCCTTTCATGCTACCTCAACCCATTTAATATTACTTAATCTACTAAGTAGCATAAGATAACCTTGTAAATAGGCTAAATCAATAAAAACGGTAGGTTAGCAAAGCATGAAGAAACATTGTAGATGCTATAGGCCCAGTCTGGCTTTGGTCATGCCAATAAGAAAATGCCTGGAAATTACCACAGGACAAGAAATTCAGGGAAAATCAGTAAGGCAAAGCTTTCTGTGCCATAGATCAGCTTAGCAATAAATGTTTGCCCTTAGTTGTATTATAAAGATTAAGCTTATTTTGTATCAGTAATGAAAGAACACAAAAAAAGGCTGCCTCTCAAGAACAGTGCCAAATGTGTGCGCACACACGCACAAAAGTTTTTATCTATTAATTCCCAGAGACCCTCTTTGAAATGAGTCTTGAAACTTAGATAACTTAAGTAACATTTCTTCTTAACAGTTTTGCTAACTTCAATGCACAATTTAAAGTTCCAGAGGAAGTACTGTCATGCTCGTTCTCATTATCATAAATACAATCCTTGATTTACCAGTGCTGTTGTATGCGGATTTTTCTGTTTTATTTGTATTATGGTTGAATTTATTCACCTCTGCATTAGCCTCTGCCTTTATGTAGAGATCTTTTAATGTTTCATCAGGAAAGCCTTGAAACTCTGGAAGTATTCCTTTACCTTCCTTAGTTCCCAAGAGATGTTTGACAGCAAACCATGCCATATTTTAACTCCGATAGCTTGTGCGACAACTTCTGGCATCTCTATACCCCCTGTATCCAGACACAAAAACTTACACCTTGAAATGTAAATATCTAAATCTGAGTCACCCTATAATTCCTATATTACCAGTGGAGAGAAATAAGTGGTTTTATAATGTGATTCATTTCAGATGTCAGCTATGCTCCAATGACTTAGTAGGCCTTTTTCTCTCCGTCGATTGCTAAGAAAGCCCAGCAAATCAGCTCAGATTAAAATATCAAAATCTGTAGCTGCCCAAACATAAATCTTACCAATTCTGTGACCAAACAACCATAGGTTGCAAAAATCCTACCTTCATTCTCTGGGTCAAGTATTAACTGAAACAAAAATCAAATATCCCCACTTCCCATTTCTCCCATAGTGAAGACCATGTGGCAAATGGATAGCTTTTTATTGTTAGGCAGTGTAAAGCCATACAGGTATAAAGCCTGTTCCTCATCTGTCATGGATATTCTGGAGGTCTATGAGATATAAAAAGAAGTGCATGCAAAATACCTCTGCAGTCTAAAAAGTATGGGTCTGCCTGATACAACACTTAAGTGTCATAAGTTGAGCTGTGCCTCGCACTAATGGTGAACCTCTGCCAGTGATATACTGATGAAAACATACTTGCATGCTTTGTCTTTATTCTGATAATCCTTTTTACAGGATCCTATCCATAATGAAGGAGATTATGTTGTCTAAAAACTCTATTTAGGTTGTTTCTTTACTATAAAATTGGGGTGTTGGGTGATAAAACTAAGTTTGTGGCATCACATGATGAAGCAAAAATTTAAGGAAACCACCTAATTTCAAGTTAAGAGAAATGGAATATGCGCCTTGATTCCCTGCAACAAGACTTTAGTATAAACTCCATCCCTTAAGTAGAGTTACACAAGCATAAAAGGAATGCAAAGCAGTAGAGAAGACAGGCTCAGAAATTAGCACAGAACAAACTGTCATAGAAAAAGACATGTACTCTGTAGTTCTTACACAGCTGAAGCCAGAAAAAAGGGAAGCAAAGTCCAGGGCATTCACCATTTGGAAGGATCTCTAGGGCACATACTGGCCATTTCAATTTTCCACTGAAGAAGTTATTCGGTTACTTTGCAGAGACAGATACCTTTTAGATACATTGGAATGCTGTCATTAACGGGGATAGGGAAAACAATTTCCCTTAAAGATTTGAGGAGAACAGGGATGGAATGAACATAAAGCTAGACCAGGCTCTTGTCTCAGCTCCATAACCAATTCCTTTTTTCTCTTCCCTTTTCCTTTGTTTCAGTTCTCTATTGTAAAACAGGGACATATTAGCATACGTATCTCCATGAGTTGCTATAAAGATCAATCCCGAGTGTCTGTGAAATGCAAAGCCTTTTTTATTACTGCAAGTGTAGGAGGCAGTGATTTCTTTTGTGATTTAGAGAAGTGTAATACTGTAAGAAATTACAAAAATAGCTTTTTAATGTAGGTTTTAAAAGTACTTACAAAAGTTTAAGTGAAACTTGACAATCTTTCTATCCATTAAAAAAAGTACTTCAAGTTCCTACTTCAAGTAATGTAAAAGAACAATAAAAAGAGACCAAGAAGAGATTAGACTCATCTTACAGAGTGCCTTCTATTAAATGAAGTTCTATAATTAATTTTAATTCAAATCCATTGAATTTTTTTAATATCTCATCTTTTAAGAACCAATTGTGTATTTTAAGTCTGATACAGTCAGCAGAATTGCATTGAAGTTAGACTTGGGTTTTGGCAAGAGATTTTGGAAGCTGACCTATCTGAATTTTTTTCAGCAGAAACTGCGTTTGAACACATTGAATTTTCAATGTTTATTGAGCACAGTCACAACTACGGATATAGAAAAAATTACCTTCTAGCTAGGGTATCATAAGTCTAAGTTTGACAGTTCCTAAGTGTAGAAGAAGAAAAACGCATGATTTTGGTGAGAAGGGAAAGGTAGGAGTATTCGCTCAGGGAAGTGTCTGCGGTTGGGGAAGACCTAGCATGGGAAAGAGCTCTTTCCCACAAAGGGGTTGTGTATGTTCTCTCTGCATAGAAGTAACTCCCCTCCTTCAGGGAGACAGATGATTTTCAAACATGTCTAGGGGCCCTTGCTGGGAATCAGTCAGGCCATAAAACACAGGGGAGAATACAGCCTTGAAAAAGTTATGCGCATGTGAAAGATGGTGTTATAAAAGCACCAAAACGGGTATCCTGCTTTGCTTTTTTCACCCGCTGCATGAGTATTCAGTGATGTATTGCAGTGTATTAGGGTCTCTGACTACAAAAATAAACCTTTCCTTAAAACCTTAGCTGTAGCCTGGTGCCTGGGGTTACCTGTGTGCATATCAATTCCCACATTAAGACTTCTGCAATTTAGGCTCAGCTTTACCATTATCTTCCAAACACGCAAGGTAGAGTTAGTGATGTCACTTGCAATTCAGGAATCCTCAATCAAATCAATTCAGGGTTCATAGCAGGGCTGTTTAAGAGAAGATTTCTCACACCATATATTCACCACAAATTCATATATTATGCAGCACTGCACAGAAAAATTAATTCCACACTGCAACAAGCACTTGCTTAGTTGCTCTCCCAGTATATTCTGGGTTGAGTTATGGTACCATGTTACGGTAACATGGAATACAATTTTTAAGGTATTGTAGCTGTTGTGAGAATAATCTTTCATTTTTAGGCAGAATTCAAGACAAAATTAATCATATTCTGTTAACTTGAGTGTTTACATCATTACTTTCTGGCCATATTCTAAATAAATTTTCTCTACAAAACAACATCAAGGTTTCTCAAGTGAACACCTACCCCTCAAAATAATGCAAATTAATACTAGCAATAGTCTCTTCCTTAGTTTACCACTTTCAACCACACATTTCCTTGTAGAGAAGAATGGATTATGTACAACATAGGCAAGACTGCTGTGATATGTTTTTTCACAACAGAACATCCTTCTTTCCTTTTTTCCCTTCATAGAGTGTCTAATAGTTCATCCCACAGACCCTAAAGGAATTCAGAATTAAATACATGCATCGCTGTGTACCACTGCCATCTGCTGCTAATCTCCCTCTGTGGATACAGAAGGTCCCCTGAAGTTGTGTCAGGGGAGGTTTAGGTTGGATATTAGAAAAAGGTTCTTCCCCTAGAGGGTAGTTGGGTGCTGGAACAGGCTCCCCAGGAAGTTGTCACAGCATCAAACCTGAGAGAGTTCAAGAAGTATTTGTATAATACTCTTGGGCATATGGTGTGACTCTTGGGGATGGTCCTGTGCAGGGCTAAGAGTTGGACTCGATGATCCTTTTGGGTCCTTTCCAACTCGGCATATTCTGTCATTTTGTGAATTTCAGTTTCAGCAAGAAAATTCTTTTCTTCCACCAATCAGTGAAAAAGGTTTGTGCTTGCAATCTCATACAGAACCAGACTGTTCCAGAGAGGAAGTGTCCATCTTAGAGACTCCAACAGTTTACACATTTGCCATCTGTACTCAAAGATCTTCAGTAAGAACATGTTATTTCTAGAGTCCCACTTCTGCAGCACTTCTGACACCCACTCATTCACACCATTTTTAAGGAGTACATCATGTCAGAATGCAGAATTGCTGCATAGTTACTTTAATTTATATGGTACACTGACTTCAGTTTCTAAATACATGCAACCAGGATATATGAAAATCTGCTCCATAAATATTGTCAAGAAGCAAATACAGTTCTACATTAAAAAGAGCAAAGGAGTTTGTGATAATGAGGAAAATAAAATAGAGGACTCTGAGTCTCATTTATAGCTGTACGGCTAATTGAAGCTACAATACAAATCAATTGGACAAGACTTGAGTTGCAGGAAAACATATCCTCTACTTTACAACTTGTATTTTGTAAAAGATGCAGCTACATGTTTCATCTACAATATGTGGAGAACAGAATAGCTCCCATTAATATTTCACATGATCTTTCATACATTTTTAGATAGGGATCTAGACAGAACAGAAATGTGTGTACAAGCACAAAAATATGTGTATGAGTTCATAAACCTTGAAATTAAAAAAAATAGTGGGGAAAATTTCCCACCTATTTGAAAGAACTTCCAGAACTACTTTTGCTTGTCATTGAAAGACGTTAGCAGCTGCTTTGGAGAAACACTAGGATACTTTGGGGCTTCCATTTCTTACTCTTGAGTTCTGAGGTAGAGCTCGCTGTGGCCTTCTTCAAAAGAAAATCCTGAGGCTTTTACTGCTAGATATACTAAGCACATGTTTTAAAGCCCAGAAAATGGTTATCAACTGGGATACCTGCTGTGACAATGAGTTGAAAGAACTTGCTGGCTGGGAAACAGACAGGGGTGAAGTAACACCTCTGGCAGTGCCCGGTCAGAATTGAAATGACAAGGTAACAGGGGAATACAAAAAAAGATCAAGCTTGAAAAGGCAGATAATTATAATCTAGAGCATACGAACAGATGGCAACACCATCAATCAATGAATAAATAATAGTGCAATCTGACTTGATGGGACAATTGGATGAACTCAGATGACACCAGGCACATTCCACCTGATATAACTAACTAAGCAGCAGTCATGAAGCAGAGCAGGATGTGAGCACATTCACACCCTACAAAATTGAAAATACAAAATTAGCAGGTCTTATATGACTGGATATATTTGAACTGCTATTGTGATGATGAATTTATATGTGGGTTATCACCTGGAGATAAAACCACTAGTTACAGAATATCTCTGCAACCGGACTGGCCTTTAAGAAGAGGAATGAAAAACAAAACAAGGAACACAGATGAACAAAAAGGGCAACTTGCATTGTTCATTCTTCTCTGAATGGAAAGAAACATGTTGCCATTAATAATGCTATTAGTCACATACCTGTGCAATTCTGGCAAGTGAATTTAGTAACACGTGTCATCCACTTTGCTTCTTCCAGTTCCTGTTTTATAGTTTAATTTCAGTTCCACTACTGAAGTACAGCAGAGTTGTTAGCTGTACGGTACTTCAGATGCTGCTGCAAATTCAATTACAGTTTTATTTTGTCATTTGATATGTCAGCGGAATAGAA
This sequence comes from Neopelma chrysocephalum, assembly GCF_003984885.1. Classification (NCBI taxonomy): domain Eukaryota; kingdom Metazoa; phylum Chordata; class Aves; order Passeriformes; family Pipridae; genus Neopelma; species Neopelma chrysocephalum. Next base: position 3,684,670 of record NW_020897719.1, read on the forward strand.
ACAATCAAGAAGATTGACACTGATCATAATCTGAATTGGCATGCCCAATCCTTGACAGAGGCATAATTTAAAAAAGGTGTCAGTCATTTAAGACTCCTGACTCTCCAAACTACCCCGTAATGTGCATCAGAATGGTGGATTCTTCACTGCTTGCAAATAAACCTATACATTATTCTTTGCTAAACAGAATTTCCTCGATAGAAGAATTACTTTTTAAGACGCACATAAATTTAATAGTGAACATTTGTGGCTATTATTTTAGTTTAAAAGTTATATACAAAATCCAAGGTACTTGTACTACACAGAGCATATTCAAAGAATTACTTTAGCAGACACATATTCCTGTGTCCAAAATTATGATTCAAAAGTTCTACCTATGAAAATATCAGAAACTTGTTAAGACCCTCCCTTGTTAAACATAAGAGATCCATAGACTATGTAAGGTTTCAGGAAAGGGAGGTTATGTATCTATACCCAATGTTCTCTGAAACATGTAATCCATGCCCATACTGAGAATATAGGTCTTACCGCAAGCAGTGGCATTTCTGTCTTCAGGATAAAACCAACAGCCATGTTCAGGCTCCATTGACCCTTCTGCTATATGCAAGAACATACAAACCAACATATTGCTGCCTTAACTTTTGTTCACCTGCAAAATAATGCCCAGGCCATAAGACAGTGGGGTGTTGAGGGACAAGGACAGAGAAAATTACTGATAATGAGGTTAAGATGAACATGAGGAAATGAGCTCACTGTCTTTCAATGATAAGCCACATCAAGATGGCTCCATGCTGTTTCACCCATTCACAGCTCCTGAGCTGTGACTTTGTCTTTCCTGCAAACAGCACTTTCACAGCCACCCAACATTGTCAGAATACCTCTTTAATGGCATCAGGAATGTCTGAGATTGTGGAAGGAGTCCTAAGTGCCTGGATCTGTAAATATCAGGAATGGGGATATTTCATAACAGAATTACTGAATGAGGTCAACAAAGCTCATAGATAAAGGAGATGTGGTTGAAATAGGCTAACCTGAATTTTCTAATAAGCTTTTGAGAAATTTCTCATCAAAGGCTTCTATGGAAACTCAACATTCAAAGCTTTAGGGAAGGTCTTTATGTTGATAAATAACTGGTTAAAAGACAGGGAACAGAAGGTAAGTAGGTTAGTCAGACAGCTCTAGCAATGGAGGGAGGTCATTAGCAGAATTCCACAGGGATTTGTAAAAGGGAAGCAGTTATTCATCATATTCCTAAGCAACCTGGTAAAATTGGTGAGCAGTGAGGTGAGAAAGCTTTATAATGATATTAACTTATGCACAGAGAAAAGGATGATGGCTTGCTGACTGTGAAGAATCAGGAAAGATGCTTATGGAAAAAAGCCCCTAGGCAATAAAATGGCAGATGAAATTCTTTGTAGTTGAATGCACAGTGATGCACAGAGGGCAAAACAATTCTAGGATCAAGAGTTATTACATACACAAAACTGCATGCATTTTGAGACAGTATTAGAGGACCCTACCACATATCATTGGCTTGTTCTTACTCTCCTGGTTGGCTTCTGCTCATAGTCACGGTTTGAGGTAGGATACTAGTTAGGATGGACTTTTGGTCTGACCGGGTTCAACTGTTATGTTCTTACAGATGTAACCTAAGTTCTAACATGGTCTACATGACAGAAATACCTTCTGGTTTAGGACTCTGCAGAGTTACTGTGTGCTTGCATGGCAATAATCATTAACTCAAACCTGTCAGCTATGGATGTCAATAGCATCAAGGACCCTATGGACAGGTTTCAGTCCTCTTGAGTGTTCTTTATGAACCAGCCACAGGCCCCTCTAGTGGCTACGCTGTGACCATCCATGTAAGACATTTTAGTCACATAAAATGGGAAGATACAGAAACCTTCTTCATCAGAGGATGAAGACAAAAGGTGTTCAATAGAGGAAGTGAATGAGAAAAAAAAATGACAAAACCTATTTCTTTCACAACTAGCAAAGCCAGAACACAAAATGATGTGAGATTTGTCCTCTGGAATTATAAGACTAAAAACCCTTCCATTTGGCCAGATAAGTACATTTCCTGGAGCTTTTACAGTTAATGCTGAAAATCTCAGAGAACAGAAAATCCTTCTTGCAGAAGAACAGATAAGCTTTATCAAGAGGAGCAGCATTCCACCACAAGTTATGTTTCAGGATGTGTAGGCATGATCACCTAATGAAGTGACTTCACAGAAGCCTAGGGAATTTGTGTATATGGGTGTCATTATCCAGTTCCACTAATGAGGAAAGTCAGGTATAGATTCACCACTTAGTAATGACCTTTTGAAATCTCAATTTTATGTCCTGACAAGAAGTCTAAGGTAGAAGGTCTCTACCTTCATATCATCTACCTACCATCCAAGTGGATACAATGTGTCTACATCAGGGAACAAGTGGTGATCTATCACCCTGCTATCCAGACTGTGATGAAAGTACTATTTCCTAACTTCTTACTAATTCCTCTGCTAAGATCATGAAAGATGAAAACAGCCCTGGGAGTCTTCATGGTCCCAAGCAAGGGAGGAATCAAACTGAAGTCAAATGAAAGTGCCAAAAAGAATAGTCAGGAATTGCGACAATGGCTTGTCTGGGTGGGTCAGAGGTTTCCTACTGTGCCAAACCCTGTGGTGTCTGCCTCAAAAACACTCTCTGTGAGAACAGAATGCACTTTTTATGGGAGTAGGAGGGCATGTCAAAGCAGGTGCAAGATACACTTCCTTTCAGAGGGAAAAGTGAAGCAGCATTTAGTGTACTGAACCCATTCCCTTCATCACAGGCTTATTTAGAACATCTAACACTTACTACAGATTTCAGTGAAGATGTTTATTAGTAGCAGACATTCCTGTCCAGAGGTACAAAGGACAATCTCCTGTGCATCCATAGTATGGCCCCATTCTCCTTAAATACAATGAAAAGAATATTGCTGGTTTTATTTGGAATTCAGTCAGATCCTGTCACCAAACTAACCAGTGAGCTAGGAAGTGTTGAGGAGAAAGGCTTATTTATGCCTTTTCAATCCAAAGCAAACACCAATCAACAACATATTTTCCCATTTCAATCACTTTCCTGATTTAACAAGCCACTCCTCATTGTACTAGAATAATATTATTGTTTATTGATTGCTCATTTTTAAAATGGAATCCCATCTGTTCTGCCTTATTTCTGCTTATTCCCAAAGTTTCCAATTAAACAGGGAAGATCTTAATTCCAGTATGGCTCAAACACAGTGAAGAGAAGGCTACATCTTCATTTTTATTTTCTGCTTTGGAGTCTATGGATGGGTAGTTCCTTCAAAGAAAATTCTTAAACATTAGAAAATATAAGCACTGCTGTGAATGGGAAGATGTGCACAGGTCCCTTTACAGGTTTGTTGTTTTCTTTCCTGTTTCAAAATAGGATGGGGAAACTTTGCAAAATAAAATAATACCTCAGAAGACTCATATTACTTTGACATCAATTCCATGCTGGGCTTTACACACAGAAAGTCAAGCAAATTCAAATATAATCAACATGACAATTTCTGTTCCCATAGCATAAGATAGATTGCTTAAGTTAGACCGTGTGGGAGATTTGCACCAATGTACATGCCCATGCAACAACATACATGTCCAATATCTTCTCTTACTAATACCTCTCTATCTGACATTGTAGCTTTCTTTGATGTTCCTAGGCTTAGCTGCCCTTAAACACTGTAGTTTCCATTGACTGGTTCATATACTCTGCCTAGAGATCGGCGTTGCAGAAGCAATATCACTATTCCCTTTTGCTCTGAAGATCTAAACACCAATAATTACATCTCTTAACTCTCCCCGTGCAATCAAAGCATGTCCTAAAACACACTGACCCTCTAATCCCATGTCCTCTGCTCTTCTGGAAAGCTAATAGAGCCAGCCTAATTTAAACAGTCTCCTCTATCCAAACTGCCTCTATAATCTCTCCCAGTCTCTCTTGTTCTTCATTGATAACTTCATCCACCCCTGGAATCTGCTGTGGCACAATCTACTTTTGCCTCCGCTGCTGAAAAAACTGAGACAGCTTTGAGTACAGAGAAAAGGATCAGGATTTTCATGCCTCTTGAATCAACCATTTCCATGCTTTATACAGGGTGCACGTAACAAGGGGGTTTTTCATGGAAATGAGAAAAGAGGGACTGAAAAAAATCCACATTACCTAACATAGTGAAACTTGTATGTAATCTATAACTGGCGCTCTAAGTCACATATGTATGATGAACATGACCTCCTCAATTCTGCTTAGTTTATGCATCATCTCTTCTTCAATAGTGGAATAAAGCTGTGGAAGCCCATAAAAAAAAGGGTCAAGCTAAAAGTATTCAGAAGTACCCATGAATTTTATTATCGATTCACAAGAAATCCACATTATTGTCAACATTGGTCAATGCACCAATTCTACAATGTCCTTACTGTAAAGCACGTACAAATCATTTGCTCTGCACTTGCTTTTCATGGCCACCATTTCATAGAGCATAATTTGTCTTGGACAAACCACTGACACATATTGAATAGCACGTTGAAAAAATCCTTGATGCCTTTTTTTCCCTTCTCTCTGTTGTATAGTATGTTCCAAATATGTGGAGGATAGAAGACGTTAAAATGCAACTGCTAAAATTCTTACCTACACATTAGTGTAGGTACAAAAAAAAGCAATCTAAAAAAAAATTATATTCCCCTTTTATCACTTTAAGAAATGCCTTTCCCGAACAATTAAAACATGCACATGCTTTATTTTGCTCTCAATTAGCTGTCATTTTCTGGTTCTCTTCCACTAAGCTGATCTTTGGCTTGCACATATTTCAGAAGAAAACTTTTGTAACAAGTATAATCCAAGTGAAAACCTAATTTTTCTAAATCCTAAATTACATACAAACTTAATCTGATAGTTTCACATCAAACAGCCTACCTTTAAATGCTGGCATGTAACTGGCTTTCTTTCTTTCTCTCATCTCCATTGCTCTTTGTCACATCTTTCAGTTTAATTTTGCTTCTCTTCTTAATCCTTCTCATTAGACTTGTTTATCTTTAGCTGTTACTCACTGTTTTACCAGATAGCAAGTCATGATGTTATTTCGTAGCAAAGGAGGGCCTAACCGTGCTGTCCCAATAGCACTCAATGGCAAAATTACCATTCACAAAACAAAAAAATTACATATTGCCCTGATAAATTTTAACTGAAACTCTTCTGGACCGCTAGCTAATTAAATACCCTGACACTATGCCTTTGTTAATTTTTTACTTTTCTGTGTTGAAATACTTGAATACTTCAAGAAATTGAGTTTCTCCTCTCCTCTTTCCCTTAAAAGCAACAAACTTATTCCTTTCCTTTAAAATGTAATTATGTTTCTTACCATCCACGCTGTGACAAAATCTCCCATCCAAGTCCCAACTGCAGCCATCTTCATAAAATTTTCATTCCTGATGCCCATGAAGTCTGTTATAATGTATGCACTGTGGAAACAAGAACACAGTCTATAAGCTATACACATTTGCTTAATGCAGCTATAAAGAACTTGCATTAGTGACAAAATTTATGATTAGCTGTGAAAGATTTCCCATTTCTTTTATAATAACTTTTTCTGCTAGATCTGAGTCTTGACATAGAACTGAACTCGTATGGGTCAATTCCAATTAGAAATGTAATGTGAATCTGATTTTGAAGTCCATGTCTCTTTTGAAGGTGTTAAAATAACAGTTGGCAAAGACTTTAGGATTATCTAAGGCTTCTGGAAGTAGAAACTGTTTTACACTTTTTAACTCTTCCTTTGAACAAACGGAATTGCAACATTCTCAGAATCAATGACTTTGCAAAAACTTTATGAATAAAAACAAAAACCTTTAAGGTCTCTTAAAAAAGATAATTGAGCCACTTGACTTTTCATTCCACTAGTTATACAACCATGTTTTTTTTAACACAGTGCAAGCAAGCCTTGCAGAATTTCAGTGAGATGTCACTGTTTGTAGATTTATACACTGTATTTTCACAGATGCATTTTACTTAAATCCAAAAGAAGCATTTCCATTCTGCTTAAATAATGCAACAGATAGGATTCAAAACCTCACATGATAATTTGACCTTTAACTTCAAATTCATTAAGATGCTATAAGGACAATCAAGAAGCAAAAGTTACTCATGTTGGATTAAAACCTTTCTGAAAAAAAATATATCTTTTAATATAGTCATATCCTTTACTAAAAGACTTTTATAGTGTTCAAGAAGAGGTGACTCTCCTCAAGAGCTAACACATTGAATAATGATGGCAATTGTGTTTTAACTTTACAAGTGATATCTCTGTTTTCAAGATGCTTGTAAATATTGCTTATGTAATGTTATGCCCATTTAGGGGTGTGCACAAGTGACATAGCTATATGTAAAAATGTCCTGGAACATTGTGCTATCCACTATTCAAATTCTACCATTATTATATGCCAAATGTTGAAATGTCTAGGAGCTAACAGATCACACCCCTGCAACAGGATCAGTGCAAAGTGATCCCACTTTCTGGGCCAGTTCTATTAAAATCTGAATATCTGATGAGGACAGAAGGTCTTGCTAGCACAAATTCATGCACAGCAGAGTATAATTTCTTAGACACACTTTAACATGTTCTAGGGAGAGGGCAACAGCAGAAACCAAGGAAGACTGAGAACAGCAAGTACACCCCTCACAGATACATTCTCCCAGATGCTTTATAACTGGAAAATATTTGGAATTCCTTTTTTCCTGCATCTTGGATATGCTGTTCATGTAGCACCTGTGAAGGCACAAAATTATCAAGTCTGCATTCCTTAAGAAGGTGTCTTATTCACAAAGAAGGCACGACAATAAGTGTCATTTGTAAGGACGGGCCCTCAAATGCAAACCATATCTTAATCTTTTCCATCTATGGGAAACACATACCCCAGGGTTCTCACCTTTTCTCATATGCATTACACATTGTCTTATGTGTTATACCTGATTACAGGTGTACAGTAAGAAAACACTTGCACAACACTCCCATAAAACACGTCACTTGGGTGACTCCTATAACCCAGTCACATATAGGGGGCCTGCCACAGCCACCCCTGGCAGGCTGCTGGACATAAGACAGGTTATCCAAAAAGGCTGAGAGGTCACTGAGCACTGAATATGGGTATTCCCTAGTAGAAGAGATATCAAACTAGACATAAGCCATTTTTTTTTAATGGCAATTGAAATTCTCAGTGCAATCACTTGTTTTTACAAATGTTAAAAGGACCAGAAGGCTTACAATAAGATGAGCTGGATAGAATACTTAAATACACAGAAAGGCCTTGAAAGCCTCACATCATTCTAACAGTTCTTTTTGTAATTTGAAACACGAAACCATCCAAGAAGCCTACCATGAATTGTGTATCATAGTCTGTAAGTACTGCCTAAATTAAATATGCAAACTGACAGACCTTCATTTAAAGTAGCATATTATTATAACAAAACTCTTAGGAACATAATCTGTGCATGTTTTAAGTGCATTTAGTGATTAAAATACAGCTACAACCTTTTACAAACAGGGAGAACATTTTTAGCATTGTCATCTTATTAGAAATAGCAATTAAATACACTATTATTTTATTAACTGTTAGCATTACACCCCATGTCTTTTATGCTCTCTGCAGTATTATTTTCGTTTCAAAACTCAAACAGAAACTGATTACTTTAAAATATGGATTTGAGGTTGTTAACAATTTGAAGAAAATCAATTAAAAAAAATTAAAAAATAAAAAGAAACCAAGCCACTCAGTTTTAATTTTCAGGTTTTAGTTTAAATATAAATGAGAACAGTTGACATTTTCAAAGAAAGCCATGCTTTCGTGGTGATGTTATCAGGATGTATATTATAACAGTACCAAAAGTAAAATTAATTTTATTGTGAAAAAATATCCACTTTTTTTTCTATCTTTAGCTAGTGATTAGAGAGTTTTCTTTAATTGTCTAGCCTGCTTCTCGGTTAGGACCCATGTCAGCACCTTGCAGAAGGGCTAGTAGCTGTTGGGTTCCAGTTAACTATCATGGTCAGCCCAGATTTTCTGTAACTTGTCAAAAGGCTTCTGTTTAATTTTCCATACGTGTTTTTGCAGCAAGGCACACTCATACTGCATGAACACAATATAAGGAAATACTGAGCAAAAAATATAAGGAAACACTAAGTGAAAAAAACACAACAGCTAAAGCTCAGAGTAAAAAAGCTCTTCAGAAACAGACAGGATAAGTGTAAATAATTGAAGGCTGAGGAGCCAATATTTGTGAATATTATAGATAAAGGACAAGTTTGTAATTGGGATTTGAAAGCCTTTGACAGTAAGACTGTATTGATCTTTGTCAGTAAGACTGGAAGCTGCAGCTCTAGGGCAACTGTCCTTAGCAGGACAAAGTCTAAGGAAGGTTGACCAAAATTTTGACAGAATAGGACAAAAAGGGGAACCAAAAGAGACTTGACAAACACAGTTTGAAAACAAATAAAAAAAATATATATATGAAAAACATAGGGTACTGTCTACATTCATGTTGATGCAAAAGGTATGGTAATAATCATGAGTCAGTAAAAAGACATAGGAGCTTGACATATTGATCACTTTTCTGTAGTTAAGAGTTTTCACAGAACGGACAGCGAGGAAAACAACAGCATTAGCCCAGAGAAATTGTTCAAAGGAAGATATCAGAGCATTTTTTCAAAGGATGACACTTTACCAGCTGCTAAAATGACGAACAGTCTGAAAGCAAATGGAAGGTTTTTAATCTTACATTGGATAAAGATGCACAAGTCGTTGTGGTGCTATTGACACTGTTGCAGGCACTGAAATAAAAGTTGTGACTGAGACTCAGTGCTGAGATGGTGTTTTCTTGACCATCACAGGATCTGAAAATGGGCTATAGCTTGAATTTATACACTTATATTTAAGTTTAAACCAGGAAGTCAAACTCTGAATGGAGTTTAGTCATACTAAATGCAGATTAGTCATAGTAAATGCAGATCAGAGCATGATTCATCCTTATACTACTGTCTACATTCTGGGTCAATAATTTATGCCTTACATTACTGCTTGATGGCTAGCATGTCAAAACAACACGTTCACACATCAAAAGGCATTGTTAAACCTATGTGACTAAATAATTCCCAGTGCTGTGACATAACCTGGTCTCCAAATGATAATCCAAAGAAATCTTCATCTCTTGTGAGGCCTGCGACACAACTGAAAACCAAACATATCTGAACTGAACCCTGGGTCTCCATGGACAGCAATGAGAGCATAGACACTTTGGGGAGGTTTTAGTTGACTTTAAAGCCATTTTAGCGATCTTGATGGATCTTAACTAAACTTCAGCTGGCTCTTTATACACTCTAGAGCACTGAAGGCACCGGGCTGGCACATAACACACAGGGCATGTTCTGTACAAAGCCAACAATAACTGCACCCACAGAGAGTGGTAACAATCCTCTTCAAAAAGGAGGAGAGGCCTAGATATCTTTTATGTTGAGTTACAAAAAATCTGTACATGTTCTGCAGTCTGATATGTGCTTTTCTGAGGTGGTTTTATAATCTGCCATTCCCCCTAAATAGTTGATTATCTATATGGAACTCATCTTCCCTAGTGCATCTGACAAAGTGAAATGCTTTGACATTGGCAAAAAAGTGACAGCATGGGAGTTCAACACAGGCTGCAAAGAAGCATGTGTTTAGACATGGCACCACAAGCTTCCATTACTCCTAATTTAGCAGAGGCGGAGAGTATCAGAACAGCTGAAAACATACATAAAAGACTGCAGATACAGTTCCTGATCTGTATTTGTCACTCTAAAATGACAGAATGGCAAATGAGACACTTGGTAGCACTTTGCTCAGATGAAAAGCTATTCCTCTACCAGTAGGAATTGAATCAGAGCCACAGGGAAGGTACTGGAAGGTACACACAGACAGCAAGACCTGCCATCTTATAAACTGGCAAATCATAATGAGGATGGCATAATGCATAGCTGCCAACAAACAGTACAGAGAGCACCTACACCACCTCCCCATGCATTCTCTGTAGCTACAGATAAAACTTCTTATATGACACCAGAACAGAGAGAATTAAGAGGCACTGAACCAGGGATTTTGCTTGACAAGACATCAAAGAGGTAACAGGCACAAGAGGCTCAGTAGGTTGATGTCCAAGACACAAAAAAATCAGGATGCAAAACCAGCTCGGCTACAGCGAGGCAGATCCACAGCACAGTTCAGCACACCTGAGACTGATGGACTGATGCTATAACTGAGCATCACTGGTGGGTAACTTATTCATACAGTTTTTTGAAATCAGGCAACAGAACTGTGATTCTGAAAACCTCTGCTCATCAGTCTACAGGCTGTCTAACTTACTCTGGGAACTTTGCTTTTAAAGCTCCCAAGTCATTTTAAGTTCTGCTGCAAGGATATACAGGAGCTTCCCACTCTCCATGATAATAGGCCAATTGGTTTCTAGTTTTGAAAGCCTACCAAGGCCCATTGAAAAATGCAGCAATTGCAATTCTGTCTGTTAATGTAGACTAGGTGTATGCACATAAATGATAGGGAACACATGAGATCCAGTCCCTATTCTAAGGAACACTGGTTCAACGTCCTTCAAAGTTAGAGAATTGTGCCTCATTGTCATGCTCAATAAGAAAAGAAAAGGTGGTGACAACTTCTATTAGGAAGGTAGGGGTTTTTATATATGGCACTCTCCAAGAGGATGAGAAATGTGTTTTTCAGACTCTGTTAGGTGAGATATAAATGAAGCTGTATATTCCATGTCTTGTAAAAGTATCATCTTTCACATATAAGAGAAACATTCCCTTTCCTTCACTTTTAGAGAAGTGGAGGTGAATGCCACTGCTCAGAATAGCTGTTTGGATTAGATCACAAGTACAGTCCTAATTAAGGTGTTTAAGCAAATTAGGACAGGATTTAAAACATATTTCTGTCCCTAATGTAGCTTTTTCTAATTGCAAATTATAGTAGTTTCCTGTATGGGTTTTTGTGGATCCTATTCCAACAAACCCTCAAGCACTTGGTGCATAACAGAGTCCAGACTTCTCCATAAGGATCAGGTGGTACTTATACAGATTAACTTTCACCTAATGATGCTAGTCTTCCTAGGCTGTCTCCATAATCAGTGGGGTTTACAGCAATTCAAAGAAGGATGTTCATTTAGATGATTTTCTTTTATGGCTTAGTGATGCCATACATGAAAATGGCCAACAGCTTACTTCTAAAGGAGTTGCAAAAAGTAACTTAATGACAGGCCTACTCCCAGAGGCTGTGAGAGTCTGCATCTCTACTGGGAAAACCTTAGGGATGTGCAAATTCAAAAGTGTTAAGGACTCCACTATACAAGGAATGTACCCTCCCTGGGTAAACTTCAGTGAGCGCTGGCACATACTTCCAGCAAGTTTAAATGATGGGATTTGCTACACCTACATTTTTTGTGTGTGTGTCAAACCCTAAATGACATAAATAAAATCAGAGACAACCAGTGGATAAGTTGGGAATTGAACCCAGATTTCTTCCCTCAGATAAGCACCTTTCTCCGTTGTTATGTAAGTGCTGTGATGAAAATGATCTACTACCCCTACAGATTCCACTACAAGGCATTTATGATGGACAGGATAGTCTGGGAAAAAGCATAAAAGGTGCGTGACAAAAGAATAAAACAAATTGATTTTTCAAATTTATTATGTCCATGAGACATCTTTTATAAATTTTCCAAGATTTTTTTGCTATTCATGTGCAATGTGTATCATAAAAAATGTATATTCTGTGTAGTCAGTAAAAAGGAAAACAAAAGGCTGAGGAGTACATTTAGCATCTTTCTGCAGCAAAGGCTAAAATACTCAGGCAAGGATAGACTGCAGAAACACTTCTAATGCTACTGTGCTAACAGATGAATGCTCACCTAAATATCCATAACACAGCCTTACCTGCCCCCACCACACACTCACACAGACACAAGCACTGCAGCTGTTTATACGTAGTTATTTATGCTTCCACTTAAACTCTATGACCACTGCATATGTTGTTTTTACTGAAGCAATGAAACACAGAGTTGTCTGTTACATGCCAGTTTGACTCTACAGGATAGGATTAAGGTATTTTCTTACTGCTAAGTGAATTTCTTACTGAACATTATTTTAGTGGACAATGAAAAACAAGTTAAGAGAACTGTGACACATTAAGGGGAAGCATGTCACACTGTTAAGCATCCCTTTTAATAAGCCAGTGAAATCCTGTGACTAATCCACAACACTGTAGTATGTGCTGGTACATTAAATGCCTTATTTGATTCACTCCATTTGCCTATATACTATGATATCAAAATAGTTTTACAGTAAAAAGTTCCAAAATGCTAGATAAAACAGGTGCCCAGGGACACAAATAAGACAAGTGGCCTCGGGCATACCAATTTTGAGGGTTTAAAGAGGATCTTGACTCCTCATACTGTAACACATTCTGCAGACATAGAAGTTTGCAGTCTCGGCCCTTGCCATATGAATCCTGAGAAGGATAGCAAGAGGTAATTTTCAACAAGATGCTAAACAGTAAGCTAAATTATACACATGCACATTGAAGAAAAATGTATGCTTGGAGTTTCTGAAATTTAGAAAAATGTAAACTTGGGGTTTTTTTGGGGGGGTTACAGTCAAGATTTTGTAAAATGTTGTAGATATGTTTATCTTAAAATGCGGATAATTTGTTTGTTGGGTGATATTTCAGAAATAGATACTGAAATTTGAAAATAACAGATTTGAAAATAGCATTAACAAATTTGAAAGCAACATTAACAGAAACTAAAGAATATAACAGGCAACGCATTTAGAAATGTGAGTTGGTAATTCAGAAAGAGAAATGCATTGAAACATTTTCTTTTAAATAAATAATTGCTCTGTTTTTAAACCCGGCGAGATATTAGTAAGAATGGCTTTGATTAATGCTGCACTGGCTGAACTCTTCAGAATGGGACATGGCTTACACACATCCATGCCCATTATTGACGTTTCAGTATAGCTAAGAAGGGATAAGGACAGATGTGTAGCAATATTCTCAGAACTGGCAATTCAAAGACAAAAAATTATTCACTTTAAAAAAAAAGACAACCTTTCATATCATCAATAGATATTAACAAAATTAAATAATATATCTGGAACTCTATCACTTTAACCAAGTGCTTTGATAACATTAAAACTTCAGTGAATTTCAGCAAAAACTTTGTACTTTCTATCCATTTCAGTTGTAGGGATGGCAGAGAAGTTTAAACACATTACTACAATGCTGAATGTACTAGTAACTGCACTATTATTGCTATTCAGAAAGGAGAAATTAGGACAATTTGCAGATGTTAAAACATGAGTCTGCTTGTAACCAGTAGCCCAACCAGGAAAGCAAAAGCAGAAAAATATTTTAGTAAATTTTAGTAAAAACTTGTAAGTATTAGCAGATAATGCAACTTTGTATATTAATCTTTCTTTAACTTATTAAACTTCCCTGAAATATTGATAAATAGATTAATTTTTTTTTAATTAAAATAATGAAATGCCAGAAAACTACAAACAGTACGTCATAAGTTAATGAACTGGAACTGAAGGAATGCAGAAATGCTGGCACAGAATCTCCGCTGACGGATTCTCAGTGCTCATAACTGAAAAGAATTTGAGTTGGCTCTGAAAAAAACTGTAAGTCCAAAATGTAAAATAAAATAGGGAAAATGTCTTGATTTTATTTTTTAAATAATTTATTAAAATAAAGCAGATTTTTTTTTCTTTATTTAATGGCATTGTTCTAAGACTTTACAAAGACCAATATTAGTTTGATTTCAAGGGTCTGCCGTAGTGGTTCAATGAAGCAAAGACCATGTGCCTCCTTTCAACGCTCTATTTTCAGGAACCACTGATACCCTGCAGCTGAATGACAAGTGGCCAAAGGATTGTCCTTTCAACATGGACCAGAGGACTTCTAAGGTTTTACTAAACACTGGAAGTCATTGAAAGAGCCTATGTATTTGTGACTGGAACAAGGTGAGATGCTTCACTAAAGCGCATGCTGGACCAGTATTTGAACCTCTTAGACAGAGCCTGAATATGATAAGTAATAGGAAATACGGATGCATGCAACCTGCATATGGATGCCCACTTTTAAAGCAGTGGTGTCTGACATATGACTCACCCTACAATTTGCATTAAAGTATGTAAACGTGGTGAGAGAGTATAATTGCTGTTAAATAGACTAGAATTATTTGGTTGGTTTGTTTGTTTGGATGGTTTTTTTTTTTACTACAGCAGTACAGAGTGATAAGTTTTAATTTTGACATTTTTGTTTCCAGAGTTTTGCTGCAGAGATATATCAGGGTATTGGAAGAGAATACATACTTTATAGGTTACAGGGTGATTTAACTGACACATAGGCTTTAAATGACAATTTCAAATCTATTCATATTACCTTTTACATAAGATATGAAGATATTTGATTTGGCTTGTGTGCTTGTACTGCCAGTGCTGATGGAACCTCTGACTCTTTCTTCAAAGTTATCAGGAGTAAAAAATAGTCAGGAGTATTTTGCTATTACTATAAAATTGTAGGTCATGCAGAGCCTGCAATCGCTTGAAGAAATGTACTGATTTTAATAGACGGGGGGAATTATAAATCTGAAAATATTTACAAAACGGAAAAAACTTGCCATCTCTCAAATTGAAAATAATCTTGTGGTTTGATTTTAAAATTCAGTTACTTAGAAATATTTAGCTTCATTTTTTTTACCTGTTTCTATGGTAATTCCAGCTTTCTTTCCAAATCTGCATATCATAGGATTTTTCATTATTTTAATTTCTTTTGCTGGTTAGGAACAGGAAGTCCCTCTAATCTGAAAAATTCTTGGGACAAATTGCTTCATATCCAAATCACTTTTGATTAGCATTTATTGTGCAATTTTCTTCTTTCAGAAAAATTTATTCCTACCTATGATACAGAATAAGGCCAGATATTCTTTTAGAGAATTCAAAGATTAACTACAGATATGAATATGCTCATCTTCCAAAAGTAAGGTTATTTAATGCTTAATTACATCTGAATGGTATTAAAATTGATTTATCAGTTTTTAATTTTCTATGTAAATATTTTTAAAATATTATTTAAATAGAAACTTTTATGTTTTCTTATGAACCAAGTCGACAGAATATAACCAAAGTTGTGAGACAGTGACTGCAGAGGTCCTGTAACGACTATTATAAGTTATCTACACCAATCTGGAGCTTTGTATCATGACTGCTCAAATTGTAAAACAAACCTACAGAAGTGTCAAGTCTGTACAACAGGTGATTCAACTAAACTGATCTTTTAAAAGTAAGTGTTTCTTTGATTATTTTCTATAACAGAAGTAATATTGAAATGAATGAGTCAGTCAGAAACAAGATCAGTCAGTGAAAATATCTGAGACTGAATGGATGGATGATGGGGCAGAGTTCTGCTATTTTGCATTGCAGAAGTAAAAATTTACTAAGAAAGAAAGGCTAAGTAAAACCTGCCTGGTGGGATATTTGCTCAATGAGTAGAAAGGACATAGGACTTTATGGTAGTTTGAGGACAAGATGAATATTCTTTAAGTATTAGATCACTGACAGATCAATCAAATAAGCAATTAGTAATAATTAAATAAAGCAGGTAAAATCACAGAAAAAAATTAGGTCAGAAGGAAACTCAAGGGATGAACTCACCCAACCCCTGTTTATACTTACAGATTGGTCTTTTTAAGCCACATTTATTTAAACTTACTTATTTAAACCTAAATCCATTATCAAAAGTAAAGTTAACATTATTCAAAACTCTGAATAAAATCTGAAAGGGCACTAGGGAACAAGTGCACTTTACAACTGATTGCTCCAGATTTTTAGTTCAAGTTGTCTCTTATGATTATGCCAAGACCTCATCCATTTAACACAGTTAAGGATTTGGCATAAGACACTTCCGTGCAAATAGCCAAGATTTTTCTCTTCATGTCACTAGAATCCAATAAATTAAAGTATATACTGCTATACATCACTCCAAACAGTTAGAAGAAAGAAGACAGAACTTCATTTTTAACTCCACATTATTAAATAGTTTAGTATTTGTAAAACGTCCTCCACAAAATATAAGTATTTTGTATTAATATAAATAATACAAAAGTTGGCCATATTCACATGCATTTATTGCTTATGCAGGATATAAGTTAATTTTTTTGATATTGAGAGACAGAACAAGTCAAAATACTAAGAATAAATTAAAATACAAACTCTGCTTACTCTAGGATCTTCCTGCTGTATACAGGCAAAGCCTAAAAATAAGTGTAGCAAAAGTCCTTGGATAATCCCTGCTCAGTCGCTTCTTCATGAATACTAATGGTACACACACCTGCTCCATGGATTCCACCAGTAGGTGCTGGGATCTCTCAGCATGCCAAGTTACTGAATGATGAATTTGTCAAGGACAACAAGGAGACCATCAATCAGCCAAGACCAGAGAAAATCATATGCAATAGGGGAAAAGGAATATTAAAAACATATTTAGAAGAAGGAAAAAGTGTAGGAGAACTGGGAAACTGGACTAACAATTTTTATGGAAGGGAAATGACAAGATAGGTCTACACAGAAATGCAGAAATATATTCAAAGTACAAAATATATGAAAAAGAATAAAGATCATAGCCCAAAATGGAACAGATGTGATCACAGTCTTCAAATGTTTTTAAGAGAAATATTTAGATTCAGCTGTATTTTGCTACTCCTTTTCTAAAGACTGAACAGGCTACAATGTCAGCACTGTACAGCAACTCTCACCGCAAGAGGAAAAACAGAGTTGCTTCCTTCCTTGAAAAGCACTCAGCTAAAATCTTAATTTCAAACAAGAGAATACATCCAAGCTTTCTAAAATGTCATTTTAGTGTTTATAGTTGCCTACAGATCCTTTGCTGTATTAAGGCGTGTGCATATAAAAGGAGACTGAAAGTGCAGTTTGTTCAAGGAATTGAGAGTTCATACCAGCCTAGAACATCAGAATCACAGAATCACAGAATGGTTTGGGTTGGGAGCGACCTTAAAGATCATCAAGTTTCAACCGCCCTGCTGATGGCAGGGACACCTTTCACTAGATCATGTTGTTCAGAGCTCCATCCAACCTGGCCTTGAGCACCTTCAGGGATGGGGCATTCACAACTTCTCTGGGCAACTTGTTCCAGTTCCTCAGTACCCTCTCAGCAAACTTCCTCCTAATATCTAATGTAAACCTACTCTCTTTTAGTCTGAATCCATTCCCCCTTGTCCTGTCACTACATGCACTTGTGAAAAGCCCCTCTCCATCTTTCTTGTAGGCTCCCTTCAGATACTGGAAGGCAGCAATTAAGTCACCCTGAAGTCTTCTCTTTTCCAGGCTGAACAAAAACAATTCTCTCAGCCTTTCCTTGTAGGAGAGCTCCTCCATCCCCCTTGGAGTCATCTTGGTGGACTCACTGAACTCACTCATTGCACGTCTTCCTTGTGCTGAGGACCCCAGATCTGGATGCAATACTCCAGGTGGTCTCACCAGAGTGGAGTAGAGAGGCAGAATCACTCCCTTGCCCTGCTGGCCACACTGCTTTTAATGCAGCCCAGGCCACATTTGGCTTTCTGGGCTACAAGTGCACATTGCTGGCTCATGTCCAGCCTCTCATCCACAAAGGCTTTTCCAAGAATCGTGTCAGCAGAAACAATAATTCAGGCCAAATAAGCCAAGAGTTTACTTAGATGGAGAATGGATACTACAATTTGATACAGCCACAAATGAGCCCTAAATAAGAATCTTCTGAAGCACTTCCTCTGCAAATGCTTTGTTCTAAACCATTATCCAAGTTCTACAGCCTGCACACACAACCAATATTCTATGGATAAATCAAAATTAATAAGGAAACTGTCATGGGAGAAAATATCAATATTTAAAACTACTTACAGGTCCAAAGAACAGAAAATATCTTTCAGGATGGATGGGTCTGTAAGCAAGCTGGTCTAGTGGGTCCGTGACAGTGGGATTGGAACTAGATGATCCATAAAGTTCCTTCCAACGCAAACCGTTCTATGATTCTGTGATTCTGTTATGTATGTTTGGTTTTGAATCAGCTGAAGATGACTGGTGTATATCAGTCTTGCTGCAGTCTACAAAATCAGACTCAGACATAGAAACTGCTAGAGTTGTTAAGTAAAATGATCTATTATGCTCACAGGTATTTTTAAGAAGAAATAGAAGGAAGATGAGGCTTGACAACTCAGGAGCTGGTCTAAGGATTTGGTTGGCTTCACTCATAATGTGCTATCAGCAGCAGATTGCAGAGCAGATGGAAAAGAATTAGACTTCAAGCAATGTACAAATTAATAAATCGAGGAGATTGTTTCTTTAGAGAATTACTTGAAAACTATATATAAAGAACACCTGGGAATAGGGCAGTCATTTGACAAGAGCTGGCATATAAGAGCAGCAAAGAATTTCACACAGCAAACAAGAAGACCGCCTGTTCTGCCACTCCTTGGTTGACAAAGCAAATAGTTTTATTGTGACTTCTTAACCATCCAATGGCTGATATCAGTCCAACACTTGATCTAACTTTGCTCTGTATTGTACTGACTGCTGTCTTTTCTGATCCTTACACTACCACAATTTGTGGTCTGAACTTCATTGAAAAGACCATCCTCCTAATTTCTCCCAAGTAAAGGACTAGGACATCATCAAACAATGGAGAGAGAGATACGCATTTTTGATAGTCAGACACTAAGTTTTGATGGTTTTGGCTATATTTCTAAGGTCAGTTAGTTACAAATACTATGTTTCATCTCAACTACAGACTTAAAAAAAAAGTCTCAATTTCAGCTAGTAGTTCTAGAATTCCCTAGAAGAGTCCATTTCTCTCCACAGGCAATGGAGAAGAATAAGCACTTTACAGACATAATTCATCTGATTTATCTTAAACATCTGCACTGGGTCTGACTGAGATGGAGTCAGTTTTGTTAATAACATCTCCTATGATGGTGTCTTTTACATTTGTTACCAAAACAGTGTTGATAACTGTGGTTATCAACACACTGATGCTGCCTACCTGTTAGTTTACCTTGTAAATGTGCAAGAACACATCTGAATGAGCTGAACCACCTTCTAGGGATTTCAGTTTAGTTAAATGTAAAAGTACTTGGTTAACTTTAAGCTCACTTTTATTGGATTCTTAAACTATGAGATATAGCAAAATATGGAGTTTTATATTTTAAGACTGGCACAGTTGAGATTACTAGAGTGAAGGTCTAACATTTATAACACGTCCTTGCAAGCCTACATGCACCTCAAACTGCAACTAAAACTAGTAACATACTTAAGTTGAAATATGTAGTTTGGAAAAAAACATTCTAACGGAAAAACTTTACCTTCTACTTAGACATAAGATTGAAAAAGACATTTCCAAATAGTGTAAAAGATTACATCACAGAACTTTGTCAGTAAGAAACCTTTACAAGAATGAGTAAACTGCAATTAAGATTTCATTAAAATAGTAAGTTGGAAATTGGAAGTTGAACAGATGGTTAGCAGGACAGATATAACCAGAATTAAATAAACTGTGGAGTAAATATTCTATCTTTGTCTGATGCTCATTGTGGAAAATATTTCAAAATGCTACTGTTCAATTATAATCTGATCCAGAATGGTTTTATACTGCCTGAAAGTTATCATCTCCATGTTACTAGCTGAAGCAAATAGTGTCCTTAATAAGGGTACCTTGAGATCTACCTTGGATGCACCCAAGCTTTGGGAACATCACCAATGTATTTTATGGTATTTTCTGGGTTTACTTACTGATTAGGTAGGAGATTTTATTATTAAACTGATATTCTACACTGATGAATGGAAGAAATAGAAGGTTGCTGAATGGATTGGCAGAGCAATTCTAAATCCTTCTCTCTGCTCAGGAAAAGCCACTACAAAAATTCTCCCTGCATTCTGAAACCAGCTGAGGACATGGGAATGGTTAGAAGTGCCTGGTTGGAAGCAGATAAGACAGAATGTAATTCTTCAGGTAAAAACAAGTATTTTAAGCCTTGTACAACAATATTTTGTCTTTTAAAGGAGAAGATAGAGACAGTGAACAGCTCAGTTTCAAGTAGTAATGGACACACCACTATGAAGGTACAAGGCAGTAAAGTACTGTGACACCTAATCAATAGAAACCAGTGGCTAGAGGCAGAGTATGATTAAATTGCAGGACTTTAAAATCCCATTTGTCATTAACATTTATAAATATCTTCCTTTAAACTTTCATTATTTTTCAAAATAAATATTTTGCTAGCTATATGTCAGATATATTGCCCACTTTGTGTTTTTGAAATGTCCTTTTCACATGCTTTCATGTGAACAAAAAAGATATGCATATCTAAATACAGGTCATAGCTTTAGATCAGACATAGTATTGCACATCTCCTTTTGGTATATGCATTGAGTCAGGCTGGGATGGACTCAATTTTCATTAAAGCAGCCCATATAGTGCTGTGCTTTGTATCTTCAGTGGTGTTGATAACACACTGATGTTTTGGCTGTTGTTGAGCAGTGCTCGCTCAGCATCAGGGCTGTCTCTCCAACCTACCACTGTAGATGGACAAGAGGCTGGGAGAGGAGACAGCCAGGACACCTGATCTGGACTGACCAAAAAGATATTCCATACCACATGCATCGCACTCAGCCATAAAAGGGAGGGTGAGAAGGAGTAGGGAGAGACATTCATGGTTATGTCATTTGCCTTCTAAAGCAACTGCCATGTGTACTGATACCCTGCTTCCCAAGAAGTCATCGGACATCTTTCTGCTGGCATGAAGCAGAACTTTCATCTTTTTTCCTTCCCTTCCACATGTGGCTTTTGCTCTCCTTGTTAAACTGTCCTTACCTCAACTTGTGAGCTTGTCCATCTTATTTTCTTCTCTGTCCTCCTGAAGCTGGAGAGTGAGAGAATGACTGGGTGGGGGTCTGGCAGCCAGCTAAGATCAGCCCTCCACAATGTATTCTGTTCATGTTGACTTTCTAGTAACAAAAAGGGTCCACAGCCGATAAAGCAGTACTGTGATTTCATTTTAATTTAAATATTACTGAAGCAACATCTTAAATGCGAAACATAATGCAAAACTTCTGGTAGGATTTTTCAGAGACCCCCAGCACCTACATTGATCATATTTCTCTCTCCATAATATACTGTTAAAACAAATAAGATTAGAGATTTCAAAAAAATATGTAATCTTCATCTGCTAACATTACTTATTTACGAAACCAATACCAACAGGTCTATGAAATTCTATTTTCACATTTTGTTCAATTCCCCTTAATCTAGGTAGAAGTACTGTAATACTGGGATATTTACAACATTTATGTCTTCAGTTCAAAATTTATGAACCAGAAACCTTCACAATGCATATAATTATGATAAATATATCAACCTAGTGAGAAATCTCAACATTACCAGGATAATGCAGATGATCTACAAAACCCCTAAAAATAAGTATCACCATGTCTGTGATTTATCTCCTGCAATATTTAAAGAACATTTTCTTGTCTTTGTTTGAAGCCTGCTCAGTCAGTAGTTTGTCACATTTTGTGAACTGAATTCCATTTCTTGTTCTGTACTGCAAATGAAAACAAAATCCTCTGCTAGATAAGAGAAAAAAGAATGGATTGTGACATTGTCTCTTTTGATTTACTGGTTGTACAGGCACACTGTGCATTACACTGAGTCATCTCTTTAATTTCTCTAAAGATTTTATCTCAGAACTGGCAGGACATCTGCCTTTTGTAGGAATCCAGTTCCACTTTTTCACATCCAGTTTTCACAATTCCTATTGTACTGGAGAAGAGGTCATTTGCCAGCACTTAAATCTGATGCATTTTTACTCTTTTCTGTACTGACCAGAATTCAACTGTTCTTTATTGATTCTTTATTCCAAATAAAAACTCAGACAATTAACAATGCAAAAGAATGACTTTTACATATTTTTTTATACTTATAAACATATACTTCTATACTCATGAACACAGAAAATAATTTAGGTTGGAAGGAAACTCTGGAGATCACCTGATCCAAACTCCTGCTCAAATCAGGGCTGATGACAACTTGATCAGGTTGATGGAAGTTGAGATTTTCCCTCAAAAACAGAGCATAACCCAGACTGTTGTTGAAGTTTCAGACCTCCACAGCTTCTGCAGTCGGAGGTGAGGAGCAGCACAAAGGATAGTCACTTCTGTGCCAAAGATGCCACTTGAAAAACTGTTTAAGCTTTCATTAAATAATAGTACAAATATCCCTGCTATCTTTTGCAGCTTGGATGACCAATTTCAGGAAGATCAACAGCAGCAAGAACTCCAAAAGGAAAGTTTACTCCATATTCTGCTGATCTGATTACTTTAAATATATTTCAACTGATCAGATTTGTAACGACAAAGACAAACACTGTTCATCTAAATCTGAAGTGAAAGTTATCTCCCCTTTTTATTCTTTTTTTTTTTGGGGTCATAAATGTATCAGTTTGCTAAGTTTTGGGGTTTTTTTCAAGATATGCATTCTGAACTGATGAAAAAGTGCACTCAATTTATGAAAATTTCAGAGGAAATACATTCATCTTGGAAGTCATCATGTTGTTGGACAATGAAAAATACAGTTCAAAGTAAAACCAAACGTGTCAACTGGTTTTGGACACAGAAGGCTACAAGGTTTCTTGTTAAACAAGGATTTAATAACAGAATGACAAAGAAACAGCTATGGTTAACTATAACTCGTCTTTAGCTGAAATTGAGAGCAATTATAATTTTTTTAATATTCATTTTTCTTAATTTCTTTAAAGGAAAAAAGACTTTGGCATTAGATCATCACATTTTCAGGAAGCTCTTCTAAGGCTGAGAGAACTCTTTGTTATGAAGAGACCTTTCAGGAGTGAAAGAAACCCTGCCATCAATGAGGAGTGCATGGGTGTTCTCCGCAGGACAGTTGGATTCTTAATGTGCTGTGGATATGATACATTTTCATTGACTTTTCCAACACACTGTTTCACCTTGTGTTGTCTCTAATGTGCTGCAGGCTTGACAAAGTCTGGCACAGCCCCATATCCATCCTGTAATTAGTATGGCTGGCTATAACAGTAAGTACAGTGCTGCCTTTCTATGTAAAGGTACCTGTGGGAAGACAGCACAAGCCATATGACTTTTTCCAGACAGCAGAATAAGTTAGTGTTTGGAAAATAAGTATATGAACTCTAATGGTATTGTGCCTTCAGTTTGCAAAAGAAACATCCAACAGAAGTTTTCTGAGGATTTTATACCACTTTTTTTATTGCCCTTTGTTTATTGCAGTCCTATTGTTACATGCATCTCTCCGTATGTCTCTCAGATAAGATTCAGTTGTCAGTGCTTCCATTTCTCCCAAAATGTTATATGACTACCATGAGATAAAACTGAAACCTCAAATGAAAATTTATTTATAGAAAATATAGAAATAGAGCCTTTTGTCCACAAAACAGATGATCATTAAACCAATGTACAGGTTTTTCTTTTTTTTTTTTTTCTTTTTATTTGCTGACACTTCCAGGTATATAGAATCCAGTTTTAAAGCCTTTTTGTCTACTTAACATGAGGAGAAAATATTTTTCAATTGAAATTACTATTGCATTATTATTTACTTTACAGAAATGACATTTAATTAGGTAAATGGTAGCAAGATTTTATCTAGTTCCAAAATAGATGATTGTTCTTTGAGTCAACATGGAAGTAAAGAAATCCCAAATGATTTGGCCAGACAGGCAAAGTACAAAACAGTAATGCTTCAGATGCACTCCCTTATCAGGAATTTGTTTTCATTAAGAAAGATCATATTTCCCTTATGGAAATTTCGTGGTAGAAGTATCTCCTCAGTAAACAAAAGGAAGCAGTTTACTTCAAAACAATAAAGACAGAAAAGATTGTTTTTGGAATGGGACCGATAAGTTGATCCTATTTCTTTAAAAGTTGAATAGATTGTAGAGACACTCGGTGTTTTAAGTCCTTCAAGAGAGAAAGTAATCAAGAGTGTAGAGTTTTCTTGATGCCACCAACAGTGCCAGTTCGGAACAAATATTAGCTTACAACACTTCCAGATGACCTCCATAGCAGAGAAAGAGTTGGAAGTGGAATGGATTCCATGTTACTGGGAACATTTGTTCCCACAGATAGTCTGGGGACAAATTCCCCAAAAGATGAGAAAGAGAAGTAATATACAATGAAACACGTTTGACAGGTCAAATTTGGAATGCTGACACTTTGCATTCTTACTGTTGTAAGATACTGTTGTCGTACATTTGTTAAGAATTTTTGAATACTTTTTCTGAGAGATTTTCAAATAATTATAAGGACCATGGTCAGCTTGAATAAAATATATACTAAGTATAAGGTAAAAATAAGGTCCATATCCAACATACTTCATTCTGAAGTATTTCTGGGCAGGGCTGCAATAAAGCAAAAGAATCTGACTGGATACTGAAGAGATCAGCTATAAGAAAAAATTGGCAATAAAAAACTTTGCCATCAGTCTCTCTTCTCTTGGGCAATGGAAGCAGAACGGTGAGCTTCCTTACTGCAAAGAGACTTTTGCTGCAACAGAGGCCTTTCTTATAAATAGGTAGTTCTTTCAAGAGCTGATGCCTATGGCTGCAGAAAGAAATTTATGTTTAAGGCAGGCAAAGTGAGTGTCTACTGTTTACTGGAAAGAGAGCCATGAAACAATAGTATGGCAAGTGACAAAAAGAGAAGTGATACTGAAAGAGAGGAACTCTTGTATATTTGTAATTTCAGATTTTGTGTAGCCTCTAGTCTCAATCATCAGTCTTTTATTAATGGAGTGAACCTACTCATAGTTGATCAGTTTATAACTGGAGAAAAAGGAATGTTCATGCACCTTGAGTTTTGTAGTATGAGTTTCAGGCTCTGACTACTACTTCCTTACAGATGCTGCCCACATAGCTTTGTCCTTACCTCAGTGTTGTCCATCTGAGGTGAATTTCTTTCACATTTCAAGTTTTAAACTACTTTTTAACAATGTTTTGACTGTAACATTTGAGTTCCAATTTAAAAATAAGGCATATGAAGATTAACAGTGTAGTTACATATCAGTTCACAGAATTAAAGGCTGTAAAGTGTAAAACACAATAATCCACCTCATCTGCATAATACAGGTCATAAAATTCTATACAGTAATTCTTAGCAGAAATGGACTCCTTCTAGATGAGGTTAAGTCCAGTAGAAAGCCTCTATTTCATACTTTAAACACATATACAGAGAATGTACGTATCACTTAATTTTCTTCTGAGGGAAAAAACTGTTACCTATGACTCTTCTAAAACTGTGAAGAAAATGAAGCTCTTCTCTCTTTCCATTTTGTCTACTTTCTTCCTTCTTCAAAGTCAAAAAAGAAAGAAAAGTTATTACAGCTGACCTTGATCCCAACAAATTTGTTTCTGCCATTTCATTTTAATGAAAACATTAAGAAGTCACCTGACTTCCCTGAAAAAAAACAGTTCTACAACCCTTGCAAACTTAGTCCCTGAACAAAATCAAACCTTACAATGGAAACAAGGAGCAAGGAAAGATCAAAGCTGCAGAATGATCTGGGATCACTAGTTCTTCCTAAAACCTCTAGAAGTACAATACACATGTATGCCTAACAAATGTTATCAAAGAATTTTCACCCCTTTTTGCACTGATTTTTAGAGACTGATTTTTTTTTTTTTTAAGAAAAACATAATGTGTATATTTCTCTCCTTTCTGCAACCAGAAACCTCAAATACCCTGACTCAGCTCAATTTTGGTTTACGGTTAAAAAGATCTCTCAATGAACTCATTAAACAGGAAGTGGGGCCTGAGAACTTGAAAAACTGAAGTTTTGGGAAACAAAGTGAAAAAATTTCTCAAAGGTCAGTGCTGGGATAATAGACAAAAACTAAAAAGGTTAGCACAACAGCTTGTTAATTTTCCAGATCAATCTGCCATTTCAAGAGGAGGAATATGAACTTTATAGGTGGGGACAATACTTTCAGTACAATGAAAATTCAGTCTGCTACTCTTATAACCTCCATCACAGAATCATAGAATCACAGAATCATAGAATCAGCCAAGTTGGAAAAAACCTCTGAGATCATCACATCCAACCCTTGATCCAACACTGCCATGGTTAGTAGACCATGGCACTGAGTGTCACATCCAGTCTCATCTTAAAAACCTCCAGGGACGGAGAATCCACCACTTCCCTGGGCAGCCCATTCCAATGTCTGATTACCCTCTCTGTAAAGAGAGGGTAATCTAATATCTAACCTAATATCTAATATCTAACCTAATATCTAACCTAAGCCTCCCCTGGCAAGTTTAAGACCATGCCCTCTTGTCTTACTGATAGTTGCCTGGGAGAAGAAACCGACACCCCCCAGCTACAACCTCCTTTCAGGGAGTTGTAGAGAGTGATGAGGTCTCCCCTGAGCCTCCTCTTCTCCAGGCTAAACTTTTGAAAGACTAAGATCCTGAAGGCAAAAGTGTGAAGTAGCAAAGTGAAGATGCCTCTGAGAATGTAGGTGGTATAAGCTGACATGCTTTGGTTTAAAACAAATGTTTCTTACTAAAGCAGATGAGGATTCATGTTCCAACCGGGGAAGTGCTTCCTAGAAAAAAGTTCCTCTGACTGAAGGAGAAACTCATATTGAAGAAGGATGAGGAGAAACTCACAAAAAACCCAACCAAAAAAAAAAAAAACCCAACCAAAAAAACCCAAACCAAAATAAAACAAAAAAAAACCCAACAACAACAACAAAACAGAGGAGGAACTCACAAAAAAAATTGATTGAAAATAATATTTAAAGCAGCATAAAATAGATTTACCAGAGTCTGAACTGCAAATGGAAATAGTAATAAAAGATACTATTATCACTGTTTTTCAGAGCCTTGACTTTTTACTTTGTTTAAAGGTTCTAGAAACAAACATGCTTTGTTGTTCATTAACTCCTCTCTGTGGGTCCAACTCTTTCTGTCTTAATTAGCATTCTCACAGTCTTGAGCAATATAAAGAGGACAACTCACATGGTAATCTAATGAGGATCCACAACAAAGATATATTTGTAAAGTTAAACCAAAAATAGAACACACACACATTTAAATACCTGAATAATGTTCATACTTACATTCAAACATTAGTGTATGTGAGGCATTCTGAGCCTGATTTTAAAGTTCTTTATGGAACAAGTCCCCTCTGTTCCATAGCATTGCTCCCTCCTCTCTTCCTGACAATATTTTTCACAATCTTCTTTAATGATATTGACTACAGTGCATTTTTGTTCCTTTTACAAGACTAAATATTAAATTATATTAATAAATACAAAGTAGTATAGGTAGATACATAAATGTTGCACTTCTGCATGAGGTATTTAAGCTCATTTCAGACTGATATAGTCCAAATAGGCTTTTGCTATAACATTTTGGACAGTAAGTCAATTACAAATCAAAATTAATATTTATCAAAATCTCAAAACACAAGTTCCTTTAAGCCAATCTTGTACAGAACTTACACAGTTCTTGTGTTAGTAGGACATCAGCTTTGGTCATATACAGGCAACTTTATCAGAAAATAGCTTTGTAAATTCTGCTTTTCACCCAAGCAATACTACTGTTAAAATGAAAGGTGAAGTAACATAGTAACTGTATGGGTTACTATTTAACATCAACAACACTTAAAATGGTTTGTGCAATGAGTTCTTAACTGCATTACACTGCCATAAAAAAGCCTAAAATACCAGTATGTTACTCATCAATTTATTCTGACAGGATTTCATTAATGGAATTGCAAGGCATCCCATTACTAATCTGGTAGGCTTCCCTAAAATAACCTGCTCAACGAGATTAAGGATTTATGTGTATACAATGTTAGAGGGCTTCATCTTGGATCCATTCCAGTCTTGAAATAGGTCCCATTGGGAATAATTTACTTTCAAACTGGTAATAGTCAATAATTCTAGAAGCTCAGTTGAACAGCTTCAAGTCAATGCAATCTTACAAATAAGTTCAAAGTTTAAGATGCAATAATTTTTACAATGTTTTGAAATTTTCAGCTAACTATCCTTTTAACTGTGTTCTAACCCTTCTATTTTAGAAACCTACACTCAGTATCTTAACAAAACCATAACATGCCTGAAGTAAACAACACCCCAGGAACTACAGTATTTCCATGGGTTTATTAATTACAATTAAGAACAAGTATTGAGACAAAATGATGCAGCAGGGAGCCAACGAAAGGATATGTCCAAGTACAAGATGCAGTACGTAAAGAGTAGTGAAATGCATGACTGGCCCCTACATTCATGTGGATCCCAGAGAAAAAAAGGAAAAACTAGCAATTAGGTACTGAAATAACTTTTTTGTTTTGGAAATAAATTGTGCTGCATGCTGGCTGCTGTAGCCTGTTACAGCAGAACACTTACTTTCAGGTGTATCATTAAACCTACTGGTATGAGAAAGTGTATACTTAAAGTGTATACTTAAATTAAGCGCGGTTTGCTGAACCACAGTATCCTGGTACAACCAAGTTCTTTGGAAGCAACCTAATACTTTTGGGAAAACAGTGACCTTTTCTTATCAGTCACTACAGAGCAGAAGTTTTTCAGCTGACTTAGGTGATACAGACTGCAGAGTGTCCTCAGCATTCACATAGGAAAAGTGAATAAAACCAAAATTGAATAAACAATCAATCAAAAAGATTTTAAAACAATTGTTACGGGCATTACAACAAACACACATTACAGGTCTACTGTCATTTATGCAGGATTTCACAAAAAGTGAATATAAAGACATTTCCATTGACAGATGACTGGACTACTATTAGGAAACTGGATAAAAATTCCTTATACACATAGCTAAACGATACAAGGTAAAACCAAGTCACAATATATAATCATGTTAGGAACATATAAAATCAGAAATAATTTATAAGTAGATTTAATTAATTGGAACAAAGCAAAACGTATTCATGTCAAGACTTCCATATACAGACTTGCTTTATAAAAAGACAAATGTAACTAGAAGCCACAAACACTGGATCAGACAGTCAGCTAAGGAGAGCAGCACAGTTCCAAATTTAAACAACTCATGGTTTCATCTCAGCTGGCCCTCCTTTAAGTGAACTCCTTACATTTTCAGGGTCATGTAAGTTGAAAATAAACAGCAAATCCAATTTGATCAAAACAGGCTAAGGCTGAATACAGGCTTCTAAATTCATAAGTGCCACTCTAAAAGCTTACACCTAATCAACCCAATACTAAACTACCTATTTCTGGACCATCACAAAGAGTAAAATTTTTTAAAATTGCAAAATTTAGAGCATCATTGCAAGTTGATCATAATTTTTCAGTAATTACTTTTAAAATTAATTAATGAAGTAGACAAGTAACCAAAAGCAAGAGATCACAACGAAACAGCATCTATTTCTGACTGATTCATTACTAAAAGTAGTTGTCACATAAAATACTAAATAAATAGCTGGGTATAGCTCTATTTGAGTGTAGTTCTATTTGGAATTGTCAGTTTCAAAAGAAAACTTCACTTAATTGATATACAATGTATTTTGAACGTATTAATTGAACTACAGCTACGTGTTAGCTTTATGAGTCAAATGAGAGCAAAAAGAATATCCAGAATTTAACATTCAAGTATGTAGTACAGAACCTCTGCAGAAGATCGTGGAATGCTGTAAATAGGCATGAGCTCACAGGTAAAGTGGACTGCTCTGATTTACATTCACTGATGAACTGACCACACCTTTCATATTTATTTCATTTCATTAAGCTGCATTAATTACAGAGATTATCCAGTAAAGAAATAAAGAATTTCAGTATGAGATAGAAGATGGTCATTAACTGTGTATATTACCTTGTTGTTAAATTGCACAGAGACTGATTTCAACAAATACTAGCTTTAACACATAATAGAAGGCTCAAATAATAATACTTAAGAAAACTGCTGTAAGATGAAGAACGAAATATCTACAAATTTAGGACCATTATACATTGGAGTTTGCTCATCAGCAAAGTATTCAAGGGCACTTTTAACTTATAGTAATTCCTTAGTTAAGAAATAAACACTTATACTTCTGAGCTTTTTTGACTCAGACCTGAAAGCAACAGTCATCTTACTGAATTTCCCCTCTTGCATTTTACAGCAATTGGCACTGTATATGAATCTCTGCCTGTTATTAATGCAAGTCTGGGGGAAATTATCTGATTCCCTTATTCACATTCTCATTCCTGAGTCATTATCTACATCTTTTATTTACATGCTTATTTCTGTTATCTCAGTCTTTTGGTTTTCTATTATTTGTCCTTATGCCACCATTCATCTTGCCTGCTTAGATTGTGAATTACAGTACTGGAGTGTGAACTAGGAGATGCTGACACTGCAAATCTCCCTGGCTGAGGATGAAATAATTCTGTTAAAAATTAATATCCCAGATACAGACCAAGGAAACCACATGTAGCTGACAAGAGATAAATATGATTATGTTGCTAAAATCACTTGCCTTGCTCTAGAGAATGCCAAAATCAGAAAGGCTGACATTCCCACTAAAATTTCAAGGTTCCAAACATATAGAGATGAAAGTCTCCTTGTAGACTCTCACAAAAGCACTGAATGTAGTTGAGCAATTTAACAGAAGCTATTTCAATTGAATCCAAAAGTTACAGAAAAAAAAAAAAGAAGTTAGGTCCATACAGATTAGCATAAAGGCACAGTTCTAATTAAATTCTACATTGGAATGGGATATAGAATTGGGTGTGTTTATGGCAGAACAGTTCAGGTTGCTGTTTACGTTTCTATCAATTCCAAACTAATTCTGATAACAGAAAAGAATTTATGTATCTTTCGGATAATACCTTCTTTAACTTCCAATAAATGACAGGCTGGGTTTCTTCATCCAATGAAAGGAGCAAAACTAAACCAAAGTTCAGATGCAATTGGGCATTTGGGAACATTCCTCCAGAGAATCACAGAATTAAGAAATTATTTGGGTTGAAAGGGACATTAAAGATCATCTAATTCCAAACACATGCCACGGGTAGGGACACTTTTCACTAGACTGGGTTGCTGAAACCTTTATCCAACCTAGCCTTGAACTCTTCCAATAGTGGGGTATCCACAACTTCTCTGGGCAACCTGTTCCAGTGTCTCTCAGCCCTTGTCATAAAACATTTCTTCCTTATATCCAATTGCTTTCAGTTTAAAACTGTTGACCTTTCTCCTGTCATTACAGGCCTTGGTAAAAAGTCTCTCTCCATCTTTCTTATGAGCCCTTATCAGTACTTTGCTGATGGTGCTGTTTCGGCAGAGCCAGTTCACACATGTAATAGGCACAAATACTGAAAGGCTTCCAAAAGGTCTCCCTGGAGTCTTCTCTTCTTTAGACTGAACAATCCCAACTTTCTCAGCCTGTCCTCATAGGAGAAGTGCTTCAGCCCACCGATCACCTTAGTAACTCTGCACTGGACCTGCTCTAATAGGTCCATGTCTGTCTTGTACTGGAGCCCCAGAGCTGGACACAGTACTCCAGGTGGGATGACAAGAGAATAAGAGTAAAGGGGCAGAAGCATCTCCCTTGACCTGATGGGCACACTTCTTTTGATGGAGCCAAGGATAAGACTGGCTTTCTGGGCTGCAAGTGCAAATTGCCAGGTCATGTTCAATTCTTTTGGTAATGCAAGAAAGGTCTTTCCAAAATGACCCCAGAGATCTTTCCCACATTTTTATTTACAAAAAAAGTCTGTCTTCAGAGTCGCTGACAGCAAAAACTGTAATAAAGAACAAAATACAGACATGCTTCATACAAGCAACAGTGTTAATGAACTGTCTGCATTGCTTGCAGCTGGCTAAGAATATTAAGCCTGTGTTGCTGCCAAGTACGGTAGACATAAAGCATGTATTTTGTGCATAAGTTGTTAAAGGTGCTACATCATGTTATTGCATGATTCCATGACTCTCAGTCCATATTTTAAAGGCCAAATATGTAAAATACTCTGTACTTTATTCCAAGGTTCCCAGGGATGTTTTTTTCTTTTATTTAAATGAAGAAAAAAAATCCTGAAAAAATTCTGAATTAGTTGATAACTTTATATGCAAGTTTAAGTTGGCAAAAAAATTAACTTTATATTTTTGAATAAATTAATTATTTCAATACGCATTTTTCCCTGAAACTGGGGCAAAAAGTTGATACAGGAAGACTTTCTGAGGGAAGATGAATTCTAAAAACTTTCAGTTCCATATTGTAGTTTTGAAAAATGTCTTCTATGCTGTGTTTTGGGCTATCTATCCCTCTACCAGAGAAGATACAGTACGTCGTGAGAGGTACAGTCTGCCTGTTGAACATTGGTGACACGGAAACATGAAGACATGAGTTACCCAAATCATACCTCCTATAGTATAATAAACCAGCACAATTACTTAGATTCATGGAAGGAGTAATGGAAAACTCTTTTAAAAGCCAACATTTTTAAACTACCTCTCCTTAAAAGTTAAAAAAGTAAACATTGCCCTGTTGAAAATTTTAATTTGGCAGAAAACTCAGTTTCTGTAGAAAATTCTTAATTAAAAGTTTTATCCAGTTGTAATACAAATTTATGAGGGTTGGTCGGTTGCTTTTTATTGCCCTGCTGGGTCTGCCTGTAGTACCAGTTTTTGGTCAAACAGGACACTTGAAGAGCCAGTGCATTTTCCACCTCAATCTAGGTACAGTTATCTTGACAGCAGATGTCAAGAAAAATCTGCTGCAGGGAAATCAGACACATATGCAGAGCAAAACTTAGGAAAGACTTCAGGAATGGCAGTGTGCAAACAGTTTTAATGACATACTGCAGGAGTGCTGAAAACCAGTAGTTCAAGAGTTTCAACCCACTGTTCAAACCCGCAACTTCTGTACATACAGACATGTCACCCAAGTTCTCTGCCATACTTTGTCCAGTAGATTTAGAGGCTGATAGAAGATATATCTACATGATGAATGCAAATATCCTGGTAGATTAAAGAAATTACATAACTGCTAAAGAGCATTACTGTTATTACAACAAAATTTATTTATCAAGGGGTTAGAATTACATTAAGATACTGTAAGGGTTCATTATTAAGGTATCAGTAAGAAACCACAAGCAGAGCTAACCAGGGGGTTTTTGTGGTCAAAATGGAACACATTAAATAAGAAAATGAGATATTTTGAACATGGACTTCCACGTCTATCTAGAAGGACATTTGAGGAAGTTCTATGACATGAAACCCAATTTATAAATATTTATACTTTGATGTTTCCATTTCTCTTTGGTCCTAGTTCTCAGCGTCTGAAATGTTTCCTCAAGAATCTTTCTACCTTCACTCCAGTTTTGCAACTGCTGATGCCAAAACATGTATGTATGCACATAAAGCACGAGTAAGATTCTCAACAATGTCCACAACTGGAAATAAATGTACCTTCCCTTCTCCTGTTCCTGCTCCTGAATATATAGATCGACTGACAGATGCTGTTTCTTTTCTCTTTCTCAGTGGTCCACAAGCTGGAAGACATCCCTGGAATGGCAGCATTTTCAATCAGACTGTCCCTTTCAAAGCTTTCACTACTGAGCAGTAGATAGAATAAAGCTCTTAAAGTCTCATTGCAAAACTTCTGAAGAGAGGACATACCTTGCAAAATTAATGCTTTGTTCTGAAACTCAGTCATCCAATGTTCTTGCACAGAGTAACCAATGGGCTAAGAAGAACTCATACCAACTTCATAGAAGATAAGTGTATTTTTACTCCATCACACTCTAAACTATTTCAGTTTATTTCAATTTTGAAATGGCAACACCAGCACAGCATTACTTCTGAATTTCGCTGCCTTGTACTGTGTTCAAGTCGTTTGTTCATCAAAGTTTCTTGTTGCCTTAACTGGTTTTACCTGCAGGCATCAAGATCAAATTATTTAAATTAATAAATATTCTGTGATGGTATACTGGTGGGGAAAAGCTTTTGGCACAGATATCCCTACTATGCAAACCAAAAGAAATAGGTCATTTTTTTTGGTCTCACAGCCTTAATAACATCCTTTCTATTGACAAATAGATTGACAAAATGTTTTTAACTATTTCGAAAAGAAGCAACAATCCCAAGTAGTGTTGGATTGTCTTTTGCAAAGTAAGAGTTGGAAATACCAGTACGATAGATGAAAATATTCTTTGAAGTGCTGTTTTCAATAGGAGCATTCCTTCCTGAGCCAAAACAGCACTGTAGTCCAGCAGATTGAATAACGCCCTTTTATTCATGATGAAACAAGGGATATATAGGAGGTATTATACAATAGAGGAAATATGCAAAAAAATCATTCCCTCTGCTCTGGTCCACTTCTCTACTCTCTGGGTATAATAACAATCTTTTTTTCAATGGCAGTAAGCAGAATTTTAGCTTTCTCTTGCAAGGTGTCTGGTGCCAGCTAAATTGCTGCACTAATACATAAGGAGCAATAAGAAATTCTAAGGGAGTTACCCGCATGCAGATGTAATAAAGGGAAGAAAAATGCAGATTGTGACGACTTAGGGAATTCATCTACCTACAGCGTATGAATTTCCCTTTATGGTGTTTTTTTTTTATTTTGTATCTCTCAGAAAGTAAATTCCATTTTATCTACATTTTATGATGTGTTCCTTCCTTCGCTGTAAACTGAAATTTCACCTGGTGATGACCCTCCATGTACCATAATGTCATTAATTCAAGATGGCCTTTGTCCTCCCTGTCCTCCTTCTGTGGTGTTTTTTTTTAAAAACAAATTAGTCTCCACTTCTGTTTGCTGGCTACCATTGAAGATAATGCCAGTTTTGAGGATTAATTTGGACATTTAAGAGAAAAGAAAGTAAACAGCAGCAGAAGACATACACAGGGTTATAATAACAAAATTATAAAAGGAGAAACAATATGAACAGAGGGTATTATTCATTCTGTCGTCTAAGAGAAAAAACTAGCAAGCAGCCAATGAAATTGGAACTTTAAAAAAGCAAGTATTTTCCAGAGTGCATAGTGTAAGCCTAGAGTTCTTCTTGCTGGGTACTACAGCAGCCAAAAATGTAGATAATTTGAAAAAATTGCTATTATAGATTCATGTAAGAGTATTAAGTACTACTATATAGGTACACCATATAGGTCTTAAAGCTTCTAAGCACTGCACTGGTGAAAGATTTGAGGGTACACTGGAAGAAGCATCACTGTATCCTTTATCAGATGTCTGACCACTGTCAGGAATAGAATGTTTCTAAAAGTTAGACAAATGGTCCAATATGTTACAGCCTTTTATATATTCTTACAAGATGGTAGATATTTGCAGGTAATAAAACTAAACAAAATAACTTATATGATGTATGTAAACAGCTGTGAGAAATGCACTGGCATGGTACTTTCAGAAGGTTACTTACACAGGTTCAAACTGGAGTGGAAAAAAGTAGTATCACCACAGAAGTTTTTTTGTTGTTGCTGGGTCCCAGTGAAAACAAACATACAGCAACAGTGTTTTATTTATGTGTATGCTGGGAACAACACTAACAAATATTTTATTTATGTATTACTGTTCCTCGTGGTACAACACAATTTCATCTAAGGACACTTGGGAAAACTTTACAGAGCAACTAACCACCGTTTGTCTGAAGTGCAGACAGTTCCAGAACAGGCCTGTCAGCCTGACCTCAGTGCCTGGCAAGGTTATGGAGCAGATCATCCTAAGTGCAATCACACAGTGCCTACAGGATGGACAAGGGATCACACCCAGCCAGCACAGGTTTAGGAAGGGCAAGTCCTTTTTGACCAACCTGATCTCCTTTTATGATCAGGTGACCCGCCTGATGGATGAGGGGAAGGCTGTGGATGTGGTCTACCTGGACTTCAGCAAAGCCTTTGACACCGTCTCCCATAGCATACTCCTGAAAAAGCTGGCAGCCCACGGCTTGGACAGGGGCACCCTGTGCTGGGTTAGGAACTGGTTGGAGGGCCGAGCCCAGAGACTGGTGGTGAACGGTGCTGCATCCAGTTGGCAGCCGGTCACTGGTGGTGTCCCCCAGGGATCAGTGTTGGGCCCAGTTCTGTTTAATATCTTTACTGATGATCTGGATGAGGGGATCGAGTGTACCATTAGCAAATTTGCTGATGACACCAAGTTGAGGAGGAGTGTTGATCTGCTGGAAGGCAGGAGGGCTCTGCAGAGGGACCGGGACAAGCTGGAGAGATGGTCTGATTCCAATGGGATGAGGTTCAACAAGGCCAAGTGCCGGGTCCTGCACTTTGGCCACAACAACCCCATGCAGCGCTACAGGCTGGGGACAGAGTGGCTGGAGAGCAGCCAGGCACAAAGGGACCTGGGAGTTTGGATTGACAGGAAGCTGAACATGAGCCAGCAGTGTGCCCAGGTGGCCAAGAAGGCCAATGGCATCCTGGCCTGGATCAGGAACAGTGTGGCCAACAGGTCCAGGGAAGTGATTCTTCCCCTGTACTCAGTGCTGGTGAGGCCACACCTGGAGTACTGTGTCCAGTTCTGGGCCCCTCAGTTCAGGAAGGATATTGAGGTACTGGAGCAGGTCCAGAGAAGAGCGACAAGGCTGGTGAAAGGTCTGGAGCACAAGTCCTATGAGGAGAGGCTGAGGGAGCTGGGCTTGTTTAGCCTGGAGAAGAGGAGGCTTCAGGGGAGACCTCATCACTCTCTACAACTACCTGAAAGGAGGTTGTAGCCAGGTGGGTGTCGGTCTCTTCTCCCAGTAAACCAGCAGTAGGACAAGAGGGCATGGTCTTAAGCTGTGCCAGGGGAGGTTTAGGTTGAATATTAGGAAGAAATTTTTTACAGAGGGGGTAATCAGACATTAGAATGGGCTGCCCAGGGAGGTGGTGGATTCACTGTCCCTCAAGGTTTTTAAGATGAGACTGGATGTGGCACTTAGTGCCCATGGTCTACTAACTATGGCAGTGTTGGATCAAGGGTTGGACTTGATGATCTCGGAGGTCCAGTTGATTCTATGATTATTTTAACATTCTGTAGTATCATTGTGCATATTTTAACCATAGCAAATTATACCAATAACTCTCCTTTCTAAATAAGTTTTTCCCCTCAAAAGAACAGCAGAACAAGACAGTCCCACTGATGTTGTAATGGTCTTTGGCATACAATACCAACAGGTAATCACAACTTGGTGCATCTGTTAAACAAAAGATACTTTGACAAAAAATACACACTGCAAGTAGACATGAATCAAAATTTGGTTATCTCATTTTAGCCCACATTTCTCCTCCACAGTATTGCATCCAGAGCACTGTTTTTCAGATGTCTCATTTTAGTGATCCACAGAACTTCAGAGAAATGACACAAAAGGAAATTATTACAACCAGCCTAATGGCCTGGAAGCAATGTGCATCCTCACTTATCCTGAGACAGAACAAAACTGGAGCTTTCATTGGATGTGATCAAAGGTGTTCCACATCTTTCTACAGAGCAGCTGTTTGCCCACAACACAAACCATTTTCAAGGCTGCACTGCAGAATAGCGCTGTTATGAATCCCAGATGTAGCTGTCTCCTAGTGTGGGGGGAAGCCCCACAATTAAAGTTTGAGGTAGTGCAAAAGTGAGGCCATGTTCCATGGGAGCAGTGGAGCTGGTTAGATGGTTTCCATGGACACGGCCTTGGGTTGCAGGGAGTACAAGGTTAAGACGGTTTGATAATGTGCAGGTGCTGGATTCCTGGATGTTGTTGTGGGAATATGTTTGTGTTGTGTGTGAAGTTGGCAAACTCAATAAAGGCTGCCTGCTGCACTGAGCAGGCAGACATCTCGTCTCACTATCCTTGTGTGTCTTGTGTGTCTTGTGCGTCTTTCTTCCCCCACCGGACCAGGCCTCAAGACAAGATACCCTGCGACATCCTAGTGGTGAGGAATATAAAAAGTGAAAGGAAAAAATTGAAACTGAAAAAGAAGGCTGACCACTAGTGGGGTCCCAGCCTTTTACTCAGCTCCAACCTTCTGTGTTCCTGCAGTGGCACTGGTGCTCACTCCAGGACCAGACTAGACACAGGCTGAACTCCCTCACACACCCCCCACACCCTAAATTGCACATAGCAAGGATGCTCAGCCCTCAGCACCTCTTTTTATTTTTTTTTACAGATCTACTCCTGGTTTGCTATGCAACTCGTTAACACAGATTTAGGCTGCACAGGTTCCTCTTGCCTAACTGGAAGCAAGATGAGTCTGTGTTTATTCTTATCCTTTTGAGAAGGCTAGCAGTCGGTCCTAGCTTAGCACATAGTATGTTCTTACCACTTTGACTATCTAACTGTGAAAGAGGTTACTTTTCATGCCTTTTCCTTTTCCAAGTGAGGGTAAATTTTGTCAAGATGACCTGGGCAAAACTATTTTGGAAGAGATGTAGATTCTCTAGAAAAATGTTTCAATATTCAAGCTTACAAAATCTATACTATATCAGAAGATAAGTTTTCACAATAAGAGACAGTTCTTCAGGAGTTGCAGATCTCATCTTCAATGTTGAGTCCATGATGTATAAGCATAGCAGGACAGGGAACCAGCCCAAGATCTGGTCTTCTGGGAGATGCAAACAGATTTGGGGAAGCAGAAATAGAGCCTCCATCAAATAAGGAACAAGACTTATAACAGTACTTCTTGATTGTGCCAATTAAAGTGGTCCCATGAAGACAACCCAGGCCACAGCACACCAGTTAGGCTATTCATGTGAAAGACCTATAGATGATAACAGATGTTTCTTTTTTGCTGCAATACTGACAACAAGGAGAAGAGACTCTAACTGGTGGGCCCTTATGTGGCCCCAGAAGAGAAGTCAGACCATGGGAAGAGAGTCCATCATGTCTGTATTTAATAATTTAGCTAGATTTAATGAGCTGGGAGAGTCATATGAAGTTCTTTAACTATTTAAGTACATAAGAAACATCTTAAATCCCTTCTTCTCTTGAAGTGGTGAGCAAATTGATCTGTCTGAAGACTTTGTGCTTTGTAATGGTCTGCATGCAGCTCTGTAACCTGGCTACTTCCATTCAAATTTCCTGCCTAACTGTTTGCAGGTGGTGGCAGAGGGCTCTGTTTCTCAGGCTCTACTTCCTCTTTTTCCATTTTCCATGTGGGAAGGCTCACATCTATCCAGGAATTAAAAAAAAGATTTCCTGTATTAACCAAGATATCAAGTAACCCTCAGTGGCATGCCTGTCCCTGCTCCTTCCTTGAACCTTCTCTCAAGCACTTGCTTCCTGAAATCAAATATTCAACAGTCTGAAGGAGATTTCCAATACAAAACAGCAATTAAAAATGAAGTCAGACTCCAAGGAGGAGTTTACAAAGCAAAAACAGATTTTAAAACAGGTACAGGTGTATATTTTGGTAGCAAATAGTTTACTAATACTGGATGGTTTACTATTGAAGAAAATCTGTGGCCTGGAGACTTGAACTATACTTGTTGGTCTCCCACAGATATTCTCATCGCCCAGCTATCTATGCTCATTGTTCCTGCAGTACTATCATCTCTAGTTAATGAATTAATTGCTTCCAATTAACTGACAGCAGCTTCATACTGTATTATTGAAGGATTACAAATTAAATATTAATTATGCTTCATTTTGCAGGAGAAATCAAGTTAAATATAATCACACTCCATTATAAAGTAAGTACACTAGACATTTTCCAGAACAGGTGCACACTGTCCAAATTATAGTCAATTCTGATATATTGTAAACAAGCTAAGCCTCATTTATTAAACTGAAAGTATCACACCTCCCACACAGAAATGCATGAGACAAATGTTTAAAGCCTCAAATTTTCACAGATGGTAGCAAGAAGAAAACACTCTTACAAGACGAGTATTTCATGCCTACAGTCTTTAGAAATCACTGGTGTTCCACTGAAAAGAAAACAAAATTCCCAATACAGCTTTTCCTGTACCACAGTATCAGTCAAATCATTTAATTGTCACTGTGAGTTCGGCCTGATATCACGCAGAACTTCATCCCTAGCAACGGACTGACAGGTACCTAACTCCAAATTGCTACAATATGTCTGAAAACAAGTTTAATGGTTGTTCAGGGCAGAAAATATTCTTTGCAATAAGGGATCTGAGTTTGAAAAAAACAGACTGAGAGAAGAGAGCTTAGAGAAATGGAGCATATCTTCACCAGTGCGGCGCCTAGGAGAGGACAGCTCTGTTTTCCTCCTCGTGTTCTGTGAAACTCCACCCGCTCTGGGAAAGCAAGTGGAGTATTTCTGGAGGTAGTGGGAGGAAGAAGGATAAAGCAAAGCAGATATCTCCAGAGCAACTTTTCTTTTTTATTTCAAAAGACTGATTTTAGAACATCTGATTGTCAACCTACCCAATGAATGCAAAATTTATTACAGAAGCTGAGCCAGATCCTTAGCTGATAAAAATTTATTTAGCTCCATTGATTTCAGTAACAGGAGAAGTGAGCTTTTGAGGAGCCAAGAAAGACAGCACCCTTCACAACAATACTGCCTATGGATTTGATTCCCTTTTAAAAAGTTACTTTATGCATAAACAGCTGGGTAAAAGTTTTAACAAAAAAAAACCAACCAACCAACAAACCAGGAACCATATTTTGAAATGGCAGAAAATGACTTTTTACTTATCACTATTTCACTCCATGGATTATCACAAACAACCTGAAAAGAACCATTTCAGTATATGATAGACTTCAAGTATATAAGTATTCTCAAAATACTCATGTAGGTGAATTGTCTCAAAAATTCTGATTTAAGAGCCCCACCAACTAGAGGCTACCTTTCAAACACCACATGTAGCAGCAACATACTAGAACGCTTCTAAATGATATGTCTGAATGCAAAATCAAATCAATTTTTCACAATTGATATCTAAAAGAACA
Source organism: Neopelma chrysocephalum (assembly GCF_003984885.1). NCBI lineage: Eukaryota > Metazoa > Chordata > Aves > Passeriformes > Pipridae > Neopelma > Neopelma chrysocephalum. The sequence continues at coordinate 3,725,722 of NW_020897719.1, forward strand.
GGCAGTGAATTATTTTACATTATAAGATGCAGTCCTGTACATATTGTCCTGGGATTCTACAAGATCAGTTGTCATTGACCTGAAAATACTACAAGTTTATTGTTAATAAAATTGCTGACGACACAGAGCTATAGTGAAAATCATTACATTGTGTTCATTCAAGTAACATCTTAATACTCTATAAAATAATCCTAGTCTGTAAAATAAGAGGGATATCATCTGGAAAAGCACACTATGAGACTGTGAGCATCATTACAGCTAAAAAAACACAAGGTCCCAATGCAGTACTATAGCTGATGGATAGCAACATCCCTGGGAATATCAGCAGAGGGATACCTATCAAGATGGTAATGACGGTATTCCTCCTCCATATGGAGGTATTTTTGGACAGCAAGTGTATTGTCAGAGTGCTGTTTTGGGTTCTGATGCTCTGAAGGAAAACACCAGGAAAAAAAGGTAAAAATATTTATACAGGAACCACTTGATAATCAGAGGGCTGTAAATCCTGTCTTACGATGACAGACAAGAATTTGTGTCTATCTGATCAAAGCAAAGATTAAGAGGGGACTTGATTACACTATACAAGTACTTACATGGGAGATTATTGATAGTAGAGAGCTCTTTAATCCAGCGAAAAAGCAAGTAACATCATTAAATGGTGCAAAGATTAAGCTAAACAAAACAAAGTAGAAACAAAGTAGAAATGTTTAACTGTTAAAATCATTAACCTTGGAAATGCCCTCCACTCCAAAAGTCTATGACAAAAAGTCTATGACATAAACCAGTAGAATTTACCATGGCAAAGAGAGATGCCTCCAATATACCTCAGTTCTTAAACTTGCAATTTTTTAAGAACAGTTTCAGTCAGAAAGCTTCCTAACATTCCGATATAAGTGAACAAAAACCAAGAACACATTCATTTCATCTGCACTGCTGTCATATTTTATTAATCCCCTGTGTTTATATTATACAAGTGTAGCTAAAATTTAATCTATTGTCCTGCATCCTATTCCTGAACAGGTAATCCTTGAGACTCAGGCATGTGTTTCTGAAAACACTTGTACACACTAGTAGCAATACTGAAATACTGCCTTTTGAGGCCATCTGGGTTTCTGCATGTTCTACAGAAGAAGCAGAACTGTTGATATTCTTTCTGTGAACTAATATCCTTTAGTTAAGCAGAAGGATGGGCCACTAATTGTTGGTCATAATACTGTAACTGATCTTCATGGAAGATTAATATCGACATGCATACACGCACGTCAAAAAGAAATACATAAACCCATCACAATCGAATTATTGCTGACAATTTTTCAGGCTATACCCCTGCAACTTTAAATGTATTCATCTTCAGTTTTCACATAGAACCTGCAGTCTATTACAAGATGCTGCTTTACGCACACTGCAGACACTTCACTGTCATTTAGCAGTCTGACAACAAAGCCAAAATTATACTAATGACATGCAACAAAAATGTGTTACCTACATGATTTGGAAAAAAGGAACCATAATATGTGTACACTTGTGGTGATAAACACTATGAAAATTGCAAACAGAAGGACAGACACTGCACTAATTTAAGGGTTTGAATGTTTAACATGTTCCATGACACATGAGCATGTGCATGTGTGGGTGTCAGAGAAACTGAGAGGAGTCGATTCATCCTGTCAAGCTTTCAAACGTTTCCTTCTTTGGGTATTTATAACAAGATGTCACTCTTTAGGGTCAGGGTACCGATGGCTTATTTAACTAATATTTTAGGACTGTAGGGAAAACATTTCATGGAATATATTCAGTCCAGTGTCTGTTAGGTGCTGTATGAGTGAGTGAATGAACTGGAGACTGACTGAATGAAACAGGCACTTTGTCTTTAATATAGATTTGTTAACAAATGGGAGGATTTGGACAGAACTAGTGTACCCCGAGGAATTTACAATGTTATCTCTGCTGTACCACAAAAAGTTTTCAAAACACCTTCCTGTTTTCATTTTCTTATGTCCATGTTTTGCATGGATCTTTCATCAGCAGTCTCTTTTAAATGAAAGAACAAGATTTTATAATAAAATAATCTGACAGAAGTCAATTCATAAACTCACTGATGAAACTGAAACATCTCCATGAAGCATTCACCAATCTTTCATCTACTTCTCATATAACACTTTAGTAATTTACTATCTCACTCTTTTGCAACTTTGTTAGACTCTGCATGTGATACTTCCTGTCTGTTTAGCAGCATTGTGAGAATGAGAAAATATTCATTCTCTGATGGAGACTTAGTTAAGTTTGATACAAAGGCCCTGTACTTGCTGCAACTCTTAAATAATATATACTGAATCAAAAGCTACTATTCCAATCAGAATAACACAGAAACAGAATCCCAAAGAGAATTAGACACAAGACCAGAATCTCAGATCTCAGATGGGTAAATAAACACAGGCCAGCATTTCCAATCAATATTCCTATTTGTAAGTCTATATATGTGAGTCATCAAAGAGGAAACTTCACTTTTTTTCCCCACTTTTTTACTAAGCTTCCTTTCAGCGCCAAAGCATTTCCAGATTTCTAAGGTCTTCACTCATGACCTTATCAGCAGTTCAGGTATCTGGAAGATAATTCTTATCTTTCATGAGATTATTTAGAGGAAGCCTCAGAAAGCATGAATTTTCTATTTAGAGAATAGTAGAAAGGGCATGTTGGGGATGTGATCTCTAATGTTCTTCAGTATGTATTTCATACAGTGTAATGTGAACATGACACTTTTTGAAATATCTCTTTTATTATGATCTAACATTTAAGAGACACAACCAGAACAATAGGATACAATAATGGTTCTACTTTGCCAGATCAAACATCTGTCCCAATATTTCACCTCTGTCAGATGATCACAGAAAGTATTAGAATAGAGAAACCCTATAGTTGATACCTCCCCATCACAGATTCTCAGCTGTCAGCAACCTGAGGCTCAAGGACTTTCTCAGACAAAGGTGTTATCATTGCACGTAACACTCCAATATACTTTTGTTCCATGAGTTTATGAAATGCTTTTGTATCTACACAGATATTTACTCTTTTGTGTGTGGCAATGAGTTCCATAGCATGTGTTTTTGATATTATTTGATATAATCTAAATTTGATAGCTGGATAAACAGTGAGAATGGTTCTTAGTTAATTCTCTCTGTTCCATCCACGATTTTATAGACCTTTTCATAGATTTCAGTCTACTTAACAGCTTGTTATATGGAAGGTGTTCCTTTGATCATCCTTGTTGCCCTTCTTTATGCATTCTTGAGTTCCTCATATTGTTTTCTGAAGGGGGAGCAGGACCGTGTACATTATTCAAGATGCAGGAGCATTGCTGGTATGAGCAGCGGCCCAATGATTTCTGTTTCTTGTTCTAAACTCAATTCCTTGTTCTCTGCTCTTTTCCCTGTAATTCTTTATATTCTTTTTCTTGGCCTCTGCTTACCTTTGCACTGACAGTTTTTATACAACTACCTATATTAACTCCAAGCCCCATTTCCTGCGAGGGAATAGCTTGTCACGTGCCATTTTGTCATCTACTAATTTAGTGTTGTGAAATCCTTCTGTATCTCTTTGCAGTGAGTTTTCATTTTTGCTACGCTGAACTCAGTACTACCAAAACCTTTGCCATTCTGCTCCTTATCCTCCTTTCCAGTGTACTTCTGCAGATACTTAGCAGTAGGACATCAGCACAGAACCCTTTAATACGCTCCTAATAATATTTTTTCATTCTTAAAACTGACCATTTATTATTACCCTTTATCTCTTGGTTTGTAACAAGCTGTTTTTCTCTGAATACACCTTCCCTCTAATCCTGACTAAGAGTCTTGAAAGACTTTGGTAAGAGACTTCTTGAAAAACTTGGAAATTCAAGTAATTTATACCTGAATTGATCTATATCATTGGATTTTTTAGCCCATATATTCAGTGATGACTTAAGAACTCTAACAGACTGTTTTAAGGCATGACCTCCTCTTGCAGAAGGATTCTATTGGAGTCATCTTTAATACAGCATGTTTGTTTACAAAATTTACATCCATTGGTCCTACCAGCTTGTCCAGTAGGAATATCAGACTTCTCAATCAGTGGCTTCCCTGTTGCCCCCAAGTGCATTATAAAGGAGTAACTGCAAAAGTGTCATAAAGTTTCCACTGGTTTTGAGATTTTGAGTTAGTTTGTCTTTCAAACTATGCATCACAAAACTTTTTCAACTATAGCAACACTTTCCCTTTCCAAAGCATGCTTGGTAAAATGGACAAAAATCCAGGAACTGCACACCTCAACTCTACAGAACCTTTTCAGAAGTTTTGGAAAGTGCTACAATGCATTTTAGTATCATTTACTGTTCTTTCAAAGTATATTTCACCTGTGAATCTGTCAGCCTGTCGAGTGTGATGCTACAGATGAAATTTTACATACTTCTTCTGAAGGTCTGTCTTTTGTATTGTTTCCACTACCTCATCTAGAAACGAACTATATGCCTTATGTTCTTATTTGTTTCTTACTTTACTTACAGATTTTTATTATTAACATCCAAGAATGCTTAAACAACACCACCCTGGCTGCCCTGTTTCACCGTGGCAGCACAGTTCCATAGAATTCCAGAGCAGTAAGTAAGACCACTACAGATCTTCTGAAAATACTTGGAGGAATGTGCATAAATACTGGATACTAAAATCAATAACCTGTTAACAGTAAGTATATTTTAGGACTACCTGGAACCTGTTAGAATACTGAATTTTTAATGAGTTTACTAATAGCCTCTTTTAGTTATTAACACAGCAATCAGAAAAAAAAGTACTGTCTACTGTAAACCAGGGGGAAAAAAACCCAAAACTAACAAAGAGCTCCTGTTGAACAATAAATACCTTCAGCAGGGAACAAGGCAATCTCCCATAACTGTAAACAGCTTCAAAAGGCCTTAGTAAACACTATGAAAAACTCAAGGATGATGGAAGCACGATTATATGTGAAAACCCCATCATAATAGGAATACTTTTAATCCAAAAAGTGACTGCTACCTCTACATTTCCTTACTAACATGAGGAGTACCAGTACAGGGGATTCAAACATCCCACCTGGGCTTCATGCCACTCCTACACAAATCTTACTATCTCCTTCCCATGTCACACATTGCTCCTGCAAGACAGTCATCTGCTGGGCACTGAGAGCATTTGACTTGCAATGCACTAATTCCAGTATTTGTTCTAACATATATTAAAGGAAGTTACAACAAGCCAACTACTATGCTCTGCCTCCAAGGCGCTCATCTATGAAGCCTGCAGGTTCATCATTCTCCCATCTCCCAACGCTTTCCCATAGCACCAGGACTAGCTCATACCATGCAATAGCAGTAGACACAGGACACTCATTCTCCTACAAAAAACAGACACCTTTGTTACAGAGGCCAGAAGAGGTTTAAACTAGAAGTCCTTTTGGCCATAGAAAAAACAGAAGAAAGGAGTAAAGTTGGGCAGCATGAGGTGTATCCTGTTTTCAACTGTTAGATGAGCACTGACGGAAGCAATCAAAACACTAAAGTGGCCAGGTGCCCCAGATGCCTTTTCTTTCTGTACATCTTTCAGTCCCAGGGCATATTATCAACAGAGGACAAGAGCCCCTGGTGTAGGATATTTGAGCACCGTCAAGTCATTAACGTTCAGAACTAGGTGATATTTAATGGACCCCAATACACAGGCAGTCAGACTAGATAAAGGGTAAATAACATCTTCATAGAGAAAGCTCAGTGGACTGAGAAGCAAATCTCATCCCTAAGAGCGGGTTAAGGGAGGACTTTCAAACGAATCACAGGTCGCAATATAGTGAGAGCTCTGTGACTAGGCTCTAGTACCCCCATAAATGCCACCTACACACAAGACGGGAAACTGGATATACACAATTCTCTTCTAACATTTATTAGTAAAAATACTGCCTGACAATCAATCCCCGTCTTTCTTCATTTATCTGGGAAAGACTTTTATCAGTATAATTCAGACTTGAATCCATCCTGCCTTTCAAACCATCTATCTGACTGTGATACACGAACACGGAAAAAACAGATGCGTGAGAAGGTATTTCTCTATGTTTGGTCTTATAATACTTAGATATAAAGTACATTATCAACAATGTCAGAGCATTATTACAGGAACCAAAACTGCTCACTGGGTTAAAGGATTATCAAATAATCTGAATAAAAGCAGTTTTCAGGTTTCATTACATGTACCTGAAATCACAGTTTAAGTAGTCACAAAACATTGTTGCAGAGAGATAATTTTCCCGGTTCACATTTACTTCCCTAAATAATAAAGAAAAAACAGGTCTTTGTGGACTTCTGGGATTATACAAAATTACATTTATGAAATAGGTGTCTTGCAGAATGAAATGCTGGGATTACTTCTATTTAAGACATGCACTGTACCGAATCCCTGAGTTACTCTAGTTTTGATCTTTATACCACAAGACAGAGGGGAGCCAAACAAGTCTCCTGTTGGACAGCGGAAAGCAAAAGAGAGAAACAATCCATTGTATGTTAGATTGTCACAAACATACCTCAGAATGGACAAAGTATTAATACAGAATTTATTTTTACATTGAGACTCTGAATTTTATGAGAGGAATCAATTATCCTGGGTAGTTTACCTGTAATCCAGGGATTTGAGCAAGTCAATTTGACCCTTTCATACCCAATAAACTTTCATTCTCTTTTCATGGTTTATTATACAGTTCTCTCATTGAAAGTAAAGAACAACCAAACTGATAAAAATTAGACAGCTTTAATTAAAACTACTGAAGGTTAAGATGGTAACAAACCTTAAAAATCATGAATTCAATACAGTTAGTGCAACCATTTGTTTAAGGCACCATAGTGGGTTCCAATTAACAGTTTTAAAAGTATACTTTCTTCAATAGTCACAGAAGTAGAATAGCTATTGGTAGGGTGAAAAAATTCAATACCTATATTTACTGTTTGCAAGCCTAGTGCAAATTCAGATGTTCTACAGGATATACTTAGTACTGCTGCAAAGGTGAAGACACATATTTTTCAATGACACTGGAAAATACCAAGTCCAAAAATCAGGAATAGGTTCAATCATAAGCAGCCTGAAAAGGAAAAATCTTACTCACTAAGGACAGAAATCATTTTATCTTTGCCTTGAGCATGCATTCAAGCCACTAATAAACTCAAGACAGCTAACTGGCTCAGCTGTTACCTATATTGTCATCTTCCTGAATAAAACAGAGACAAAAGAGAGGAGTTGAGTCATGGTGCAGCTGCAACACCCAGCATGAAACTAATCCCAGCTGAACTGCACAATTGTGAGCAGTTACCAGCACACACCAAATTAGGTGGGATTAATAAATGATTCCATCAAAAAGATGGTGTAATTAAATAACAGCAGTTAACTGTTATGTGATTTATGTAGATAAAAGCATTCAGACATGACAGATGTAAACTTCACATTAACAAACCTTATACATAGCCATGTTGCATGCTGATGAACTAATAAGCCAAGAACTCTGGAGTTGTGAAAAATAGTGTAATACATCCTTTGATTGTCAACATTTTTATATAGGAAACAAAACCTAGCACTATGAATCACTTATTTTAAATTTCATCACTGCCCTAAGTATCTCAGTATACTTTTCTGTATATATTTAAAACTAGATTTTGTAAAGCCTATGTATTTTCTCCATTAGTTGTGCCTGTATCCGTTATGCAGCAAAGATTACCTTGTGATTTAGAGTGGATTATCTGGCACCTGACTGATTAATTCATAGCAGTTTAGCTATGAACAGACTTGGTGTACTTTGCTCACATGAGAATCAATTCACAGTAGGGTGTTCTGCTGGTTTAAATGAGGTCACAGGAGGGCTAAGGCATTCCTTGAGTAAATCAATACAACAAAATCTGAACTTTAACTCCAGCCTTGTGTATTCAAAAGTTGCCATTCTCAGTAAGTCAAAGTCTGGAATCTTTCTTTGTTAAAATTTTCAAGAGATACATTTCACAGATAAAATACTGCTATTTATGTGTGAAGGAACTGATCAGGTTACAGAAAATGATTTTTGTTTTACTCAGTTTCCCAAACATTCAGAGTAAAGACCAAACAAACTCAGAAAGCAATATTTTATGCACTGCACTGAATCTCTGATCAGGGAAGCAACTTTGGACATATACTGGAATATCTAATCTGTCACTTATTTACATACATAAAATTGTGGTACAACATATTGATACCAACTTCCCTTAATAATTATTTATCAATTAGACAAATGTGAGTAACAGACAGAAGATTTCAGCATCTGAAAATGTACAGATGGCACTGTATAGTTTATAGTCAGTGTATTCTTTTCTGGGGCTTCAATAATACTCTTCTCTATATTTTTGTCTCTTTGTTCAAAAGCTCATGAAAGACAGAAACAGCATATCTTTCAAATGCTTTTTTTACAGTAATTTTGATGCATTCTAAATATGACAAAAGACACGTGGGGTAACTTTAAAGCTATTGTTAATTCCGAATTACAATTTATGTCTGGCAAGTAAATCAGGTCTTGTTAAGAAGCAGATTACAAATGTTTAGCAACAGTGCCCTCTAGCTGCCTTAATTCCGATTTTAGAATTTCAATGTAGTTTTTCATACTGGTAGCAAAAAATTCCTGGATGAACCACCAGCTTTATATCAGCACAAAAATACTCCTTCACAATGGCATTCTCTGTAACAAGATGCATTTGGATTCTTTTCTAACCTTTAATGGACAAGATGACTTACATTCAGGATTTTTTTTAACCACAATCACTTTTGTTTCCAAAAAACACCAGGCAATTGCAGATCTTCACAAAATAAAGATCTGTTTAAACTATTCTGTAATGAATTATCTTCAGCAATGTGCCCCCAGTCCCTCTGTAAGCCTGAAGTTTGTCCAGTGCTTTGGACAAGGCAAAGTTCCTTCCCTCGCCTTCTTTTTCCAGAAAAAGTGAGCAGAAGTGGTGAAATTAAAAAAACCTAGGTTAAGAATCACAGAGGTCTTAACGACATTTTAAATTCTCTATCCCAGCCTACTGTAATTTTTAATGCATAAATCCTGAGCATAAGTTTGTGGTAAACAAAATATTTTATATATTTACAGGCATTTTCACTCTGTTCTCATTTTAAAATGAAAACCAGCAGGAACTAGTAACACATACAGTTCTTTGCAGTGTTCATATCTACAGAATCTCATAGCAAGACATCTCTCTGACACTGCATGCACTCTTATTTACTTATTTACTGCTTGTGATTCACTCCATTTATGCAGCGGCAGCATAAGGCAAAGCAGAACTGAATCTTAATATCCACTGTGTGGAAATACTCTGGGGTATGGCCTGTCTCCTGGACACAGGATGCTTTCAGCAACAGAATAAAACCAAGGTTTTCCTCAACCCTGCCAATATGAGAACTAAGCATTTATTCCTGGAGAAGATAGACAATTCTTACTTGAAAAAATCCAAAACTGAAATATCTAAAAAGATCAGTGTTTCTGAGTCACAAGAACCGTATGTAGATGGTTTGTGGTGATGTTATGCTCCAGTTTATGGAATTTTGGTTTCACCTTACTGGCAGGATTCTTTTTTCCCTATTCTAGCTTACATTGACCTTTTTGTATGCATATATAGAAATTGCTTCAGCATAGAATGCTTATAGTGGGTAAATGTGAAAAAGCCATTTAAATTATCAACAATATTACTCTGAAAAAGACTAAAAGATATTTGTGTAACCCCAAGCGCTACTTGTTGCTACATATGACCAGAGGTTAAGAGGAATATTTTCAGCCCTGGAAAGTTCCAGGCTTTTGTGCTATGTTTCCAAAGTCTCTAATGTGAAGTTTATTTTTTCTTTTTTTTTTTTTTTTTTTTTTTGTCCCTGAGCCAGTCTTGCAAGCCTCAATATTAAGCCCAAGAAGCAGAGAACATGCAGGTTGCTAACAGCGGTGTCACAGAACCAATGCTGAGGTTTCTGCCCTTGCTCACACTGCTCAAGACTGGACTTGCCATACAGGGTGGCCCCAGGGAGTGAACACTGGACTGGCCTTCACTCCTCTAAGCCAAGAACAAAAGTCCTCTGCAAGTTCCCTCACTGTACTTTATACAGAGCAGGGTGTCATTCTCCTGGTACTGCAGAGAACTAAAGGAATATTCCCTTTCTTAGCCTCACAAGAATTTTAAGGCCAGAATAAGGTTCTTTTGATTCTATTATCATTTATTCATCTCTGCAGGACTAATTGTACCTGTCAAATGCTGCTGTTACATAGCATTAGTTTATGTTCTCAGTTACCATTAGTGTTAGGTACACTGGAGGTATTACAATGGGTCACCTGAAAGAAGCAGAACCTATTGTGCATCTTTATTTTTCAGAGCATGTGTCACTGAAAGCCATTTTATCACAATTCATTTTACAGGTTACTTCCATTTAGATAGGTTTTAACTGTGTCATTTTCAATGCTTCATTATACTCAGGTTTCAACTTTTACAGCCAGCAGTGCTCTCCATCACAGTCATGCTGATTCTTTTACAGTAAAAATGTCTCTAAAAATAAATTCCCAACCTATGCTTTCCTAGGTGAGCACTGGTAAGTGGCAAAATATTTCTAACCTATTCTTAGGGCTTTTCTGTAAGAAGTCTTTGCATGGAAAATTTTTTGATTGGAAAATGTTTGTATACTAACCCACATTAATCTTTTTGAATGTGTATATAAATACAATTTCAGCATGCAACTTTGGAATTTTTGTACTCAGCTATTTTCAAGTTCTTTCATTTCTAAACTGGTGTATTGCATTAGAAGTTTTTGCAAAAAAAAGACGAGAAAAAATCTTTACATTATTGACTCCTAGGAATGTACTTAAGGAAAGGTATACAAACCCATAGAACTAAAAAAAAAGTGTCTTTTCATTTTTTCAGAAACCGCCATATATCACAATTCCTCTGACTCTACATACATACATATATATATATATATAGGTACCAATTCCATAACAAACTCAACCAAAACACTAAAATATGCTGTGTATTCCTCCTTTCACAGAATATTCCTGTAGAATGGACAAGGTAAATATCTCAGTGGATATAACTGCATTTTGTCTGAATAATACTGAAACTGTCATGTTTATTAAAAAGCTTTAGCCCTAAATTTAATTGAACAATAATAACATGGAGAAAGCTTTGGGTACATTAATTATAAAGAAGTTCTTTTCATTAATTTAGCAAATTTTTCTGCCATCTGGTACCACCATAAGTAGTTATTTGTACATGATTCAAAGCAATCTTTGAATTCTTGAAGAATTTTAGATTGCTTGTTACCTTTTTAACAGCAAGCATTCAATGTTTTATTCAAAATAACTGCTTCAATTTGCTGTAATTGAGGCTTTGGCCACTTATTTTAATATGAAGTTCCTTTGGGTGCTGAAACTACATAATACACAGTTTGGGCACAAATACAGAAAAATAAAAGAATGGGAGTAAGTCCTGTCTCAAAACTTTGTACACTGTTACTGCACAGCAAATAAAAACATTCACTTCAAAAGCTGTAGATAAGTGTAGCAGGGAAAAGTTTAAAACGTGTATTGCAGTGAAAAAGGCTGAAGACATTCTAAGACACTATTTGTTGTTAACCAGGAAAAGAAAGTAAGTCCTGCAGCTATCACCAAACAAAAAATCCTGGATCATCCAGTGGGTATTCCAACTAAGGAACTCAAGATTTGGCACAAAGACACACTGAGAGAAAAAATAGCAATCTAGTAATCAACTGGGGGAAAAAAACAAAATAAAGGAAGAAAGCCTTTAAGCTCCTCAGTATTTTTGTAGACTAAATTTTCTTTATCAAATTTTAAAAATTTCTCCCCCATCCCCAAATTTCCTGTCTTTTTTCCTGTTTAGGGCCTAGGACGAAGGCTTCTCCACACTATGAGTATTGCTAAGAGAAGACTAAGGATTCAAGTCTAATTTCATAGTGAAAATACTACTACTTTCATTTTAGATTAACCTAGGTAAATATCAATTAAAATAATAGAAGTAACAGGAATGAGATGCAGCATCGCTCTACCATCTAAATATGGGCCCTTTGCTATCTGGTAAATATTTCTAGTCTCTCCATTACATCCATGGAGGTTAAAATGGGTATCAAACAAGTATATTTTCAACCATTTTTCCTTTACTGGAATATACCTGGATTTTTTCTAAAAACTCAAAAATTGTTCACATCTTCCATTTCATAGCCAGAATGTTAGAACTCTCTAGTCTGGGTGAAAAAATCATAAAATTTTGATTAAAAATATATAATTTCTAGATTGGAAAAATATAGTCTATTTTTAAATTGAATCAAACATTTAAAACTTCACATGAATAAGTATATCTTTTAGTCTGCTAATCTGTAGAGGTATGAACATATTAATGAAGAGGTGTCAACTACAAGTGATACCCTGTTTTTAAAAAGACTGCATTAACCCTGGAGGTTAATCACTAAAGCACAGTTTTATTTACATCACACTGTGAGATTCTCTTTAAGCCAACTTAGAAAACATGTAATTGCTGAAAAATGCAGGTAAATATTCTTTAAATTGACAACTTATTTTTGTTGTAGTTTTAGGGTGATTGATGGTTATACCACTGGATAAAGCAATGTGGAGCATTATCACTTGCTAAACTCATTCATTTCTATAAATAAGTCTGTGCCGAGTGATTTTTCAAGATGACAATAAAATGTGTCATACAAATGCATGTACTTCTGGGAGGGACTGCAATCAGAAATGCATAAAGAAACTCAAGTCATATGTCCTTGGAAAGTAAACCTGGTTTTCCATTTTCTTCCATCTTCTCCTGTACTGCTAAATGGTGAAGAAAACGGATACTTTAAATTGCCCTCTCTAGCAAGAGCAGGTTAACCACTGGCATTAAGGCCATAATCTTGGCAAGGATTACCTCAAGTGCTCAATTTAGTCCACATAAGCAGTCACATTCAAACACAAGGCATTTGATGCACCCAGAGCCATCAGAAGGGCACTACAAGAGACCATTACCCTATGTTACCCTGTGGGAGCTGAAAGCACAATGTGGGCCAAATTTGTCTGAATCACATCAGCTGCTGCTACTGCCGCTGCCAGGGGAAAGCAAATGCCTGCAAAATTTCTTCCTGCACTGTCCAATTCTTTCTCTTCCCTGCCATGACTTTCATGTTCAGCAGCCTCCAGCACAACTGCACCCTCCCCTCGAACAGCCTAACAGGGCTGGGAAACAGACTGCCTACCCATCTGCTGCTACCACCTACCTCGCTGCTGGCTGGGATGCTAGGGACAGGTGGGCTCTCTTTCTCCTCAGTTCTGTTAGAATGACAAAAAAGAGAATACAGCAGCAATACTTAGTGCAAGCAAATGTCTCACTAGGGTGGCAGCTGGGCTACATATTTTTCCATTCAAAGTACTTCATATCTTCAGGGTTTTCAGCCATAATGAAGAAGGATGGAAAGTCTCAGGAAGCCTTTCCTTCTTAAAACCCCTGTTTTTTATGCAAGTGTTCATTATTAAATTTCTATTTTTCAAAAACACTGTTTATCTCAGTGTCCTCCTATAACATAAAAGCAAACTGGAGAAATAAAGACAGTAATGGACCAGCTCCTCAGCTAATGGAAACTGGCAGTAGTTTCAGAAGATAAACCCCAACTCTACTTTTCCCTGGCAACAAAAAAAACCTTTTAGTAGTACAGATTACAGTTTTGCAGAGTTCCTAGTTCATGGTGAGAAGAGATGACCTGAGGACCTGATTTCCTATATAAAACACTATGTTCTTACTCTGACCATTCCAAAAGGCCTACATCCTAACAGGCCTCAGGAGGTATCTTTGGACTTACAGCCTCCTACATAGACATATTACCCACAGACACATGGCCTCACCCGGGTTAGGGAAAAGTACTTTTCAGTCTTCAGGAGACTCAGCTTGTGTTTGTCATGGCCAAAGAACACCAGACACATAGGTAGCAGCAATGCTGTAGTTCCTGAACTGGTAATAGGGCTGACAGAGCAGAGCATTTTCACATAATCCTACCAGAAAACGCCACAGCAACAATGTCATAGTCTGATTAAGGGAAAACACTCCCAGTGTCTATGCGTCAATTCAATCCAGAGTGGTATAAAATAAGAAAAGTAATGTCGTAGCCACTACCTGTGCCTTTAAAAAAAGAAATAATATGTCAGTGAGTGCCCAAATGACAGGCAGAGGAAATCTGCCTTGTTATTCTATCTCTGATATGAACAGAAATACTTCAAAAATGGCCAACTTTACTATACCATCAGAAAATGAATTAGTTTCTTCATTAACTCTTACATTTACAGTTTCATATTAATACAAACATTAACTGACCTTTTGCATATTTTAAGTTGCGGATTTTTTTTTCATTTTAAGCAAGCATAGTATTTATTTTTTTAAAAAGAATAAAAAGGAAATACAAAATATGTAACAGCACCATCAATTAATTTTGCATAAGGCTTAACTACATTGTGCTGTGATCAGTTTATCTAGTCAGTTAACCCTAGCATTAGAAAGGATATTTATTTGAAAAGAGGAAAGGGGAATCAGTCTATAAAGCCCTAAGACATTCCCACAGTCACATCAGTCTCACCATGGCAACACAACAGGACAGCTATGACACAGCCACAGGGCTACCTGTCCCTCTGTCTTCGGCTTGAGCAAGACCCCTTTGGTGCTGGACATGCCTTTGTCTCTCTCATGTTTCTTCCACCACAGCATCCAGCATCCTTTGTACCTGCTGTTCCCAGCTAACACGCCTGACTGGGCTCAGCACTTTCAGTTCTTCCCTCTGGCACCTCTTATCAGCGACAACCTCCTAAAAACTTCATTGATTTTGGCAAAAGGGGGTCTTACAACAGTGCTACTACTGTAATTCTTACCTAAACACTTACAAGTACCTAAGACTAATTCAGGCAGCACACATGAGAAGTACCTAATTCCTGATCTGGGTCTTCTACCTACGTCTTGACAAAAAACTCCTTTCAGAACTGAGATGTGTCACCTGAATCTCTGTGGTTTGGACTTTGCTCCTAAGCTACCTAAAAGAGTTCACAGGAAAATAATTTTGCTTTGATAACTTTTTTTTCTCACTGTTCAGTTTTCTTCACAAACTCCTATTAATTTCAGTCATTCTAACAAAGTGATTAACATTGCTCTTGACCTGATCAACCTGTATTATGGATACTTCATGATAACAAAGCACCAACTGTGCCACAGGATTTTTTGGTAGCCTTTGATCCTGATGACCATGGGGTACTCCTGGGATATCTTTATGGATAAGGGAGGTCTTTAGTATCCTGTCTACATCCATCCTCCCTGGGATCTATGATGATTCTATGCCAGTTGTTTTGTGATGTGTAAGATCTCCTTTGTCCTCTCTCTGCAGAGAGAGTGTGGTTTAAGGAATGAGTTTCTTAGTCTTTAAAGGGTTTGGGATTTCAGAATCATCATGTTGCAACTGCACCCAAACTAAGCATTTTCTGTTCTTTGCTATCTCCTACCTTAGGAGAAGGTAAAACTTGATGAAGTCTACCTCAAGAAGACAGAAGTAATTGGCAGATTTAGCACATGGAACCAAGAGGTACTTTTTGACCAGGTGATACGACTGCAAGTAAGTTTAGTTATAAAGGTTGAAACACCTTGAACTAGTTTGGAATTTTCAGTTACTTTAGTTTTCAAGTACTAATCCTGGTTCAAGACACTTTTCAATCAGAGTGACTGGAAAAATATAATTTATTTTACTATGATCTCTTTAGACACCTGTGCTTTATGATCCCAGCTGGGACAACAACTTGCAATAAAAAGGCTAACTTGAAAACCACTTACAGACTGTAGCCTTCTGCATTCTTAGAGCAATATTTTACATCCATAATTTGTATAACATATTAAACTTCCTCCCTCTATATACATTTACATAGTGTAAGCCTGTCACAGCCTATGCTGTTTAGAACCTACAAGTATTTTAAGCGAGTCCCTGTTTTCGACACATTGTTTGAGGAAGACTCACGATTGCCCCAAAGGATTAGTCTCTGAGAATGGCATAGAGGGCTTAGGGATTTGGAACCTTTCCTTCCAGCAGCTTGAACTTTCTGAAGCTCACAGAATACCATTATCACCTTTGCCAAATATTAAGCATGACTACAGTATAAACAAATAACTAAACCAGATATATACAAACTATACATCAACATAAATATTATTAAACGTATGGCTAAGTAGATACAGCTACACAGGTAGATACAGGGCTAATACAGATCCACTGTGGGCCTTGTAGCTCTGTAGAACACTAACCGTGATTAGCTGTCCCCAAGTCTTGCTCTAAAAATTATGCCAATGATGACTAATCCTTGACTCTAAAGAGCAATCAAACAAACTAAAGCACAGAATCCTGAATAAGATGTGGCATAAAGCCTTCAGTAAAAAAACATTTCCAGGGACATAACAATCTGTATCTTGTGGAAAAAGGAAAAGGAGCAGTAACTAATTTGGATAAATAGGAAGCTATTATTGTGGCTTTTAAATATGTATATATAGCTATTTCCTTGTTTCAGCTTGTTAAATGAAATGCAAACCCTCTTTATATGCATTTGTCAACTGCAGATTGTAATTGGGTCGCAATTCACTAAATCACTCAAACCTTAACTAAAATTAATTATAGTAATATTTTTATTCCTAAGAAATTTCTGCAAGTAATGTAAACTCTATTATAATTTCACACTTTTTCTGTGAAAGAAATGAGCGGTTAGAGAAGACTCTCTCCTAGTGCTTACTAAGAATTTTGTCAGCAGAGGTAATAAATTCAAGTCAAACCCTCTCCCGACACATTCAGCATTCAAAGACTATGCCAACAACTTGTATTATTGTTACAGTAATGTGACAATTAAACAGCAAAAGATAAATTGGTTTTGTGTTTATTGTTTCAATGACACTTTACAGTGTTGAATAATGGTGCACCTGAACATACTTTGGTCAATTGAACACCTCTTCATTTAAGACAAGACAGCTGACATTTGTAAGACAAGCAGTCACAACTCTAATTTTTGGATGTCATATGAAAAATACATCACTATGTTGTAATGTTAAATATCAAAGCATTGTTTACTGACACAGGCTCCCAAAGTAGAGAACGAATTTCCTTTAGGCAATATATTCTACATATATAAATGACCAAAATATGGGACAGTCCCTGGACAGCTCAAGACCAAGAATTACTTTAAAGAAAGATACAATAAATTAAGGGCTCTGAATTTGCTTGTAGCACAGAAAAATCCAGACAAAAAAGTTTGATAGCATGGATCCCCGTATACATCCATCGGTTTAGCTTGCTAAACTGCGCCCTTTGCTGCCCCCACGTGGTCTTGCCGCAAGACACTTTTTGATTTAGAAAAATAAAAGTTTCCTCCTTTCATTTATGTTTCAAATACAGCCTTAAATAAATAAGCCATGTTGTTTATCTGTTAGGTGTTACACAGCTCAAAATCACTGCTTAAGTTCAAGAATCTAAATGACCTAAGGCAACAAATAAAATCACAAGTCCCTCACTGTTTTAAAAAAGTATTCAATGGTACTTTGATAACAGACATAGTCACCAGATGTTCAGCTCTGACTACAAGTGCAGTGACCTAATGTACATTGGGTGGGTCAGTGTCATAAACTGTGAAGTACCTAAAAGGAAACATCACTGAAAAAAGAATAAAAAAAAAAAGACATATTCCATCTGTCACAATTTTTTTATTTCAGTCACACATTCACCCAGCAAAAAGCTGTATAATATATATTCAAGTACCAGCAAATTCTTCATAGAATCATAGAACCACTAAGGTTGGAAAAGACCCCCAAGATCATCAAGTCCACATGTTAACTTAGAACCAGCTTGTTCACCACTAAACTATATCCCCAAGAGCCACATGGCTTTTGAACATTCCAGAGATGGTGATTCCACCACTTTCCTGGACAGCCTGTTCCAAAGCTCAGCAACCCTTTCTGTGAAGTACTTTTTCCTAATATCCAATATAAACCACCCCTGGTGCAACTTGAGGCCATTTCCTCTCATCCTGTAACTTGTTACCTGGGAGAAGAGACCAAACCCTACCTCTCAGGTAGTTGTAGAGAGTGATAATGTCCCCTGTGAGTCCTCTTTTCTCCAGGCTAATAACCTCAGCTCACTTGGCCACTCCTCCTGTGACTTACTCTCTAGATGCTTCATCAGCTTCACTGCCCTTCTCTGGACACGCTCCAGCACCTCAACACCTTTCTTGTAGTGAGGGGCCCAAAACTGAACACAATATTCAGCTTTTGCTCTTCCCTGCGACCTACTGCTACCCTTTTTTAAGGGATATATTCACACTTTTTAGTTTTGTCGCACTAAGACACACGTGAAGTGTCTTTAAAAATACATTAAAAAAAATAACCCCAAATCTTGTCAACTGTAAAATATATCTTTTTTAGATATGGTTATATGACAGAGCATTAAATCCAGGTTTCTCAAGCCTTCAAAAGGATATTGCTTCTGCTGTGATCATCATGCTGGCATGATGCAAGATGTATGATTTTCTACTTTTGTGCCAGAAAGATGAGACCAAAAATCTGACATAAAGAAACTTGTCAGAATCCTTCTCCTACCAGCACCCAGGAAAGGTGAATCAGAGACAGGGCAAGGACCAAACACATGAAATGAAAAAAGAAAGAACGTTTTTCACTTAGTCTTGTAGAGAGTAAGGCTTTCGTAGCCCTTGTATTGGAAAGATGTGTAATATGGATGCTTGTGTTTCACAGGAGTCCACAGGCACAAAGGTCAGTTTCTCTCTACAAAGACTGTAACCTTCACACAGGCAGACTCTGACCTTCATCCTGGAAACCAGTGTCTCTGGCATCAGTCATTTCAGTAAGCCACTGTGGCAAAAGTTGTAGACAGAGGTGTTCTTCTGCACAGAAGTACAAACCATGAAGCAAATAGCTTTCATAAAGATTACATTTACTCAGGAAAAAAAAATCTACCCCTTGAAACACGGCAACATGAAGCAGTTGGCTTTGATGACGCTTGTTGTAGAAACCCTCTTTTCAAAACTATTACACATTGTTCTACCCCAGCTTTAAAAGGACTGATGCAAGACCTCTGTTTGATTGATGATTTAAGTTCTGCTGTTTGAGACTGAAACTATTTTCAATATCCTTTTCCTGGAATGGACACATAACATATCTGTAACAAGCCCTCAGTCCACTTTGAAAAAAGCCATGCAATTCCTTGAGCACAACATGCTCAGCTTCCCAAAACAATCACAATAAATCTATAGCTGTGGCATAAGCTCCAGGAAAGGAGAGGCTTCACCCCACTGACTGACACCAGCTACTTCAGTACTAGGCTGTGCCTATTTCTGTGGATGTGATGGCCACGCAATCTCTTCAGCACAGCTAATGGAAACTTGTAACAGATATAGGGACAGGAATGTTGACAAGAACAAATGAAATGTGTTTTCTAGACATGAGTCAAGCTTTTAAAATCGTTAATGCTTTGTCTAACAGCTGGTTATAGTTTATAGAGCATTAGAAATACCAAACATAAATCTTAACATAATACCAATAATAGTATAAGTATGTAAATAGGGAAGCCAGAAAAACCTGCAATGCTCCCACCATCCTCATCTCAGGGATAATTATCCCACCCGTTACTGGGCACCTATTCATATTTACCACGTCATTACTGTGATCATTTCATAAAACAGTCAGTGAGTCTGCTGCTTTACCTGCTTTGCTTAAATCAATACATTTAGTCTCCATGTCACAATCTCACGATTATCCGAGCTGGTCTGTGCTTATGTTCATTCAGTGACACTCAGTCTGCCTTCTTTTGCTTTATGTCACATTGTTTACAGGACTTTATACACTGCACATTTTTGCTGACATGCTTAAGATCTGTAACACACCACACCAGGGACCATTAAAAAACTCGTCATCAGACTATTGGTATGGCTCTGATATTCTGCTAAGAACACATAATTTAATTATTTGCGCTGTTCTTCAGCTCATACATACTTTGAGTTTCTTATTCCTTGCTAGAAAGTCTTCAGATGCTATCTTGCCTTTCATAAACAACATTACTGTATATTTTTGTCCAATGAACTAATTTTGTATATATTAGATGATTAATAATGTAGGTAGGTTTTCTCAGGAAAATCAACACATGAAAGTGGTGTTAATTTTGAGATAATAGAAGAAAGCAAGTCTTAAGACAGAAAATTAATATAAAAAGCTCAATTTAAAATAAATCTACATATAATAGATAGCTGTTTATCCCTCAGTAATCCATAATTTTGCTCTGTTAGAGCACTTTATGGGAAAGAAAAAGAATTTAAGAATAATTCTGAACAAACTGGATCAGCAAATATTATTGTGCATAACCAAAACAGCACTATAACTACCCATTTAATGTTTGTGAGCTTCCTCAATTTTAGATGTTTCAATTTCTTTTATCTTTGACTCTGAACTTCCTGTTCAGGTATAATAGTAATGCTTATACTTGTAAACTACTCAGCCCTAACTTCAAATCAAATTTGTTTAGCTATAATTTTAAATTAAAAAAAAAAGAAGATATACCATTCGTTAGTACCCTGATATAAGAGTTGCTATCATTAGTCTAGGACCCCATTTTTTATAACTGATACTTTCATCTTCTTGGCTTATTAACCAATTAAATTACTACTCTATCTAAATTCAGAAAGAAGAGGAATAAAAGAAGTTTCCAGCAGAATATATTTTAGAGCAAAAGAGACAAAAATAAACTCGGAACATACCTCATATTCCCTGCCATAATGAGGAACAGATTATAAATGTGAGAAAAAATGAAGAGGAAGAGGATAGTACTGAAGAACATCGTCATCCAAGACCCATGATCCTCTCGAAACATTTTCAGACGGAGCAACTGACCTGTGGTACAAAAATTGTAAGAAAGCATATTTTAATCAGTTGGTAAATATTAAAAACCAAAATAAAGTACTAAACTGTATTTCTTCCTATACCAAATTATTCCACTGTATGTGGGGAGGGCAGATTTAGCATCATGCAGTCAAACTACTCTTCTGTAGTTCAGCATGAACAGATATTATTCCTACAAAATTACAAATTACTTGCAGTCCAGAAAAAAAAAAACCTGCAGGCCACTACAATTCATTTCAAATGTAAAAAAAAGGTTACTGATTTATACATAATTTTTCTTTTCATGTCTAAGACAGCTTTTCTTGGGCGAAGTATTTGAAGTAAGTCCACTGACATACATTATTTGCTCCCCTAATTTCATTTGGAAATCAAATTATGAGTCTATGTAGAATCTTGTGTGTTTTTCTTAGAACTTTAATCATATGATGTGCTATACTTTATTCTGCAGAGAATACCTTTTTCAAAGAATAGTGGTATGTCTTGTTGCTTGAAAGGAAGCTCTGATTATTCTCACCCTTGGTGATAGGTGAAACTTTTATGATGTTTTTGCTGAGAACATATTTTTCGTGGGCTAACTTTCCTTCTCTGTCTTCTCTTACCTTTTCCTCTTTGTCCTTCTCCATTATCATAAACTAAGGAGTTTCACATCTCTGTTTCCTGTAGCCCTTTACCCTTTTCACCTGCCCATACAATTTCATTCCATCCAATTTCCACATTTTCTTTATGTCTACTCTCATCCCTCTTTTCCTATTCTGAATCTCTCCATCTTTCCTTTCCTAAAACAAACATATCTAATGGGGTTTACCATTGTAATAGCCTCTCTACTAGCTTCTGCAAGAATACTCTATCACCCTTTTGCCTTTCTTCTCTAAACTCTTCAGGTGCACAGTTTATTCACTGTCTGGAGTTTTTTACTCCTGGACCTCTACAAATGTGGTACAGCTCCTTGAGCTGCTCTTACCAGAATTTCTAATGACCACTTTCTTAAAGCCCAGCCATACTAGTTCTTCCTCATCTGGATGAGTGTCATGCATGTCAATCCAGTTGTTTATACTCTTCTTGGCCTACTTTTTTGTTCACAACTCTAGCAGCTCTCCTTGTGCCTCTACTGATTTTAGGAGGTAGTTTGTACAGTTCACCATCTCTCATACTTGCATGCTCCTACTACTAACAGAGTATTGTTGTTTTATCATGGATTACCATAGATGGATTACCCTTTTTCCAGGTGGAATTTTTCTTTTCTAAAATCAAGTAACATGTTCTTCAATTGTTTAGAGTATTGAAAACCTCACCAGCACAAGAGATGGGAATTCGCTTTTGCAGGGCTGAGATTGCCACAGCAGAAGCCAAGCGGGGCTAAGGAAGGCAACTGATAATTTAAGCAGTAAGGTGAAGGACAGCATCTGTTGGGGAGATAGTGCAGTCAGGTACTAGAAGATGTCAAAATAGGGAGAACAGAAGGAAGATGAGGAGCTGGTCAGAAAAGCGAGATAGCAGACTGAGATGTGAATAGTCTGGGATGGAGGCAATTTCTGTGAGCTGTTTGCTGAACTGCCAAGTCCAGTTTCAGCATTGATTAGGGCTGGACACATGGGGAAGCTATAAAATGAGAGAAATTAGTCAAAAAACTTGAAGTGTTCATTCAGGCAGTCAGACAGGAAAATCCCAGGACTGCATTTGCTGCTGAAGACTGAAGATGCAGGTCTTGGGCAGGAAGACTGGAGGACCTGGACCAGACATGGGCTATGGGCTGAAGTGGTAGGTAGTATTTGAGCTTTGGAGTAAGCAAAATCTTGAAGGATGGGAGTTCTCTGACAAGGCTGAGATTTGGAATGATATGGGAACTGTGAGGCAGGAAGTGATAGATAGGTACAGGGGGATGAATCAAGCTCTATGATGGAGCAAGAGCAGGTCCACAGACCAGTCCAGTAGTAGGGCAGCAATAACGAGGATTCTGGCAGTGAAGAAAGGGGAAGAAAGGGAAAGTGCAAACACACATAGATATACACAGGGGCCTCAAGCCCCTGTACTCTTCTTCTCTTTCACTGCTGGAAACAATGACAACCCAGGCCTAGCTAGACTGAGGATGTGTAATAAGTCTGTCCTTTCTTAAAAATCAAACAGAAGCTGCTATGGCAATAGCATATTATCCTGACCTACTGAGAGGAGGGGCTTAATGACAAAAGATATTTCCCTTGCAGTTTGACACCTGCTCTCTGAACAGCTGCCATTGCATATGAATATTACTGACACCTTGGATTATAAACAGGACTCGCAAAATAGAGTTGTGACTTCAGGAGGTCCAGATTAATGGAGAGAAAAAGCACAGCCTGGAACCTAGACTTCTGTAAAACAGATAATTCCAACCTTTCTAAAACAGGTAAGAGAAAGATTTAATAAATATCCATTGTACCTGTAATCTCCAAAGCAATAATTTGTTCCCTATTTAGTTATTACACACTGATTAATATATAAACATATGTATAAATTTTATATTCTTAAAAGAACTTTTTCATAAATACCGTCTTCAGTAGGGAAATTCTTACATCTTAACTTTCCTTCTACTGTAGCTTATGTTTGTCATATAGGACTTCACTAACTCTCAAGTAAGTTGAACGTGAACATAATTATTTAATGAAATAAATACTACCTTAATCATAAGACCAATCAATTCATTAAGAAAAAAGCAATTGGATATTAGCACAATCTTCTTACCTAACTGCATACAAATACTACTGATATTACTTATTGTTCCCACCATACCGGTATGTATAACGTGCTAAATGCAGTTGAACTAGAATACGTTAAATGCTCCACTTAATACTTGCATTGCATTATATATCCTTTTATATCAATTCAGTTGAAATTAAAATGGAATGCATCAGATGATTACCTAACAGGTAAGTTGTTAAAGTAATAATTGCCAATAATGCTTGTTATTTTTACAACAAAATCTAGAACTCTCTGTATAACGCTTTATTAATTTCATAAAATGAGCTAAAAGGTTACACTTTGAAAGCACACATAAGAGAAATATTTTTGTGTGTGAATGGCCAGAAATTTGGAAAACCTATCTAGTAACTAGAACAGATTTGTACTAGATTAAAATACAAATTTAGCTGTTGCAAAGAGCTACACAAAATAGAGTAATTCCAACAAAACAGTTCATGTGAAACTACGGATTTTACTATAAAGAATAGCAAGCAAAAAGTAGCAAAGACCAAAGAGAGTAGATAAGGAATAATATTACACAAAATAAGCTGTTGACTCATTTTAATATTTTTTTTGTTACTTCAGGACAAATTAATTGGTTATTATGACCCTATTAAAAATACCCCAACAGGTATGACAGAGGAGAACATAGTTCCTAGGCTATATTTACACATACAAAATTATATACTTAAAAATAACCAAATAAATGTGCTAAGCCTAATGGAACTTTTCAAACGCAAGTTAAATGCCATATTAATGACCACCAGTGATAAAACTTTGAACTATAATTAGTTATATACAAAAATCAAGATTCCTTTCAGTGATAAAATGTTTCTTCAAAGAAGTTTCCTCAAAATATAATTTTTTACTGAAAACAGGTTTTCTATCTGTTCCAAGGCTTTGGAGACCACATCACAGGTACAAGGGGAACACAGGGTAGTAGAGACTTCAGGATTTAGGGTTCAGCAACAAACCAGGCAGTAAATCAGCTCATCAGTTGAAACCTGCTTGACTTTCTCTAACAGCATGTAAATGCTGCCAGGGATGATGAGAGAGAGCTTGTAGATATTGTCAGAGAGTCACAGATTTAAGCTATTTATTTTCAGTCCAGGAGAAGAGATAACTCAATAGGCAGATACAAAACACTGAGACTAACAGGACACTTTTTTAAAAAACTGAAGCTTTTCTAGCATTTTTAGATCCACAGCCCATAGGATGGTTGGATTTATTAGACTGTAGAAGCAGAAACAAGAGAAACATTACATTCCTACTCATAAATTTAGCATGCTTTCTTGTCTTAATTATGAGTGATGGAAACCATAAACTCCAACCCTTTCCTGGGCATATGTGTAATATTCTAATACCAAGCTCTTCATCAAATCAGACGTATTCCTTTAATTTTGGATGCCTCATCATGTGATTGCTCTTTATGTCCTTTTAATAATGTTCATGGTCATCAATGGCTGAAACTGTTCAGCTGAAAAATTAATCTCAATAAATGGGAAGTATTTTTTAACCTTGAAAACCAATCCTACTTTCATCAAAGTTTGGCAAGTCTGCTCTTAGTCAGCACTAACAACATAAGCATAATATAACGTCATTTTGCTCTTGCTCATTCTGCCACTCTATGTGTATGCATGTGGCTGACTTTGTTTAAGAAGACATGAATCTAGCAGTGAACACTGTAATGTTCAGGAAAAAAAAAGTTTTCCTAAACTACAGATGCAAAATTTTGGATTTGAACTGTGACAACGATCTAGTCACATCCTGTAGCTCAAGTTATTCCGTTGGTGCTAAGACAGTAGACAGAAAACTTGCTATTTTCTGATATAAAAAAAAAGTCACTTCTGAAAATTATTACAGCACATATGCAGATCTACTGGACATCGGGGTAGCTCCAATGGCCTCAGGATAGAACAGGACATGCCGACTGTCTTCCCATATGCAGTCAGACTGTGTCCTTGATTGTATAAGGCTTTAAATTTTTCTGACAGAAAACCAGATCTTGTTATAGCAAGCTGGGAGTCAAATCCCGTGTGTTCTTTTCTTGCTTATTAAGTTACCCCAGGAAAGATTCTTTTTATCTCTGCACCTGTTTCCCTGTGTCCACCCTGTAAGTCACTCCCTGATCAACTGCAAAACACACTGTTTGAAGTCTTGTTTATGGTCTTTAAGCTCTACTATAATATAAAGAATTAACAGGAGACAGTAAAAGTATTTTAGAAAATTCAAATACGTATACCACCATAGACGCTTGGGAAACACCTACACAAATACGGACATACTTTCTAATGACTCTTTGAGCTCCAAATGCACCTTACACAGGTGGGCAGCTCCACCCCCTCCAACTACATAACTTACTTCATATAGCTCAACGCTGAGTGCAGCCCAGCAAACTTAAGGTGATGAAGGGGATAGGAGATTTATTAGTTCAGTTCTGTAACTGCCCTAACACAGTCATAAGGCTACACACCCAGACTTTATCCAGACAACTTACAGCAAAGCAGAGCAGGTGGAACAGCTGTTTGCCTCCCTCCATTTAGATCTACCTATAGTCTTTGTCCAGAAGCTTGATAAGCTCAGGAACCTGGCATTACAATTCCCTCATGCAGCTATGGCCGTGCTGTTTGTAGCAAGTTTAGGACTTATTTATACAGCCAACACAACTTGTAATCAAGTGTTCAATGCCTTCATTCTTAAGTATTGAAAAGGAAGGCAGAGAGGTAGGAAATACCATTTGATTCAAAGAACACATGACCTATAGCCAAGGGGATTTTAGGAAAATATAACTTTCCTATACATATTCAAACCCCTTTTAATTTATCACATCATAAGAAAATGTTACTTAACTGTGTTTCACCTATTAGGATGGCTATTTTAAAGAATTTACAGGGATATCTTACAAAGTTCAGCTGAAGAAAAAAAGTTACACAGTTTATGTAATTTTTTACATTCACAAAGGCTATGGAGAAGGGAAAGTATAGCTACCCTAGGTTAAAGTCCAGTACTTCAAAACTGAAGAAAATACATTTATAGAGCAAACACTCCCCACACTGTGAGTAGAACAGATGGCTTTCTATCTATATTCATTACCTGGAAAGTCATTTGACTGCCTTTGTTGCTGAGCTTCTAGAGAAGCAACTTTCCTTCCTAACTTCGTTGAGTACAGTTTGAACCAGCTTTTTGTCAGGTCACTGAGTCAACTATAAATTTGCAAAGCACAATAACACAGCATTTATTTAGCAGGTGTTCACTGCAGCTCATGTTTGCTATATTTTGACTCATGTCTGTGAACATAACTTTGGAAAAGACTTACTGTACTAAGGTTGACATGAAAGCAAAACACTACATTAGAAAAAAACACTATTACCAACTTAATGCTTGAAGATGTTTTGAAATTTTCAAGGAGTCAATATCATTCCGAAAAAGTCCTTTCTTTCATTCAACATGTGATCTGTACTGAGGAAAATTTTATCCTGTCATCCTATAAAGTTATAAAGCTATTTGGACGACCCTCATACAAAGCTTCTACTTGGACAGACCTTACAGTTTGACACCTGCTGCATCATCTGCAGAAAGTTTATAGAAACATAACGAAGGGCAATTGGTGACAGCTCATTCTGATAGAATATTCCAGCCTTTATTTTGCTTTTATTAGAAGTAATCAATGAAATTAAGCATAAGACATAGCTTAAAAACCTCACTTTGAAAAATACACTGCAGATCTATATTCCACACATTCCATAACACGAATTGACACAAAATGGGCCATAAAGAGCTAGACAACATTAATTCTCTAACCCCACCAAAAGCACAATGTTTTCAGCACGGGAAAATTATTTAAAGAAGAAAATCAGAGAAAAAAAACAAAAAAAAAAGGCACTTTGTCTGGTGCTTTAGATGGCAAGGTTGCTGTGGCCTTTACCACAAGTAGAATTTCCTCCTGATTTGTTTTGATGCTGTTTTCTTGATCTCAGTCACAGCCCACTGCACAGCTGCCCACATTAAACATGCCTCTAGGCCCAGTATGGATACTCAAGGCAATCAAAGCAATGATGGAATGAACGTGGGCAATTACTGTCCTTCTGTCATCTCCTCTGCTTTTTCCAAAGATACTTACAGATACATTAGAGCTAAATGGTCGGCCTTACTTGAGAGCAAGGCTGCTGTTACTTGAGAATGCATGCTTTTTTTCTCTCATCCATTCTACACAATGTTAAATAGCGGAGACGAAAGTATATAAAGCCTTGCATAAAAGTTTATGAAGATCTGCTTGTGTGGGTGTTGTAGAGTAAGCTTTAAGTATATTTGGAGTTTATATTTTTTTCAGATAGAGGAGAGGTTGTACATCATACTACGTTCTGAATTCTTTTGCCAGTTCAAACATACTGAATTTAATTTAAAATTTCTGAATTTTAAATTTAATACATCCAACTTGATTTTTATTTTAAAGGCTGTTGGTCTCTCTTTTCCCTTCAGGCATACTCCATGGACAGATGACGAATGGTACATGCACTATTTTAATTTGCAACAGAAATCCTAAGCTGGAGTGGTACTGTTATTTGCTGGTTCTGGTTTGCCTTTTCTCTTTATTAATGGGATTTCTAGGCAATATACTTGCACTACGACATTACGTTTACTGCATGAAGACATGGACTACCAATACCATATTTCTCTTTAATTTGGCACTTTGTGACTTTACTTGGACTCTCATGGCACCTTTTTCAGTATATTATAATATCCAGAAGTTACCTGCATATTTCAGTCAAGCATTTTATCAGATCATAGGACTATTTTTTAGTATTAATGTCTATGGAAGTGTCTATTTCCTGACACTCATCAGTTTTGACAGATACATAGGTGCTGTCCATCCCATCGCTTCATTAACATGGTGGGACAAAGGAAAGGCTGTGTTCTGCACTATTGGGGTATGGATCTTCATAGTGCTTGCATCGATGCCTGACATCTACTACACAGTTGCAGCTAGAAGACAGCCTGACATCATAAATGACCTGGATGGCGCTGAAAGATCTTTACAATTTGTATTGCCATTCACGCTCTCCAAGATTGTATTGAGATTCCTAATTCCAGCCACAATCATCTTTACATGCTATATGTTGACTCTCAAAGCACTACTACAACTCAGTAAACGTCAGCAAAGAAGCAACAGACTTGTTAGGCCTCTGTTGCTGATTTCAGCTGCTATGATTGTATTTGCTGTTTCTTTCATACCTTACCATGTCATGATGATGGTGATACTAATTTACAGAATTAATTATAAACCAGCATGTGGGAACATAAGCACATTAAGTGCCATTTATAAAGTCACAGAGATCATCTGCAGCATCAACAGCTGTCTTGATCCAATCATTTTTACGGTAGCAAATAAGACATTCTATCAAAGAACTAAAAGTATAAAATGTCATCTCAAATGCCAGTGCTGTTGTTGTCTGATAAGAAGAGTAAGGGACATCACTCTGGCCCCAAGAACAATGACGTAAACACTAGTCTACAAAGATTCGCATCTCCAACTGCTTTGTGTCATCAGACCCATTTAAAATTTCTTCTATATTGTACAGCTATCTCTTGAATAAGCAATAATACACATAAATGCAGAGTAAAACTTAACATGAAAAGAAACAGTAGCAACTCCTAGATTTACAGAATTGGCATTTTAAATATTCGTGCCATAAATATACCGTACACGTAGCATGTAATGAAAAACTACCAAAAGTTCTAAGTAGCTCCTTTAATTCTTGGACATAAAAATACAGTAAGATTAAGTGCAGACAGTGATGAGGAGCCTCCTTATAGTTTCTGTTAGTTATTTTTTCATCAGTTTGTAAGGGTTGCTGTGATTGGATTGTGCAATTAATAACTACCATGATGCTTACAGCTGGACTCCTCGAACATTTTCAGAGAGGCTTTCTACAAGTACTTCGTTTTAATGCTGCTTGCACTACAGTTCCACTGCCAGTGGAACCTCACTAACCCAGTAAAGTTCAGCAGATTTCCAAAAACAAACAAACGAAAAACAAATAGTAAGATAAAGTCCCTGCGGATAGTCAGAGACAGTGATTCTGTTCACGAAGTAAATAGGCATGGATTAAAGAACTTTGCTAAGCCTTCCCCCAGGCAGCAAGGCTTCCCACCTGATAGGGGTGTCCCCCAAATCCCAGGCAACTACAGCTGTTTGTCATTTGTGTTCTGCTTCAGGGGAGCATGTGTTCTGCCATGAACTCTGATTTCCTCAACAGTGAGAAGTGCGCACTGGAAAAGTGTTCTGAAATACAAAGTGGCTGCGCCACAAGAAGGGTAAGACATGCTGCTACACAGGAGTGCTTCTTCTGTTCCTTTGGTGTCTTAGCATCACAGTTTCAGGACAGTCTAAGGTAATTAGACTACAATGCACTTTAATCGTTAAACCAGCACAACAGATAGTCATCACAACATCCACCTTCAAGAGTCATTATATACGTGTTCTTTCATCATGTTGTACTGGCAAAATAATCATGTTCCAATGATAAGCCACCTGCTGACTTGTTTTCTCGCCAAGTTCCACATATTACCCTGTTAATTATAAAAGCCCATGTATCAGTGAGCACATTACCTTTACTTTCAGAAGGTACCGGTGACAAAGTACATTTTAATATACTTTGTACAATGTCTTAATTCTTTAATTATTTAGTTTTAGTATAATTTTGTCTTCACATGTCTCTATTTGAAAATATCTCTATTTTACATGGGTACTGAATCTCTCTTGTTGTATGTTTCAATTGTATCGACTAAATATATATGTATGTATAAAATCTAGAAAAACTTTTCTTTTTAATTTTCTTTAACTGTGACATGAAATGAAGAACCTGGTCCTGATAATCTGAGACACTTTATAAGTGTTTGGATGTACTAGCACACTCACAACATCCCACAGAATAATTGCATGCCTATATTCTAAGTGCTGCTTTTTTCCTTTGATAATTTCTTAATCTTTCAATTTCTCTTATTTTAAAAATATTAACATTTTTTTAAAACACATGAATTGTCTATTGGAAACATGAGAAGGTTATTAACATTGCATTGGCTTCCATAAGAAACAGAGTTTTTAACTCACGAATGGGAATCCATGGGCAATTACCTATATACACTTACATCTCAGACTGATAAAGAAACAATGGCAATGTCATTTAGTGACAAAGGTGTTCCCAGCATGAAAAGGATAGAACAGCAGAGATAAGTGTGAAGTTCTGGACTCAATGAGTTTATTGCTCCCACCAGATTGCACCCAAACTTGTAAACAGTAGGCTATTTCCAAAATCGAACACTTGCCACTTTTATGTTTCAATTTATCTTTAAAGGCACAAATACACTGTTTCATTCTCCTTTCTCCACCTCAGTATTGCTTCAGCAATTTAGTGGCTGTGTTTTGGCTGAGTAAAATTCAATGTGGGATCAAAATACGCTTTTCTATACACAAAACTAAACATGAAAACTCAGTGCACATCTGGCTACAAAAGATAACTTCACACCTCTGGGACTCATGGATTTTCAGCTTTTACCTGCCAGGTAATATGTGCTAATATGTGAGCTTTTTCGGGAGAGACAACACTGGCTTATAGCAAAAACTTGTCAAAATTTTCTTGAGATTTTTAATAGAATAACAGTTGTTTCTCTGTTCAGACAGATAATTTTACTCTCATTGGGTAATATCTACTATATAGAAGTTAATGTTACTATTACATATTAAGCAAGTGTCATTAGAAAGATTTGTTGTTAAAGAGGAAAGAAACATTCAACTCAGAAGAAATTGTGAAAAATATTATCAAACTCACTTCCTGATTTTGGAAAATAATTAGATTTGTTTCCTCTTGAAGTGCTGCCTTTACAACACATATGAATGCAGACTGTGCTCAAAAATACTCAAAGTTGGAAAGAATAAAATTAAAAATTTTAATTAAATATTGGATTGAAAGCCTCCAGTGAGCTCAAGACAAATACAGTAATCAAAGAGCTTCACAGAAAACCCTTCCACAATTCCTATGTAGTGTCTTTTGCAAGCAGCATAAATGCAGATTGTAGAGATTGTCAAGCAAAGTCTGGTGGTGTAAAAAGAAAAACTAAGGTAACAATAAGGAAATGCTTTAAAGTCAGTGTGAGTCTGACTCAAAAGAAAAACAAAACTAGGGAGAAATTTCAATCTGGTCAGGCAATCAGAACATAAAATGCATTTAACTAAACAAGGATGACCTTTATATTTTCGGTGGGGCTGAACTGTGCAATATACTCACATAGAAATATGCAAAATAAGATGCTTTTTACTACTCTGTCTGCATCGCCCCAACAAAGAGCTACATGGTCCAGGGCACACATGATGGAGCTATGCCAGTGATTGCCGTCGTGGGCCTGGGAGAGTATCAAGGAGCACTTCACAGTGCTGTGCCAGCAACCAGGGAAGGAAGGACTGGGGAAGCAAACAGGCAGGGATATGTTTTCGCAGGTGTGAATCCAGACCTCAGCCAACTCAGAACATAAAAATTACCATGAAATAGTATGTATCTAACCTGGTCTCCTTCTATGGGTCACATGTTTGGTGGATGAGGGAAATGCTGTGGATCTTGTCTATTTGGACTTTTGTAAAGCCTTGGACATTGCTTCCCACAGCATTCGGCTGGAGAAACTGGTTGCTCATGGCTTGGATTGGTGAGTAAAAAAACCGGCTGGCTGGCCAGGCCCAGAGGGTGGCGGTGAACAGTGTGACATCTAGTTGGCAGCCAGTCACCAGTGGTGTTCCTCACCGCTCAGTACTGGGGCCAGTCCTGTTTACTATCTTTACAAATGACATGAATGAGGGGATCGAGTGTACTCTCAGTCATTTAGCAGACAACACCAAGCTGACTGGGAGATAGGATCAGCTAGGATCTGCTGCAAGCTCTGCAGAGGGATCTGGACAGGCTGGATTGATAGGCCGAGGCCAATTGTAAGAGGTTCAACAAAGCCAAGTGTCAAGTACTGCACTTGGGTCACAACAACCCCATGCAATGCTACAGGCTTGGGGCAGAACGGCTGGAAAGCCGACCAGCAAAAAGGATCTGGGGGTTTTGGTCGACAGTTGTCTGAACATGAACCAGCAGTGTGCTCAGATGGCCAAGAGGGCCGATGGCATCCTGGCCTGTATCAGAAATAGTGTCACCAGCTGGAGCAGGGAAGTGATTGTTCGGCTGCACCTTAAATTTTGTGTTCAGTTTTGGGCCCCTCACTTCAAGAAAGACATTGAGGTGCTGGAGTGTGTTCAGAGAAGGGCAACAAAGCTGGTGAAGAGCCTGGAACACACGTCTTAGGAGGAGCAGCTGACGGAGCTGGGGGTGTTTATCCTGGAGGAAGCTCAGGGGTGACCTATTGCTCTCTACAACTACCTCTCAGAAGGTTGTGCAGTGGGTCCGGTCAGTCTCTTCTCCTATGTAACAAGTGACAGGACAAGTGGAAATAGCCCCAAGTTGCATCAGGGGAGGCTTAGATTGGATATTGGGAAAAATTTCTTCACCAAAAGGTTGTCAAGCACTTGAACAGACTGCAAAGAAAAGTGGTTGAGTAACCATCCCTGGAGGTATTGAAAAGACATGCAGATGTGGAACTCAGGGACATGGTTTTACGGTGGACTTGGCAGTGCTGGGTTAATGGTTGAACTCGATGATCTTAGAAGTCTTTTCCAAACAAAATGATTCTATGATTTTATCCAGGCAGTATTGATTTCTGTTGTGTATCCTTTGATCCTTCCTCCCCCCAAGAACATGAGCAAGAGATACAGCCAGCATGTCCCCAGCAACCTCTTCGCTGGGAACAAGCAGGAGCACGGTGGAGACTCCTCCAGTTCACTTATGTAGGACTGAGTAAGGTGGGCATCCTAGCTCCTCAGTTCACTGTTCTGGGCTCAGCTGGCAGAACAAGGGACAAACTGTTTGGACTCTCAGATTCTAATACAATCTGTTTTTCTGCATTGCTCCTTCTTGTGTCCCACTGAAATAGAAATATGGAATAAACTGTGCTACATAAGTAAATCCTTACCTCCATGTCTGTTTCCTACATGGCCTATAAAGCTCAATAATTATCTGTCAATAAAGCCATTTATAACAGAGGTCCCAAAGTACTCACACACATAAGAGAAAAAGGGGAAGGAAAAGTGAAGAAATCACCTAACGTTTCTGAAAAGATTAGTTCCAACCAACACTGAATAATGAAGAACAGAAGGGAAAAAAGCAGATGGGGGCATTGCTACAAAATTCATCTGTGTCACAGTGCCTCTGTCATCTGTTCTGCCAGCCTGGACACAACATGCCTTGTCCTGGGCTGAGCCTAAAGACACCATGTAATCTTTTAAAAAACATCTTCAGGACACAAATCTCTTGAAAAATCTTTCCCTCTCTTACTCTCAGCTAGTCCCTTTCCCATGATACTCACCTGTGAATATACCCTAAGCTGACAAGGGTTCTAGACATTTGTTTTTCTGTTTGTAAATTATTATATAATCAATTAAAGACACTTTTTTAAAGCATTTTTGTTCACCTAGGCTGAATTAATGCTAATGTTCTGACTGAAATCAAAAGTTTTCTACTAAATAAGAGTTAAAAGGCACAAGACATCTGTTCATATTTACTTGGTCATGCTTTTACTTTGAAATACATGCTCCTAAAATATTTTATTATAATATTACCCAGATAGAATGGCATAAACAAATAAAAATTAGAGAATTTTATTCCATTTTGCTACAATAAGCAAGCAATAAACTAAGTAGCTAAGAGCCAAAGTCAACATCATCTACTATGACAAGTATGTTGCAATACTGGTTTCGTACAGATCTTCGTTTGGATTAAATCTGAGAACATGGTATCCAGTTAAACGTCTAACTATTACGAGTTTGAACACATTATTGAATGTTGTAATAATAATATTAGCCTACAAAACTGACTACAAGGTCTAGGTAGCTTTCATGTACCTTATCTAGATATTCTAAAATTTTCATAATATGTACTAGAGGAACACAAGATAGACCATGGCCTGAAAGATTTGACCTTTTATGTACATGCTCAGTGACTGTCAGAGGAACAACTTTCTCATTTACTAATGTAAATTCAGCATTGTTTTGTAAGCAAAACTTGTTAAAACAAAAAATCTCTAAGTTGAAGAGAGAAATTTTGCTACAAATGTCCCAAAGCTGCTAAGGAAAACAATATTTATGTTCCCTATTTGTCTTTATAATACTTTCATCTCACAGAGAAACTACCTGAAATGTTCACTTACTAATACAGGAGTTTACCTTTTCTAAATAAAAATATTCAAATGTTCCTGCAAGTTTGGTTTTTCTTCAATACACGTAAGTGAATGTATTCCGATAGTAAAGTTTTTCTTTTCCACGCCTCAGAAATATCTCACTTGCCAAAAAGCTGTAACAAACAATACCACAACACTATTAAAATACTTCCCCTTTGTACACTGTTTTCATCTGTGGAAGCCAAAACTCCATAGACAGAAGAAAAATATGCCTAGACTGATTCTATAGCTGGAGGGACCAGAGCAGAGGCAGGTAATATGGCTGAGTTCACCATCAGCCTTGTAAAGAAATGCAGCTTCTCTGCTCCTGCCTTAGAGAAAGATCCAAGACTCTGAGAAGCCAAGTCTCCCTGCATTCTGCCAGGAGCCTGCAGTCAGAGATGATGGGATGTGCTGGCCTTGTGCAGGAACCTACCAAATCCATAGCCCTCCCAAGCTCTCTTTTTAGGACTTCTCTGAACTTAGCACTTACCAGCTCAGTCCCTTCCTTTTCATATGACTCAGCATGGATGGGACTTCCTCCAGCTGGGAAAGGTGAATCTCAATCACAGAGCATTGCAGTTCTCAGCTTTTGCAGTCTAAGGTAAAATGCAGCCTAATGTCACAAAATGTAACAGTCAAGGTCTCAGCTACTGACGCAGCTGACATCCTCAAACAGTACATTATGTGCTAGGACAATGGGAACTTAGGATCTCCAGTTTCCCACCAGTTAAGTCACCACTGGTCAGAAGACTGATATCAGTAGCCAGATGTCTTTCCACTGGGCTCTTGTGCAGTCTGTCTTACCTGATTTTGGTGGTCTAAAGGGCCTGATCTGAACTAGAGACCACAGGTGAGGGTATGCAAGTGAAACGTATAGCACTCTGCCTTCCTTAGAGGAAGAAATGCCATTTAGAAATGCCAAACAGCCTTTAAAGATTGCTTGCTATTTTGCAAAGAAGAAAGGAATAGAAAAGTTCAAAAGAAAACACACTCATCTTTTAATACCAAAACAAGAACAGGAGGATGGGCTTTTGCTGCTGCAAGGAAAGGGCTGACATTTTCTTCTTAAGGGATTACCCAAAGGCAGCCAAGAGTAGGGTGGCGATGGTTAATGCCATCTGCCATATCAAACATTGCAGGGTGGTTCATGAAGGCATCACATCTAGCTCTTTGCTTTATATTAACGTCATTACTATTACCTAGAAGCAATACCTCAGGCTGCTGTTTTGAAAGAGTCGTAAAATGCAAGTAATGAGGGAAGACTTAAAGCTATGACAGAATTATAGTGTGTAAGCAGGCTTAATTCTGAATTTTTCTGCAACTGTTAATTTCCACTATACAGATTTAGCATTTAGTTTTAATTACAGACTTTACTATTACTGATGTTATTATCGCAGGTTTAGACAATTGTGCTGATGCAGATAAAAGGAAACCTGTAAAAATAGATATTGATTTCCTATAATGTTTTAGAACATTTTTTAGTGGGGAAGTAACTGAAAACCCTGTGTTAGCAATAGAAAATACCAGCACATTTGCTGATGAGGTGTAAATTTTTAATTCTATGTGAATGTATCCCAGCTTACAAAATTATTGTGAAAAAAAAAATGCTATTTAGATGTCCTCACTACATAATACAAGTTGGTTAGAGGGCACGTAGGTATTAATCATATTTTGCACTCTTTATCCTTCAAGAATTGTTAGCATTTTTAAGAAACCTGGGGGGTTCTTTTAACTGCCAGACCTATAAAAGTAATTTCATGATCCTCCTTATTTTTTTAATTCTGGAACTACAATATTTTATCACCTTACATGTAGTGCCTATAGAAATTACATTTTCCTTCTTTGAATTCATTGTAATCCCAATTTCAAAGCAGGTAAAAGAAATTTAGCAGCATTTATATGCTGTATAATGCTGATTATGAACTCCGAAGGGCAGTACTCTAACTCTGTTCCTCAATAACAGTTTAATGATACTGCGTAATGACTTATCAAAATAATGAGGTTTTTTCTATACCGTTTGGTCTTTTCTCCTGAAACTGATTCACAAGCTTATTTTTAATAATAAACAGAATTGCTTACACTCTATCTACTACACAGCCCTTTAAAATAAACATTTATAAAGCATTTTTGAGTCAGAAAACAAAGCAGATGAATCATGGGGTTTGTTTTATTTTTGTCTTAATAAGTATTTGCAACTTGTGCTTTCTGTTATGGACACTGTGACTAGACCTCACAGTGGACAAACAGGGTTCCCAGGGGTTACTGGGCATGTCGGCATTTCCATTGCAAAATACAAGTGGAGAATTGGTTTTGTGGGATCAAGAGGAAGCATAATTCAGTGACAAAAAAAGACACTCTCTGGCCTACAATGAAATACAGGGGTACGCACTTAAGAGTTGAGCCTGTCCAGACTTGGTGAAAACTGTTGTTTCATAAGCTATATATTTCTCAACTAGCACCTGTACATGCACCCAGATTAACACTTGTCTGAGCACCAAAAAGAGGTACAATCAGTTAATCAAGTCCTATGTCAAAACTAGTATGTGCTGCAAGCTGTATAGACCTTATACAGGAAAGCTGATTACTATTCTGCCAGACTCAAAACAGTCTAACGTTAGGCAGTCATACTTCTAACAAGTAACTCTGTGGTAATATTTTGCAGAATTCTGTGCCCACAGTTATAGAAGTAGTTGACAACTCTGCAACTTCACTAACTTTGCTCCAGGTTCCTAGTTGTCTTACGACCCCTCTGCCCTCCGACCATGGGATGGAGGATGCCAAACTATTAGCTATTTCAACAAATCTGTTTTATAATAGCACTACCAAAATAATTGATATGAAATGAGCCTTCATGGGTTTAAAATGTTTGCAAGACCTACGTATTTCAGCTTTGAGCTGAAGCTTCCAAATGCTGAAAAACTTCTTCAGAAAAAAAAAGGTCAAGATTCCTACTTGGATAACCCAGGAATATGTTTACAGAGCTAGAAAGCAAATAGTTATGTCTTGTTTTAAACACCCACAAATCAGACTTTTTGTACCTGACATTTTTTCACAATTCCAAAATTCAGAGGAAAACCATGAAAATTTAAGTACGAATATGTTTCATACAGTTAGCTTCCATTAATGCACAAATCTCCTGCAATGACATAATATTAAGCACAGCTTAATAATCTTAATTTACCTTTCTAGAAATAATATATCATTCATTTGTATGATGTACACTATGGAATCATGTCTAAAAAGGATTATCTACTACATACAAATTGAAAGAAGTCCACATTATCAACTAATCCACTGTAACCCAGGAAAAATTGAATTTAAATCATTTGATACCATGTTATTTGTGAAAGTAACCATAGCAAATATTATATTGCAAAATACATATCTACTAGAAATACACTGGCTGTAGAAACTGCATTAACAGTCAGTGAAACTGAATAAAATAACAGTTCCATAGGAAATTTCCTTTCAGACGTATAATGAACCCAAATTTTCATTACTAAAAAAGCCAAAGGGTGGGTAGATTTCAAACTAGAACACACAAAAATACTATTTCATGGTAAATACATAAAAAGCTAGTAAGCTAGTAGGTTGGCAGGGGAGAAGGGAGGAGCAGGGAATACTGTAATTGAAAAATGTTTTCATTTTCCCAAATATATGCTTTCTCTACTCAGGCTTGGTTTTTTCCTTTGTTTTTAAACGAATTATCGATTTAATCATAAAAATAGTGTACAGAAATATTCATAATTATTCTTTATCTAGCATATTTACATCTTCTTATCCAGAGAACTGTTTAACTAGTTGCTATATTCATTCAATACCACTAGAAGGTGCTCTTCTGCTGAAAGATAATTATTTGTCTGAATTGCTGCTAAAAGCTAATTTTCCTCCAATAACTGTGGTTCTGGCCAGCTGTTTACACAGACTGTAATTGCAACAACTGCCCCTGCTATACAATAGCAGGACCTTGTATGCTATAACCATTATAACAGCATAAAAATAACGAGTGATCTGTTATCACTCATTTTCTGATAAACCCAAATCTCAGCTGAGCAGGACTCCACTCAGTTTTGCTGGAAGGTGAGGCATGGAAATTGTGCTGGAGCTAACACATTGTAAAGAGCCACGTGTTTTGTAAAGTTAGAAATCACAGAATTGCAGAATTTAAGTCGGAAAAGACTTTTATGATCATTGAGTCTAACTATACACCTAACATTGTCAAGTCCACACCAGACCCATTCCTGGAGTAACTTGAGGCAGAATGCATCCCTAGACAGACATTTGCACACTTGTCTGAAGGCAGAAGGAGAGTCCAACACAAAAAAGAAAGTGAAGACAACCATACAAACACAAACATATAATCTACACCAATTTCACACCAACAGTATTGGCATATCAAGCTGCATCTAGAAATCCAAGGACCAATAACTCATCTTTCATACACAACCTTATATGAGCCTCAACCAAGTTCCAATTTAGCTTGATAGCCAGAATGGCACTCTGAAAACCTCTGGGTACACACAGACTGTTTTGGTAAATTCTTTGCATATGCACTGTAGCCCTTACCTCTGAAGAGACCGCTGACACTTGCATTTGGTCTGGTATGTGCCCTGGCATGGCAATCAGAAACATAGTCTCAAGAAAAGTTTGCTTTTTTATGTGCAGCCTGAGATGAAAATCTGTAGACATCCCCAAGAGAGTAGCGCTCCTGTTTTACTCTGTGAATTTAGATAAGTCATAGAGAAGTCACTTCTAATTTAGATAAAAATTGCTCCACCTTTGGCTGCCACAGAGAGGAGGCTTGTGGAATATAAGCCCCAAATCACTTCAAAGTAATCTAAACTGATATGCATCAAGGAGAACATCATGCAAAGTGGTAGGTATGGAGAAAACTGCTTGCAAAGACTTTTTTACTTGCTGTATGAAAGTGACACAAAATTGAATGTTGTGCTAAGTCCTGAATTCCCCAGGTCAGGAACTCCACAGAAGTTCCACAGAAAATACTAGTTTTCAGTTTCTCCTTCCTTTTCTACACCTCCAGTACATTACACTGTTAGGTTTTTTTGTCACATATATCCATGAGCACAGATTAGCAAAAGAGCTAGGATATTTGGGGGGGGTTGTTAATTAAAACTGTAATCGCTCAATTTGTAGGCCTTTTACTAAGTAAGCTAAAATTAAATATTGTTGCTGCTGTGACTCTCTAGGAATGTTTTCCTTTATCCTGCCTCATCTCTTTACTCTCTCACTGCCCTAATTATTATTTTCATTATTTGTTTAGCATGTCTGACTTTAGCTAAATCTTGTACAGATTTAGATTCTTCTTTGCTTTAATATTAAATGAAAGTGTGTTTCTTAGTAGACATTGCATCAGTGGCCTAGAAATAGAAAACATTATTTAGCATGTGCATAAGTGAGCCTGAAAGGCCCTAAGCAGCTGGCGACTTTGAAAGATCACACCCCAGTGCTGCAGACGAAACATGAATTCAAGGCTCTGCAGCTACCTCTACCCAGACGTCCAGTCTGCCCTTGGGAGACTCCTTTCCTACATGAAGGCACCAGGGAGAGTGTGAATCCTCAAAGTAGAAAAGTCTCTGCTGCTCCTTCATCTCCTAGCAAGAGCCACTCAGTGGGGAAAGGAGTACTGCCTCCTCTGTTGAAAAGAGAATAAAGCAGAAAATTCTGTTTTCCAGCATCTGAAATTGGAGTATGTGTCTCATACATCT
Organism: Neopelma chrysocephalum; assembly: GCF_003984885.1. Taxonomy (NCBI): domain Eukaryota; kingdom Metazoa; phylum Chordata; class Aves; order Passeriformes; family Pipridae; genus Neopelma; species Neopelma chrysocephalum. The sequence goes on from NW_020897719.1 coordinate 3,766,471, forward strand.
CAGCAGTCACATTTAGAAATACTGTGTTTCCCCCCTACCTGTGTCATAGGGAACAATTACTGATCCCCCTGTCCTCAAAAGTCGCATTGGTTAGCAAGTACATTTACAAATTCTATAAACGACATTTACTAATTGCTAAATAGTTCTTAAATCCTGAGGATGTATTCAAAGTTTTTTAAGGGCCAGAATGTTGAAGATTTTTTTCATTTTGGAAACAAACAAAATAAAACAACAAAACAAAGAAATGTAATTTTGTAAGGCAGGTGCACAGGTTGACTTGGAGTCCCAGCAAAATCACACAAAGAGAAATGTTGTCTTGTATGCAAAAGACCTCCAGTTCTGGGCCCCTCAGTTCGGGAAGGTTATTGAGCTGCTGGAGCAGGTCCAGAGAAGAGCAACAAGGCTGGTGAAGGGACTTGAGCATAAGTCCTATGAGGAGAGACTGAGGGAGCTGGGGTTGTTTAGCCTGGAGAAGAGGAGGCTCAGGGGAGACCTCATCACTCTCTACAACTCCCTGAAAGGAGGTTGTAGCCAAGTGGGTGCCGGTCTCTTCTCCAAGTAACCAGCAGTAGGACAAGAGGGTATGGTTTTAAGCTCTGCCAGGGGAAGTTTAGGTTGGATATTAGGAAGAAATTCTTTACAGAGAGAGTAATCAGGCATTGGAATGGGCTGCCCTGGAGGTTTTTAAGATGAGACTGGATGTGGCGCTTAGTGCCGTGGTCTTGTAACCATGGCAGTGTTGGATCAAGGGTTGGACTTGATGATATCAGAGGTCCTTTCCAACCTGGCTGATTCTATGATTCATATCACTCTGACCAAGGAAATCATGTTTTCCTTGGGGCTCTCCAGCAGGCACATGGTGAGGTCATGTTCCACACTAACATCCTTTCCATCTCCTCATCGTATGGAATAAGGATAGAAGAAATTTGCCCCTGACTAGGCTGCACCTGCACTATGCCCATCAGGCTGTGACTGCTAGGAAAAAGCTCACTTCTATTTCTGGAAATTGGGGAATGGAGATATATTACTCCTGTAAGTGGCAGGCATCATTCCAAAATCATTCCCCGACTCAATCGGAAAGGAAAATCTGACAGTCATGTCAAAAAGATCAAAACACAGATTTGACACATCAATATGAAGTAGCAATGAACTTACTTTTAGTTTTCACTGGATGCTAAATATTATCTAGAGCTTTCCCATTATGGAAAATCTGACACACGTAGATTTTCTTACACTCTCACACTGCTGCTTGAGGAATGGGATATGTACCTCCAGTAGAATTAAAGCTTTCACTGGAGAGAGAATAATCTTTTTGTAGCTACTGCCTATATCTCTCCAATTAAACTCTATAATTTACTACCCAGAGACTAATTCCACAACTAAGGCTAAGTGCAAACAACAGCAGTTTTCTCATTGAGCACGAAGAGAGGAAGCAGCAAGATGTTATGGCTCTTCTAAAAATACAAGAGTAAAAGAAGACATTCGGAGGTCACTTGCATGCTTTTCATTTATATTTGAAAGGTCACTTGTGGTCTCCCTCATGAATGATGTAAAGTTTAAAATAAATGGATATCTTAATTACTGGCAACTTGCCAGAGCTGGAATCTGATGAGCCTGCACTCATTCAGTGGCTGGCTGCGAGCTTCTTCTTTTTATGTTTGTTTGGTTGTTTGTTGGGGTTTTTTTGTTGAAGATTCTGGCTCTCAAAAATGCTTGCTCACAGTCATTTGTGCGTTATTATTAGCAAACTGTTAGACTGGCCCCTTGGCAGGACCAAAATAATTTTATTGTATGGCTTCAAAATTTTACTGGAAACAAAAGAGGTGAATTGACTGTGAAGCAATCACAGTAGACCTTGAATACCTTCAACAGTGTTAACTTGATCATTGTTACTGAAATACTAAACAGGCTCTTGAAGACATTATTTTTTACCAGCTATCAGATTAGTTGTTTTCTATTAGGCTGAAGTCATCAATGGAAAAGGAAAAGCAGGAACAAAGTTGCTGGGTATTAAATGACAGTTCTTACTGTAATGTAAGACAGAGCTGACAACTGAAAAGAACATGCTCTATCAGTCAGGTTAGAATTTTATGCAAGTATTACCATTATTTGTTTCTACAGATGGTGGTACAACTGTTCCTATCACTACTTTCGAACAAGAATGGGAAACAATCTGGCTGAAAAACAACCATGCAAAAATCTTATCACATCTACGGGAAGGTTCTTTTGCAAAACAGATCACATTTGGTTCATCCACCATTGCATAAACACCACTATGAAAGTGACATGCCAACACTAACAACAATACCACTGCCCAGATTTTATACTAACATGAACCCTAATATATACTAATTAATCATATATGTACTGTTGTATGAATTTATTGTCTTACCTGCCTAACAGATTCACATTTCCTATGCAGTGCACCATCATTCTGACTAAACCCCAGTCTCCCTAATTTCCTCTTGAAATCTGCATACATTCATTGCTTCAGTGGATACACACTTTAAATTCAGCATAAAAGCAGACACTGAAGAGTCTGGGTTTGAGTGGTTTGCAACATCTTTTAGAGCCTTCCAGATAACATGTTTGACAAAAAGAGTAATGTTTTCAGACAACAGGTCCTCAGTGGGTGTTTTGTTTGAAACTGTCTGTCATGAAATTGCTCCCAGCATGGCAGTACTGTATATTAAAAAATCTGCAAAAATTGTGTATATCCACAGCTCATTGCAATTCCTATAATGAGTGCTTTATTTATTTGCCCCAGTGTCTATGAAGCTCATATTATCATTTAATTTTAAATAAACTGCATACTGTGAACATTTGTAAGAGAACAACCCATTAAATTCAACATTTATTCAACAGCTTTAATTTCCTTGCTGTATTGTGATGATTCCTCCATTTTAAGAGATACAGCTTTAGCTCTATGTTTTGTTTCTGCAATTTTTTATAACACATTACATATTTATTTTCCATCCACATCATTTAGAAAGGAACTTACAATTATAAATCTAAGCACAATCATTGGCAATTGAATAAAATACAGTCTCTGTAATCAGGCTTTAATCAGATTTTAATGCATCTTTATAATCAGTTAGAATCAGAAAAATGGGCAGGTAGACACATAAATGTTTTGTAGTAAGGAAATTTTTAAAAACTGATGTACCTAATATGCAGCATAAGCTAAGGATCAGTAGACATAGAAAACAGTTAAAGCAAAGATCCTGGACTTTAAAAAATTAAGATATTATTTTTCTAGGTCTACTGCCCATTTGTGCATACTGCAAAAAATCTATTCAAATGAAAGATTATTTTATATCTACATGATAGATCATGTTTATATACAATGATGCAAAACACACAGCCTGAACTTTGGGCCAAAATACCTCCCACTGAACTCAGAATTTGGGCCTGAAGTTGTAGTGCAGAACTGCAACTGTGCATACGCTGAGCAGGTGCCAACTAAAACATACTTTCTATACACTAAATACTGTGCTACTTTCCATACAATGACCCAGAGCAATATGAAAAATGTGCAAAAGCTTATTCAGGGATTTCTTCTAAGTCAGGATTTGAATGCATTTTCTGAATTTATAGTGCCATCAAATGGGTCAGTTTGTAAGCTTCTGCTTTTAATAAAGCAGAAAATTAATCAAGAAATCTGTAAGTGAGCACAAAGTAATTACCACTTTCCCCTTCCTCAAGTAACTCTCTTATACAGAACAAAAAAACCCCAGGGTATATATCCTTATTTTTCATTTCCCCAAACTTCCAGTATTCATCTATGACCTTTCATTTTCCATTTCAAAATAAAAAGCATGGCAGAACACAATACCTAACCAAATAGAAGATATGGTTGGTGATGAATCAAAATAATATGGTGGATAAGAGCCAAAAGACAATGTTAAAATTCCACTTCTTCTGACTATATTCCACAAAGATATAAAGAATGTACTAGATAAGGACTGTTTTCCTTGGAAATATTTATCATGGGAAACATTTATCAAATGAAGTAAGCTATTTCTTGACTGAAGAACGAGAAATGTAATTGTTTTCTAATCTTGTTTTAAGTCATGAGCAGTATCTTGAAGGATTCCCCAAAGAGGTTACTGTTCAAAGATTACTGTTCAATGAATATTACCAACAAAAAACATCCCACTGTGTCCTCTATTTCTCATCAATATAGTTCAACTAGTCCCTTAACTCTCTGCAAACTCAGTGATGAAGCCTAAATAACGTTTCCAGAACCCTTCTCCTTCCACTTTTAGACACATAGCATGCTTGCACTCATTTATTTTTATAGTCCATGACAGTCATGGCTATCAGACAGTCACTGTCACAGATGGAAAACTGTATTATAACACAGTTCTAGCTATGCTATTTTTCTAGTTCATATGCAAACTCAGCAGCACGAAATACAGAAGCCAAGGGACAAAAGAGCAGGTAGGGCACAGAGAAAGAAAATCCTTTCCACTCCTCTTCATCTAAAGTGAGATGTGCAGACTAATCCTTTTCAATTTCAGTTTGCAGCCTGCACTGTGAGCCAAGATCTGACAGGGGAAGATTGACTGGTGCCATTTGGTATCCTGACTGCAGGAAGTTATACACAGGCCACAAGAAAAAGTTATACGCAGGCCACAAGATCAAAAGGAGGGATTTCTAGGCAGTGAAGACATTGAAATAGTAGCAAATAACTGTCAGAAAATCAGCATGGGCTGTACAAAACTTCTGGACACACAGAGATATAGTGAAGCCGTAAATCCACATCATTATCTCATCAAAGCAATTGCTATTCACACTAGCTAGTTTACAGCCAGCATGGCCACATCAGTCAGCAATACAGCCAGCTCTCCAGTCACACTGACTGCCATCTGCTCACAATGTATCACAAGCAACAGCACATTTCCACTGACACACTGTGTGGGTGCAGTCCCACAGCACTTGAGCCAGCACAAGGTATGGCTGCCATGGCCCCCAGCTATCTTGCCTGCACAGTCCCTGGCTGTTTCATCAGCACTGACACTCAAGCCATCACATCAGTTCAAGGAGCTGCCACAGAGGACAGCAGAAGCAACAGGTTTTCCAGTTGCTGCCTGAGCCAGACTGCTGCTCCGTCTCATTAACAGCAGTGCTGGCTTGAGGGAGGCACCAAAATGATGTGGCTGGGGCTAGGAGGGTGGGGCTGGGACAGATCTACGTTGGCTCAAATTGCCACAAAACTCAACATGCAGGAACTAGCCTCAGATCAGATTGTACCCAGACCCATACTGGTTGCCCAGACCACAACCACAAATAGCTGTAAACCAGCACTACCTCCAGGGTTAGGAATCTCTTGCCTGTTAGTTTCCTCTCAATGCTGATCCCATCTTAGTGCTGCACAAACATCAGTATGGTCAGAGATGTGATCCTTACAGAAATAAAAGATGGGTACTGTTAATGTGGGTAAGTTCCCTATCTTCTTTCACTGAGCAACTGCACAAAATGCACAAAGCAGCAGACACAGAAGGCTGGTCAGACCTTCTCCTTTTGGCAGTGATACTGAATCAAGCCACTTTAAAATACATGTTTAGGTACATCTTATCTATAATATACAGTTACGAATCCAGAAGGAATTATCATAATAACCTACTAGATAGAAGATAATTACTCTGTAGTCAGACGAATGTATTCTCAAAAAGAAAAATTCACGTCATGATGAAGTCACATCCTATGTGACTTGTTCCATGGAGTGTCTAGCCTTTCAGATTAAAAAAAGGTTCTGGCTATTTGCCACTTCCAAGCACTGGACCTTGCAATACATTTGCTGAACAGAAAGTTCTGTCCTTCAAATCAAATTTGAGCGAGTCACCCTCTAATCTTCCCTTTATCCTCCCTTTATCCTCTCAATCTTCTCACTATAGGGCTGATTTTCCTATTTGATCATCGGTTTCATTATTTTTGCTTCATCTTCTATTTAACACAATAATTTCTCAACTGTGGAAGCCAGAATTGAAAACATTATTGTGACAGTGCTTGTTCCAGATAGAATGTCCTCTTTATATGAACATTTTACATTTACCACTACACTATGGTAAAAACAGCCAAATAGCCATCATGCCACTTATGTATTTTTCAGAATAAGTGCTTCAAGAGAAGTCTGTATTAAAAGAAGTCTCTTAATGTGGCTTTGCTTGTTCATTCCTTGATACAACAGCTTTACATCTGATTTATTGAAACAGTAGTGGCTCTCTCTCAATCTTAATAGAATGAGACAGACTACAGAAATGGCCTATTGCTCATGTGTTTCGAGGTGTTCCAGTAACCATCCATCCTGCAGTCCTACCAGCATAAGAATATGGGCGTTGTCCATCTAGACCAGCAGCAACACACCCAGCATTAGATGTTTCAAAGAACAGTGCAACTGCTGGGAGTGAAGGAAACTTTTCCGTGATTTCTACTTATCTCTAAAACATAGAGATAGCCTTGAGCCCTCAGATGCAACATTCTTTACATGTCAGTTAGGACAATGCTGGATATTTTTGTATCTCAATATATTTACAGCCAAATTCTCAGTCTCAGAATTTAATCCAGGGATGTTCCATTCCCTTCAGTCAGTTCATGTGCAGTATGTTCCTCAGTGAAGTCATATCTTGCATAAGAAAGCATTTACTGTCATGTTTTTCTCCATTTTCTGCCTTTCCATTTTACTGACTCACTCCTGAACTAAGACAGAGCCAGGTCCTGCTTCTCTAGAATTCCCATTTTCATATGGGAACCTTTCAGCACAGCTCTGCTAATACTGACAACAGCCCCTGCTTCCACTTAGGTGACTTTTGACAAGACATACAGTGTTGTCACCCTAAGGAACAATGCCTTTTCTTCAAAGTGTTGAGAAAGCTACATACTAAGATTTAAAAACTGGTCTGAAGGCGCAAAGGAGTATTTTTGTAATATGGAAAAATTGAAAATTACTGACCTCTGAAGTATTTAAAACATGTCAGCTTTCACTGTTTTTATCCTTGTTTGACTGAAATCATTGAGAATTATTCTCACAGAAGTAGACATGGCATTATTTTCCATGATGATGTAAGTTTTGATATACTGAGTTCTATACAGCTCTAAACAGAAGAAGCGATTAATAGCAAAGCTTACAAAACTGCCACGAGTAGAAAGCTGAAAGGAAAAGGCAGAAAGCCATTACCAGGAAGTCAGCAAGTGTATCATGTAACTTACCAAACAGGCGCTGATGGAAGAGAAATTTCCCAGCTATGAGTCCCGTGAGAATGGCAAGCAGCCACAGAAACACCTTCAAAAATCTCCAGCCTCCTCCTTCAGGGTATTTATTTGTTACAAAGGAGAAACAATTACCAACAACAATAACATTGGCTTCTGTCTGACTGTGAGATACTGGGTCCTCAGCAAATATTAAGAAGTTAAAGAAGATCACTAAGTAAGCCACAACTAAGCGAGACCATGGGTGCTGGAAGTAGTAGCGGAAGTCTTTATCCATCCTCGGATACTGCAGAACTGGTTTTTGCCTGTATGTAAAGACACAAATGCACAACATTACATATATCCAGAATTCTCAGAGCTTAGGAGAGACCTGCACATTTACAAAAATCAAATCACTGTGATCTTGACATCAGTAAATTTTAACACTTTAGACTTGACTAGCAATGAAAGTTTCAATCAAAAGATACTGTTAGATCCAGGAAGAGAAAACTGAAATTTCTGTCCATTCCAATGGAAAAACAACAAACAAACATATATACATTATAGCACAGGATTTTTAGTCTCAAATACATTATTGCTTTCATGCCCACTTCATAGCGGGGTACGAAAAGCATGGAATGGATATAAGAACATAGGAGGCTGCATGAAACTCAGAGTGCCTTTCCAGCCACATTCCAAAAAATACAACACATATTTACAAAGGTTCATGCTAAGCCTAAACGGAATCCTTCTCCTTATAGGAGGGGGATGAAACCAGCCCATACGTCCAGTGTCCAGTGATGTCTTCCACTGAAAGCTTAAAAGCATATACCCCAGAAACATCAGAAACTTGTGTCCATATAAAGGAATAACATGTTGGAAAAGTTGGAAAAGTTACAATTAATTCTTGCAGATCAGCCAACTCTGTATAAATCTTTTCATTGACTTCCCAGGGAGTACATATATAGTTAATCATATTTTCAAAACCAGAAAATGAGAGTGCCCTGAGCACAGACTGCTCTGTATGAATACAAAAATTCTGTTTTGAAACCTGCCTACTTATGAAGTACTGCTATGGAAAAATGCAACTGAGCATGGTTAACATTTCAATTGTCTGTCATTTGATTTTTTTTCTTTTATTCACAACCAATTAGTTGTTTCATCCTCTTGAACCACTTTGTATGCACAAAGATACAAGGCCTTTGTGTTGTGGAACACCACAATTATTCAAGGGACACAGAGTGTAGGAAGAGAAAAAAAATGCATCTAGTAATATTGCTTGTTTATTACAGCACAATCCTTGAAGGATACAGTGACAAATTTTTGCAAATGTCATATGCCCTTCAGGAAGAAACAAAACAAACAAAAACCCCCCACAAATTGCAGCAAAAGACCTAAATCGCCCAATCAATTACTCATTCCTTCTTGGATTTTTAAGTATCACTTTGCAAACTTAGAAATTCCATGAATTTCAATGTCTCCCTTTAGTTAGTCCCTTCAAAATGATTTAATTCTATGATGCAATTTATATTTTTAAAATTACAAAGAACCCTGTACCTATTAAATGAAAAGGATAAAAGAAACTCTCAGCAGATTCAAACAATGCAGTCAGTAAATAATAAAAATCAGTAAGGTCCCATTATGCATAAATTACATACGAAAAAGAAAAAAATACCATATTACAGAGTTAAAAAGTTGACACAAGGAAATGTCAGTCCTTCAAAAACTTTATGAAAAAAACTTACTTAAAGCCAGAATTATTGCCTAAGAAAATACTACTCTGTGGACATAAAACTGCCCAAACCTATTTCTTGTTCTCCTTTTTTCCTGTTACCGGTAAGAAAAGTTTTGGTATTTCCTTATGTGTATGGATCATCTTAAAGCCCGAATGGGGCTGGAGATAAACAACTAAATGTCCTGGCATTTTTGACAGCTGCCGGATACCAGAGAGTTATTAGACACCCAGATGAAGACTCGGCTTCCTAGGAAGCGTTTTATAGCATCAGAAGCCAATATTAGCCATAGCAGCAGTGCTAAATCTCCAATAAAAATCCTGCTCCTTTCCACCTCAACGCCAAAAACGCGGGTGCCGAAAGCACCGCGCACCACACGCCCATCGCAACCTGTTAAATCGACCCCTCTCCCCCAGCCCCTGGCGCAGACCCGCGGCCACCTCACCCCGCGCCGCTGCGGCCGCCACCGCACCTTCCCCGCGGGGGCACCGGGGCCGCCCCGCGCCCGCCGCACTCACCGCCACGGGGGATCCGCGCCGCGGGCGCGGCGCTGCTGCGGCGGCTCGGCTCAGCTCGGCTCGGCTCGGCTCTGCTCGGCTTTGCTTGGCGCCTGCCGCGGTGCGGCTCCCGGCAGCGGACGGCCCCGCTCCGCTCCGCTGCCCCCCGCAGCTGCCGCGGCCGGCAGGGCCCCCCAGTCCCTCCGGCTCTGACAGCGGCGCCGGTGCCGCGGCGTCCCGCCCCCCCCGGCCGCCGCGGGGAGGGAGCGGCGGCGGTAGCTGTGCTGGCTGTGCTCCTCCTTCTCTGCTCCGCTCCGCTCCGCTCCCGGGCGCGGGCGCGGGCGAGCGGCCCCGGCAGTGCCGCAGCCGCGGCGGCAGCGGGCGGCGCCGCTGCGACAGGGTCCTCGCGCCCCCGGCGCCCGTGCCCGCCCCTCCCCCGGAGCCTGCCAGCAAGGACCCGAAACGTGCGCGGTGTCCGCGGGTGTCTCTATTCACCCTGGAAAATGGTGGCCTGGGACCCACGGGGGCTTAGCCAGCCGGCGGAGCTGAACGAAACCCGAAACCCCATCACTCAATTGCCACCGGTCAGACTTCAGTATTACGCAAATTAGCTGTAGAAAATCACAAACACGGGAAATAGGCGGTCAAATCTGGAGATGTATAACCCCAAAGCAAAAGCACAGGGCTGGCAATGACAGCTAAATCACTCAGGACGAATTAGGAAAACCTAATTTTGGGAGGGGAGGGAGGTCTATACCCAATTTGCTTACTTGGGAGGGGGCTATGCTGAGGCCACGGCCAGTCTCCGGGGTGCACACACACAGTCCTTATGGTCACTGTGTCAGGCAAAACTCTGTGCAGCCTAGCAGAGTTGTTGACATTGCACTTCAGCCGAATTGTCAACCAAAGCCTTTTTATGTGGGATGTGGTCCCTAGTGTCTGTGTGCTGGTATTGCTTACATCCCAGGAAAATGTTTACAGGATGGTCTTAGGTGCATTATGACCAGGTCTTAATGCAGTATGTACTAATTCTGGTCATTGCTGAATACAGATAAAAAAACCTTGAAGTTGCCAGACACAGCCTCAATATATTGTTGGGAGAAGTCAGGTGACTCCATTGGAGCAGGTATCTGAAATACAGCATCAGACATCTGGCTGCTTCAGGCCAAGGTAGAGAGGAGTGTGACTGAGATTCACTGAGGAATGTGGATGGGTCTTTAGGAAAGTCATGTTGCAAAAGACTAGCAGAACCAAAACAAGCAGCAGATGAAGACTTGTGAATCCCTTCTGCACATCTGGCAACACAGTTTTATGTATTTTTGTAAAAAAACTGTTATTGAAGGTATCTAACATAATCATCACATTATCTTCCTTCGTGGAATAACCTATGAGACCCTCAATTTTATGCAGAAAAATACAATATTCAGTATTTCACACTAACACACCCCAAGCTATCTTTACAGTAAAAAGAAAATTCAAATATTCAGAGATGAAAAATTATCATGTGCAGTGGGAGAGTACAGAAATACAGCATACAGCACTGCCTCTTCATGCAACAGTTCTGTGTGTACTGCCACGCTTCCAGAACTCGGTCTCCTTCCATTCAACAAATGAGAATCCACAAAGAAGGCAGCACCCACCACAAAAGAGATCACACTCTTCATGCACCTATACACTAAAAAAAATTCTCTTTGGCTCAGGCTGAAACCCATGCTACAACTACAAAGCATTCATGAACATTTTTTCAGATAATAAATCTGAAGTCACTAAGTCAAACGAATGAAAATAATCTACTTTTCTATTAAAGTAACAAAAAGCATAAGTGCACCATATACCTCCCCCAAATTTAATGTTTCATTTCATTTGCTATCCTAGAGGAAGCTAATATTTTTTGAAACATTTAAGTGTAATGTTTCAGTCATATATAAAAAAAAGCTGGAGCACTCCTATTTCTTCTTTTTAATCAAGCAATCAAGATTTAGTTGATGAAATACATACCCAAATAGCAACTATTAACAAATAATCTCAGTAGACAAGACTAATCAGGCCCACTCACTGAAAGCCAGGGACTGCCAGCAACAGAAGAATATAAACAAACTCTTACCTACAAAATTTTCAGCAAATGAAAAAGCCAGTAGTAAAACCAGGAAGTTGAACCTAAAAAGCAGGCTGAATCCGCACGAGTTATCATGAAATGTTAGTTTTGATACTTGTGAATGAAACTATTCTATCAGCACTCCTGCTACAAAATAGCACTTGTGTAAAGGCTATCATTTTACACTCAGTTTCCAGCAGAGCTGTGGGTATTGAACTATCCGTATATTGATACTACTAATTGATGCTACAGTATCACTTTCTGTAGAGTCATTTTACACTCAAATATGAAGAATCAACCTTCTGCACATTAGTCTGTAACTGGAAAGTTCTCTTACAAGATTCTGCTGCCTCAGATGACTCTGTCTGGTGCAGGAACACGCACAAAGCTACAGTATGTTCCAAAATAACGATGCTGCACTAAGAGACAGGTCTCTTTGCTTTTCTATGCCAAAGTAAAAGTGCTAATTTTGTCTGTAATCGCTCTATTAAAAAAAAAAGTAATTAATTATAAAATTCTGTGCACCCAGGACTGAAAGGTAATTCTGGAGCTTGGAAAAATATGCTACAACTTCATCTGAGAAAGCTCTCTGATATCACGTCTGTGCTGACTATGTGCTTGACTGTTTGACCCACAAAACCGTGCGTCACTTAAAACCCATGAAATTTCACAGTACTGCAACATAGCTGAGGTTGGAAAGGACGTCTGGAGATCTTTTGGTCCAGCTTTCTGCTCAGAGCATGGTTGTGTCATTTTGGGTATCCAAGGATAATCAAGGTTGTAGATTCCACAACCCCTCTGGGCAACCTGTTTCAATCTTCAACTATCTTCACAGTAAAAAGTTTTTTCATAAATTGAATGGAACTTCCTGTATTTCAGTGCCCATTGCCTCTTGTCCTCTCACTGGATAGCACTAAGAAGAGTCTGGCTTCATCTTTACTCCTCCTATCAGGCTTTTAGACACATCAATAAGACCCTCTCCCTTGAGCCGCCTCTTCTCAAGGTTAAACAGTCCCAGCTCTCTCAGCCTGTCCTCTCACTCCTTTCATCTGTGGTTGCACAATTGCCTTTTCCCTGGCTTGCTGCTTGGAAAAAGTACCTCACTCCCTCAAACCTCAAAACCCCATTACTCAGGGATTGTGCTCCTAATGTATTTTTCTTCCATCCTGCCATTGTGGGTTGACTACGTCCAGCAGGTAAGCACTCACACAGCAGCTAGCTCACTTCCCCTGCCTCCTCCCCCAGTAAGAGAGGGGAAAGAATAGGAGAAAAATAGAGAAAACCAGTGAGTAAGAGAAAGACGGACTAAAAATAAGAAAAAAAAAAGTAAGAATTATAAAATTTAATAAATATGCTAAGGCAATCACTCACCAAGTCCCACGAGCAGACAGACCATCAGTCTCTGATAAACAGCTCTGAAACTAACCCCTATGTCACCTTTTCCTCTACCCAGTTTTATTGGTGGGCATGACATTATATATTATACAGAGTCAGCTGTCCCAGCTCTGTCCTCTCCCAAATTCTTGCCTACCTGCTGGTATGGGAGCGTGAACAGAGTGGGAAAGAGAGCCCTGATCCTGTGCAAGCACTGCTGAGCAACAGCCCAAACACTGGCATGTTTTCAACACTGTTTTAGCAACAAACCCAAAACACAGCACAATTTTGCTGCTATGAGGAAAGTCAACTTACTTCTGGGCCAAATCCAGTACACCTGCAAGAACATCCTTGGAATAAAAAACTCCTCCCTTTGAAATTTCAGTCATGGCTATAGGAACCCATCTCAGCTATACCACTTCAGACCTATTCTTTATCTGCATCCTTAACTCATTTCTCACCATCTACAAGAAGAGAAAGCAGCACAATAAATAATAAATTACACAAGTTGGGGGGGGGGGAGAGGAGGGAAGGAGGGAACCATAAAAGCTGGCAACAGTATATAACTGAAGAGTTAAACAGTTTAAGAACTTGGAAGAAAGAAAAGGCAAATATATACATCCCATGGAAAGTAAGAATGCTAAGTTAGTCGGAGACAATGATATTTCAAATACTAGTACTGCTTTACTACTAGATGTGGATAATAGAATTGTGTGAAAGAATGTGGAACAGCAGAAATGTTTCTATTACATATTTGGAAACCATAGGCAGTAATAGTGTTTTCACATTATGTAACATGAAATACTTTTCCATTAAATCAGTAATATGAGAGGATAGTAAACAGCAGCAACTAAACTTAAACATTTATTTTTAAATAAGGTTGAAGCGTTATTAGAAAAATATTTGGTTAAATCACAAAAATATAATTTTGAGCAGGATTTAATACATATATCTAATTTTGCAATACCAGCGGAACTTGGGGAAAAAAGCAGTAGGAGAAACAGAACTTTATGTGACCTTTTACATATTGTCAAAGAGAACTTTAGTCCTAGAGTCAAATGATATAAGGCTTACCAAGGTAAAGCAGAAGCTGTACTGGCAGTTTTGAAGATGAAAGTCCAATGATAAACCTTACACTTTAATTAAGTACTTACTCCTGTTCATCCAGACCAAGTTTGCTACAAGTAAGCATGATTCTACTTCAAATAATCCATACTGATGTAAAAAAGAAAGGCAATACATACTTAACTTAGATGAAATAACTAAAGAAGAACTTCAAGTAAGGTGAATTTCCACTAATTAAATACCTTTTAAGTGCATCTGCTGTCCATATGGATCCTTTCAGCTAATAGAACAACTACATATGACTTCTGCACTAGGGAAAAAAAAAAGGAATAATCAGCTTGCAGCTACTCTGATAGTTCCAGGTACAGAATTAGAGAAAATACAAATTAGAAAAAAGTGGACTCTAAGTTCAGTCTTCGACAGATACTGCTTAACCACAGTGTCCAAGTTGGTTGCAATGATAAAAGAAGATTTTGGAAAAATAGAACTAAGCTGGAAGACAAAAGGTCAGAAAAATAAATGGCAACAGAAGGTCTTTCAGAAAAGAAAATATGCTCTAATGTTGCTGAACTCTTGATGGATGGACCACTCATTGGACGGATGGTGGCACTCAAAGAGGTGCGGTCAATGCTTGATGTCCAGTGGTGAGACCAGTGATGAGGGACCCCTCAGAGGTCGGTAGTGGAACAGGCACTGTTTACTATCTTTGTCGGCAACAGGGGATTGAGTGCACCCTCACCAAGTTTGCCAGTGATACCAACCTGTGTGTTGTAGTTGACACACTGGAGGGGAGGGATGCCATCCAGAGGGACATTCACAGGTAAGATAAGCCTGTGCGAACCTCATGAAGTTCAACAAGGCCAAGTGCAAGGTCCTGCACCTGGGTCAGGACAATCGTAAACATGGGTACAGGCTTGGCAGAGAATGCACTGAGAGGAGCCCCGGGAAGAAAGACTTACAGGTGTTGGTGGACAAGAAGCTCAACATGACCTGACAATGTACGCTTGGAGCCCATAAGGCCAAATGTGTCCTGGGCTGCATCAAAAGCAGTGTGGCCAGCAGGTCAAGGGTGGTGATTCCCCTCTTCTTCTCCACTATCATGAGAGGCCACATGGAGTACTGCATCCAGCTCTGGGGCCCACAACATGCGAAGGACATGGACCTCTTGGAATGAGTCCAGAGGAGGGCCAGGAAGATGCTGAGAGGGCTGGAACACCTCTGGAACCCAGGCTGAGAGAGCTGGGGTTGTTTAGCCTGGAGATTTATTGAATACTAAAGAAAAATTTGATAAAAAATAATGAGGAGTAATTTCTTAACCTTATGAAAAAACACAGGACAAAAAAAAAAGTCATGTTTTCAACACAATGTATCTCATGATGCTCTTCCAAAGTGCAGTGAACAACTGTACTTAGTAAAACTACAGTATAACAATACATTGCCTCTATAAAAAAAAAAAGTCTGAAGGCTTTACCGTGTTGTCAGATTAATCTATTGCATCTTGGTCCTATTTCTGTTAGAACAAAAATAGGTGTGGCATGACATAAAATTTTGCATTTTGACAGAAGTAGTTTTTGCATCTTGGCAGAAATATGCTCTTCAGATCAAGCACAGTGTGGTAACTCAAGCAATTATATTACTTTATTTTCAAATCTCTGCATACTTGAAATTGGAGTATGTTATCTATTACAATAAAAGGACTCTGAGAGCTGATCATGCAGTGTCATATATAACTGATTGAATTGGGGGAACAGAAATGCAGCCAGGGCAGGGAATACGGTGAGGCACTGGCTGCTGCATTAGGTGTCTCAACAGAGGCTATGACAAAGCAGACATTTCACAAATATAAATGAGGAGAAAAGCTGACTTTGTGAAGCAGGCACATACAGGTGTTTTGTGCAAAGCATGGCTTGTCCAAGCAGTGGATCAAACCCCAGGAATACAAGTGGCTTACGCTTGCTAACAACTTCAATGTGACTGTTCAAATGGTAGCACTTGGTGAATCAGAACTATAATCTCACTGAAATTAATCAAACGTGCCAATATTAAACATGAGAAAGCTAATCGCAGTCTGAAGATAATTAATAAAAGAATCATATATACTGCTATGCCTGGAGAGTTGAGGTTTTGCTGTCAGATTTTTAATTTTGAACAAGTTATGAGAAGACCAAGTTTTGTGACCTTTCTTTAAAGCTTCTTCTCTTCATTTATAGGGATATGCAGTATCTATTATGCAAATAGACATTTTTTCCAATGACCAAGGAATAGCTTGTGGCAAATGTCTGTTATTTTTGTCTCACGCTAATGTACTGTGAAAAAGCATAGTTATGCAAAAAAAAAAATTACAATGGTAAATATAATAATTTATTTAGCAGCTGGAAATCTGTTGAAAATGGACATGCACTTTGAATAAATGCCTGAGAGAACAAGTAAGAATGTACAGTGCGGTCAAAATGTCCTTTGTTTGTTTATTGAATTTCCTTCCATTTGTAAGAGCAGTGAGTGCACTATAGAAACTTTTGGAACTAAAATGAAGTACTGGAGACCTTCTGCTTAAGCTGAGACATAGCATATATCTTTGATGGTCTTATTCTGCTGGGAATTAAGTGCAAGAAGCTGAGCATTAACAGAGCAGTCTTAAATGCTGGAAGGGAAAAATGCAACTACTCAGCTTTCACTACAAATCTTCTCCTAACTTTCTTCCACATTTCTATTTAAACAGTAAGCACTGCAGAGTAAGGGTCTATGTTAGAATTTTATTCTACCACATCTCAGAATGCTTTCTACAAACAATTATTAATAAAATCTCTAACTGGCCTCATGGAGCCCTTTTGGGATAAAACTTCCTATGTTTTCCTGCTATTATTATTAAAAAGTAATTTATGGCTTGAACCTGGGTGTCACTTGTGGGTGACTCAGGAGAAAAGCCTGTCTGACTGAACTCCTCTCCAGCAAGTAGGACCCCATGAGTAGGAAGAACCCTTTGTCCCAGGTCTTCCCATTCTTTCACCCACCGACATCTCTCAGAAGGTCTTAGCTTTTGTCATGATTCCTAGATCAAAAAGTGGAATTATCTAACAGCAGTTAATTTTCTTTTTTTTTTTTTAAATTTTCTTAATTTCTTTGGAAATTTGAATAAGACCATAAAACAAAACAGCAATGAGAAACATACAAGGAGCCATTAGAAGTAACCTGATACTTAGTGGATAAGGAATTGGTTGGATACTTGCATCTAGACAGTATGGTCAACGTCTCAATGTCAGGATGGAGATCAGTGATGAGTGGTGTCCTTCAGGGATCTGTATTAAGACAGTACTGTTTAATTCTTTATCAGTGACCTAGACAGTGGGATCAAGTGCACCCTCAGCAAGATTGCAGACAAGACCAAGCTGAGTGGTGCGGTTGACTTGCCTGAGGGATGGGATGCCATCCAGAGGGACCTGGAAAAGCTCAAGTGAGCCCATGTGAAACTCATAAGCTTCAGCAAGGTCAAGTGAAAAGTCCTTCACCTGAGTCAGGGCAATCTCTGGCATAATACAGGCTGGGGGATGAGCGGATTGAAAACAGCCCTGTTGAGAAGGACCTGGGGATACTGGTGGATGGAAAAAATGGTCATGAAACAGCTTGCAGCCCAGAAAGCAAACTACTCTGGGCTATGTAAAAAGAAGCATGGCCAGCAGGTCAAGGGAGGTGATTCTACTCCTCTGCTTAGCTCTGGTGAGATTCTACCTGAAGCACTGCATCATCTCTGGAATCCTTAGCACAGGAAAGACATGGAACTGTTGAAGCAAGTCCAGAGGAGGGCCATAAAAACAATCAGAAGGACAGAATACCTCTCTTATGAGGAAAGACTGAGAGAGTTGGAGTTGTGGAGAAGACAGCTTCTTGTAGCTTTTCAATACTAAAAGGGTGCTTAAATGAAAGATGAGAACAGTCTTTTGAGACGTAGTGATAGGAAAAGGGATAACGGTTTTAAACTAAAAGAGAGTAGATTCAGACTAGATATAAGAAAGACATTTTTTACAATGAGGGTGGTGAAACACTGAAACAGGTTATCCAGAGAGGCGGGGAGATGCTGCGTTCCTGGCAACACTCAAGGTCAGGCTGGATGGGGCTCTGAGCAACCTGATCTAACTGAAGATGTCTCTGCTCATTGCAGGAGGTTGGACTAGATGACCTTTAAGGTGCCTCACAACCCAAAATATTCTATGATTCTACGACCTCTTAGATCACAGCCATACATGCCATGGAGAAACAGGCAGGAAGCTAGGATCTCAGAAAGGATAAGCAAAATGTCAAAGAAAATATATGACAAATGACCAAAATTCTGAAATATTGGTATTCCTAGGCTACAAGGTTAACAGTCTCAGCAGGCCCAGAGGCTCTGCAACACTCTGATTAAGAAAGGAAGTAACTTAGGACTTTGTGCCTTCAACACAAAGTGCAAACAATGCCTTGGCTAGAGTTGCGTTTGCTTCATCTGGCATTAGTTTGTACTAACTGTACCTCATCAAGAGAGGAACTGCCATCTCTGTAGTAATGGAAAACAAGATAAACAATAGAACATAATCAGCATAGTGCTGGTATTTGAGCTGATACTATTTTACAATGAATCAATGAACTCATCTAAAGTAAAAATTAAAAGATAGTGGAAATAGGTATGAAAGAAATGTTGCCCAGCCTCTCTCTTTTGAGTTCACCAGGAAAATTACTGGATCCATGCTAGTGTTGCACCAGTTTATCATTCTAGATCATCTCCCATTAGAAGCAGTTCACATACTCCCTACTAGTAGAGTCCTGTCTGCACCAAAGTCGGTGAGAGAAATCTTAATGATTTCAGTAGAGTCATGAAATCCTTCATGTAATGTTAGGAAAAACAGAAGTATAATCTCTAATTTTTGTCATATACATTTTCACCTAATCATTGTGTCTGCTTTGGTATTATTTTTAAAATGTTTGTAATAACAGGAACATTTGAGAGAAGAAATCTTTGAGAAAATTACTACTTTCCACAGTACTCAAAGCTACCTACCAGCTCATTAGATCATGCAAACTTCTAATACTGCTCTATGTTTAGACATGACTACTGGCCAGACAAGCCACTCCTGCAGGAGGTAATTAACAATCTTGACACATAAGATCTACACTAAATCTAGACAGTATTGTGTTAGGTGGCTCTCTGCCAGGGCTCACTAGCTTTCTAAAAGGGGTTCTTCTACAGTCACCATGTGCTGTGCTGTCAGTATGATCATCCAAATGGAACTGAAACAGTCAGAAGCACATTTTCTTTGTCATCAAGAAAGAGCAAATCCAATGGAGTGGAAGGTAGAGTAGTCCTAACTGACATGTAAACATACAACAAGAGGCTGCTGGAAGACATCAAACATACCCGGTCTCTTAAAAAATAAACGGATATTAGAAAAAATTTTCTAAACTGAGATCCAGAGAAAAGTTTTACACGAATACAAACAGCACTTCATGTTTGCCTTGGAGTTTTTTCCAATACAAGGTCTCAATTTTTAATATGTGTTATTTAAGTGAAGCTTCTTTTTGGTGGCAAAAGACTGGCTTCATTCCTGTTGAATGAAAACAGTAATGTGGCTTCAGTTACTGTTTTGTTATCATCTTCAATCTGAGCTACAGCAATGTAATATACCTTGCCACTTGCCCTACTGGAGTACATCATGTCCTGCTCCTGTTTCCTGTGCAGTCTTCCCCTAAATTCCAGTCTAATTTAAAATCCTAGTATTTTTAGTCCGACATAGAATGGTCTGGGAAGAAGGCATACATGCACTAGCTTGGTCCTGATAGCTTAAAATTTCAATTGTGACTTATAAATCTCTTTAAAAGGCCTGAGGGAGCTGTCCAGGTCTTTTCTTCCTTTCTGTCACCTGAAAATCACTTTGAACCTCATGTAAGAAGAGTCCTAAAAAGCTGTTGTGCGCTTTACACAAGGAAACTTCTTGGAATATGTCATCAATAACTAACAGGCACACATAGGTTTTAAATAATGAAAACTATTTTTCCCACTGAAGAGAAATGGCAGAATAGAGAACTGCACAGATACCAATCTTACTGTTTAATGCACTTCAGAAATGCATTCAAATAATACACCATGGAGGCAGAACAGAAAACCTGAAGAGTGGCAGAAAGGATGACTGGATCACAAATCATTTTGCACAGTGATTTTGCAGTGGTATTTACATGTTAGTTAATCATTATTATTAGGGAAAGTATATCAAAGAACTAGAAACATTTGAGAAATTTTGTAATTTAAAAATCACTGAGAGCACGAAACAATTTGACTGTGATATTGTCCATTATGATGTGCATAGAGGATGCAGAGATGCTGTGTCTAGTGTCTATCAACAGATTTACCAGATCAGCATAAGGACCAGAAATGAACACAGATATTTAAAAAAAAAAAATCAGAATCAACTCCTTAATAATATCTGGAAGTACTTACCAGAACAGAAAGATATAAGAAATATGGGAAGTCCCACCAATTGTGCTTTGTTCAGTTTATTTCACAGGATATTTCCATCTTATTAGCAAAGCATACCCAAAACATGACAAAAATCAATTTTCTACAACTTTTAGGATCACAAAACCTGTTGCTGCAAATCTGTTTTCATCAATGGCAATGGCTAGGAGAGCCCCAGTATCTGAGTCTTGGCTATCTACTATATTGCAATTCAATTTAAAATAGTTGTCTCTCTAGCATGTTCCTGGCCACCCACAGAAATTGCCTACTGTGTCAGCTGTTTAAGCAGCCAGAAAGAAAAGCCCCTCAGATTTTGGATAGTAAGATACAGGAGTTAAATGATTTATTTGCTCATTTATGAGAAATGAACAGAAATGCCTCAGAGCACAAAGAAATTAAGAGATATATTCCTACTGATGAACATAAAGTGAGAGCTGTCCAAACTGTACTGAAAAACACTTGCTCTAATGGCAAGAGAGCAATGAGTTCTTACAGCAATAATTCTTAATAGCATACTATCCATTAGCTCTGGTCATCACAAAGTAATACCTTGTTATTTGATTTGAACACAGAGTTGGTTCATTAGATCTACATATACTGAGGCTTACAAAAAGATAACGCTGGTATGCTCAGAAATCAATGCCCATTTGCTAGGTACACATTCCACATATTCTCAAAGTTACAAGCAAATCTGAGTCTAGGAGTGGTATGGTTTCTAATTTCTTTGTTTAACTACCTATGATTGCATTGGAATGGAGATTACTAGAAGCAAACAGAGTTGAAGAAATGAAGTTTTCACATATTTCTGAAGGAAGTAGTTGATATTAATTTTTAGTCTATACGGAAGGAAGTTCATCTTGCTGATGGACTCTCTAATACTTTAATTATCTTAAAATATGGTTATTTTTGAAGAACATGCTGATGGGGGAAAAGATAATCTAAGCTGAAGTTCTGAAGAGTGTCAGGATAGACATCTACAGGCAATGGTGCTCCACAGCAAGAAAATGAAATTATAATATTGCCCAGTACAAAGAAGGTTTTCACTTCTCTGCTGTTGGAAATGAGTTTAATGTTTTAAGTGTCACCTCAAGATAGGCACAGAATGCAGTAATAGGAATTGTATGTAAAAAAATACATGCATTTTCATTGTCAGGCGGACAATTATAGTCAAACCTGTGACAGGCCTTCCTGGCAACATTACAGCAGGAGGAAAATGCTCACACAACGTTAGGAAACTATGAACTGAATGAACTGATGATTCCACAGAGATTATAACCACAGCATTTAATAAACAAGCATAAGTGAATAGAGAATTGTTAAATCAATGAAGAAGTAAATGTACAGGGAAGGACAATAAAGACACTGAAAACAAGACCCAGATGTCACACAGGAAATATTGCACCAAAGTCTATTAAAAGTCTTTCCTTTTTTAAAATGTCATTTATTATTCAGTTAAAAAAATCTTTTTTAAAATCTGGGAAACTACAGTATGCTGTCTGTACAAAAACAATCACAGCCTTAATTAGATACAAAAATCTTCTATCTACTGGAAAAAAGAATTCAAATACAGGGAATAAAATATACTCAGTAAAAAGAAAAAATGTACTTAATACATATGCTAACAAATAAACCTCCTTATTTTTATCCTGCCACTCTTTATGATTTGGATAGGAGTTTAATGATCAAAAACATTTTAGTAAGACTCTAAAGGACACTAAAATTCAGAAGTTTAGGAATCTTCATTAGACATAAAATCCTTACTTGATTGTGCTAGTTTCCACGCAACGTCTTCTTTGTCAAACATCAAACACTGTACTATAAGAAAATACTTGTGATAATAAAATTTTAAAGAAAATACTTTAGACTTTCCATTTGTCTTTATGCCAAAGAGGTGCTACAAAATGCCAATGTGTACCAGTTTTGATTCATATAAAACTGATGTTAAGATCCCACTTCTGCACTTTAGAGCCTTCAGATAGACAGGAATTGTTGTGATATGACCTCAGATAATCAAGATGATCTGAATACAGTGATAGATGATACAGTCTCATACCACTCTGATATTTCCAGTCCAAGCATGGATTTCCATTGAAAGAACACTTCCACAGTCTTAGCTACACATCCTTGTTACCACATTGTGACAATAAAATCACATAATATGCTGAGTTGGAAGGGACCCACAAAGATCATCAAGTCCAACTCCTAGCCTTGCACAGGACCATCCCCAAGAATCAAACCATGTACCTGAGAGCATTGCTTCTTGAACTCTGTCAGGCTTGGTGCTGTGACCACTTCCCTGGGGAGCCTGTTCCAGTGCCCAAAAACCCTCCCGATGAAGAACCTTTTTCTAATATCCCCTGACACAACTTCAGGCCATTCCTCAGGTCCTGTCACTGGTCACCACAGTGCCCCTCCTCCTCCCTTCACGAGGAAATTGTAGACTGCAATGAGGTCTCCCCTCAGACTCCTCTGCTCCAGGCTGAACAGACCAAGTAACCTCAGCCACTCTTCATACAGCTTCCCCTCAAGGCCCTTCACTATCTTCGTTGCCCTCCTTTGGACACTCTCTAAGATCTTAATATCTTTCTTATATTGCAGTGCCCAAAACTGCACACAATATTCAAGGTAAGGCTGCCCCAGTGCAGAGCAGAGCGGAACAATCCCCTCCCTCGACCGGCTGGTGATGCTTTACCTGATGCTCCCCAGGACATGGTTGGTCCTCCTGGCTGTCAGGGCACTGCTGACTCATATTCAACTTGCCATCAACCAGGACCCCCAGGTCCCTTTCCTCGACACTGCTTTCCAGTATCTCATTCTCCAGTCTGTATGAACATCCAGTAGTGCTCCTGGGAGCACATGACTAACTGGAATGAGGAACTGATCTATCTTTTCAGGACATCTGTCTATCAAGGAAAACTTCTTTTTCCCTTGTAAATTTTCAGGCAACTCCATCCTTTACAAGCACTGACACCAAAAGAAGGAGGAACTAAGAACTCAGAATCTGGGGCAGGGTGGGGTCAAGTGATTTAAAGTAATTGTGATAGAACCACATCTTTGGTTGCCTCTCTGCTTGGATCTCTAGTACTCCTTTCCTCTTGAAAAAACTCTTCTCTAAGGCTTGCTTTCTTTTTTTATAATCCCTATGGTACTGGAGGCTTACAATAGAGGAACTAGAGCTGATCTCTGAGGTGGTAGGCACCACCCGTCTCTCATTTCTTGGTTTCACATGAAGTCTTTTCCCTGTTTCTTTCATCCTTTTTGCTAGAAGAAAGATAAACTGCAGCTTCTGTTTTTCCCCAGCTGCTGCTAGTCCCAATTCATTAGCTGATGATGTGTCTTCATACTGACTTTGCATTTGCTGGACTAGCATTACACGGCACAGTTCGTGTAATAGTAAGAGTGCTATTTTACATTTCCCAAATAGGACACTAAATCCCTCATGTTCTTTAAACTGGGGATCTGACAAAGTGCAGGCACTCACATTTATCAACATAGCTGACTTCAGAAATTCCTGAGCTGCAGCACTCTGGAGGCTGGGAAGGATTACCATGTGTTTGCCTTACTCTTCAATTCTTGCCTGGTCCATTGGGCTGGATATTTGGTATACCCTCTCACAGTACTTAGGTTCTCAGGTTGAATAGCACCCCATAAAACCTGCTAACTCCCAGGAATCTGAAAGAATCATCAGCATTAAGTGCCTACAGCATGCACATTTCTCCTGTGGAGTCTAATCCAGACCACAGCACAGATTAAAAATGCAGACTACATGGCACTAAAGCAATTTTTAAAGAAGATATAGTGCCCATCTTTTTGTTGTTAAAAGGATGATGCTTCTCAACCTGTAGACAGATGTGCCTGGGAAAGAGCTAGCAAAAGCAAACCTACCTTCAGAGCATGCTTAAAATCACGAGGCAGGACTCTGCTTCACTGGAAACTTTAAAAGAAAAAGCTGAGGCAAACAGGTTGAAAAGGCCTTTGGCTGTGTGGATAGGGCCCTGAGAAGCAGATGTACTCTTTCTCTGCCTGGATCCATGCCCTGCCTAAGCAGGCGAGTGGCTCACCCGCCAGATCCATAGTGAAGTATAAGAAATCTCCACTGTTTCTGTTGATGCTGTGCCACCATGTACCAAATACTGCAAAATTAACAGAGAAAGATTGCCTTGTCAGGGGCAAGGGCTTGATCTGAGCGAGCCGTGGGTCTGGGCTCTGTGCCCTGACTTGTGTGCTCTTTGTCAGGGACCGTTCAATATAAAATTTACAGTACACACAGGCAGCCTGCTGTCACACCTGATGCCTCCTTCCCTGCTGCCCCAACCAAGAGCAAGAGGTCTCTACCACAAACTCCTACAGATTAACTAAATTCACCTAAGTTATTTCTTAGTACTTCGGTCAACCCGGGCGGGGAGGGGCATATGTCCCCTCCTGCCAGGCAGGATGACCGCAGGCGCTGCGCCGGCGATGCCCGTGTCCCGCAGGCTCTGGGACGGCAGATGAAGAGGGCGACAGGAGAGGAGAGGCAGAGGAAAGGCACCAGCAGAAGGGAGGGCTGCGCCCCATCTCCGTTCTAAAGCACCGAGAGGAGCTGGCAGGAGGAGCGGGCACGGGGCGGCGAGGCAGGGGGGGCCCCGCGGCAGGGCCGGGCAGGGCCTCCAGCGCGGTGCCCTCCGCCCGCAGCCCCCGTGCCGGCCCGGGCCGGCGGGGCCCGGAAGGCGCCGCGCTCCCTCCTGGCCGCTGAGTGGCGGCGGAGCGTCACGTGCGCTTGGCCGGGCCGGGCCGGGCTGTGCCGGGCTGGCGGGAGGAGGCGGCGGGTGCGGTGTCCCGGAGTGGCGGTGCGACATGTCCCACCAGACCGGCATACAAGGTACCTGTGCGGCTCTCTCCGCCGCCTCCGCTCCGCGGTGCCCGCTGCTCCTCTTGACAGCCGGCCCCCGTCTCTCCTGTCCCCCGCCAGCCAGGCGGGAGGCGGGCGGAGCGCCTTTCCCCGCGGGTCGGGGCGCGGCGCGGGGGGAGGCGGCCGCGGCGGGCGGTTAACGGGCCGTTCCCGGTGCGGTTTTTCCAACTGCTGCGCCCTTTGTTTGCTGCCATAGGAGCCCGTCCTTTGCGCCGCGGGATGGAGGGGGGAGGGGGCGAGCGAGCGGGGGGAACTGCTGCTGGTTTCGGCCCCCGCGGCCGCCGCCCCTCGGGGTCGAGCCCAAAGCTCCGTCCCCAGTCGGGCGAAGCCCGCAGGGTTTATCCGCAGGGCGAACTGCCCCTGTCCTCCCCCTCGGAAAGTGTTCCCTGTAGAGCCCCGTGAATGGCGGGGAGGGCCACCCTAGGCTCAGGTAACTTCCCCCGGTGCAGGTTTTCCTGCTGCGGCGGGGTGTGCGCCGAGCCAGGGGCTGCCGCCTGCTCGGGGTCGCCGCCGCGGGTTTGGGATGGGTTGGACGGCAAGGGAAATGCCGGGGATCACTGACGGGTCCCTCCTGGAGCCCCGAGGAGAAGCAGGAACCCTGGAGCAGGAGAGTCCACTAAAAAGCCCATCTCTGGAGGCCACCAAGGAGAAAAGTGCGTGGGAACGTTTTCTCCCCGTGTTTACTTGCTCTTCTCCAAGGCCTGGAGAAGACGACAGCGTATTGTTTCACAGTATTAGCAGGTCCCCCGAATCACAGAATTGCTAAGCAGGGATTATACTGCAGGATTATGGAGGGATCGGGTTTTACTGTCTCGATTTCTGCAATCTGTGTGTTCAGTGACTAGTACCATGTACTTTGCCTGCTCTCCCATATTTATTGTTGAAGGTGACTTTTGTCCCAGCCACGACAGCTCTTAGTTGTTCTTCTATGCCCTTTTTTGTCCATTGGCTGTATGTAGTTTGCACCCTTTTGCTTCTCTTCTTTTCCTTCCTCTGCATGCCAATCTTTGGTCTTTTTTGCAGCTTCTTGTTTTAAATTTTTCAACCCTTCTCAGGCTAGAGGTGCAGCTGGAATAGCTTTTTTTTCCAGTCCGGAGAAAAGTGTTAGGGGCTCTTCATTCTCTCTTCTGCTGCTCCCCTTCATGTCTTTGAGAATCATTTGTCTTCTGAGGAGAGTTGTAGAGAACTCTGCAGCTTTCCTGCATGGATCCTGCCTCAGCAGGCACTAATCAGGAGTCCTGTTTGCAGCAAAGCATCAGCTTCTGCCATTTGGAAGAGGAATAGCTCTATTTGTGCCATTGCTGGCTTTAGCTACAAACAGGCTACTGTCACTCATAAACAATTACAAGATTTGGCAGCATGGGCTGCTCTTTTCTGGAAACAGAAATGAAGTCATGGGCACAGTGATATGTACCAGACAGTTGCTAAAAGGACTGGACTTTCAAACAGGCCAGTGCAGATAAATAGTGTAGGAAGTTGCAGAATGCATTAAGCTGTGGGAAAATACAACAGAATATGTTCACAATCTTCTAAATAATTTTAAAATAACATTCCCTGTAAATTATTTGTGAAATAAATCCAAAATTTGATTCTGTATGCCTCTGCTATGCAAAAAGTTTAAGTAGAAAATAATATTCTGTTATGAATTTAAAAACCTTTATGAGGAAAAACTCATAGATAATTTGACAGTAAAATGGTTTCAGAGGTGTCTCAAAATCTTTTTTTGAGGAGCTGTCACAGTTCTGAAATTGGTGTAGGGACTGCTGTATTTTGGTCTTGTTTTGGTGTGCAGAGTTGAAATGAGAGAATAAGGAACAAAAAGGTAATAGACAAGAAGAGGACAAAAAAAGTCCCGGGGGAACCAAAAGGTCTGGAAAGTGGTACAATGTTTTTTTGCTCAATGGAATGGTGAGGACCAGCAGAGATGATTAGAAAAGCTGGCAGCAAATTACTGGGAGGGTCTGCACTGGTTTGTGGGAAGATACTAGCTGGGATGAAACTGGGGTTGAACTGGTAACCCGATGCAGTTCAGTTTGCTTAACATCATATTTCCCTCCCATGCCATTTTGGACTCTCAGAATGGGCCTGGCATTGTTTGGATGGACATAAATATAAAATCTCTTGAGTATGGGCAGTAATGTTGCTGGATACCACCTGTTCAACCTGACTATAAATAATCCGTTTTATTTGTTTCCTGGTTTGATGTTTGTTTTGCTGGTACAATGGTCTATGCTGTGAGATTACTTAGAGGACCATCTTGCAATAAATGTTCTTCATCCTGCCCATGGTATAATTAAACTGATTTGCACTCGGATTATATAGCAGAGC
Source organism: Neopelma chrysocephalum (assembly GCF_003984885.1). Taxonomy (NCBI): domain Eukaryota; kingdom Metazoa; phylum Chordata; class Aves; order Passeriformes; family Pipridae; genus Neopelma; species Neopelma chrysocephalum. The sequence continues at coordinate 3,794,126 of NW_020897719.1, forward strand.
AGTTGAGATAAGAATGATCTTCACGCAACTCAAGCACAGTTCTTCTCTGTGCTTAGGAAAGCGAGTCTGTTATGTTTATGGTGTTTTGTCTATGTGATTTACAGACATTAAAAAATATTTTAGTTACTTCTTTGTAAATTCATTATAAACCTATCCCGTTGCAATAGGTTGGAGCTTGAACAACGTCATCAAACACACAGGGAAATAAGGTGGTATGAAAGATGAGCAATGAGTGGAAGCTTTCACTGGTACTCTTCAGAAAGGTGTCCTCAGGAAAGATCATCACTTTTGCCAGACAAACTAACATTTTCCTGGCAGGCATAAAGTTTCTGTCTGAAAGTTTGTACTAAGCCTCCAGACTTCATGAAGCTATCGTAATTTGAGAGGCATCATATTTTTATTGTGTTGCTGTGTTAACTCTGAAACCTGAGATTGATGATATGTCACCTTTAATTTTCACAATGTTGAAAATCATATGGTATGCTAGAAAGCAGAGCTGTTTCGTAATGTTGCCTTTCATCTTTCTGTGGCATGCTGATGGCTGGAGCAGTATGCAGAATAGGAGGAGCATCACTCCTGTGTTCCTTTTTCAGTCCAACTTTCTAGCAAAGGACCAGTTGTACGTTTTTCCAGTGTTGTTCTTACCCTCATGAATGTTCTTTGTCCAAGGGAAGTGAAATGTGTTAATTTGATTACTTTTATTTTCTCTTTTTCAGCTAGTGGAAGTGTTAAAGAGATCTTTGTTGGTGCAAGAAATGGACAATATAGGCTTTTAAAAATAGTCATTGATAATGGTTAGTAAAATTTTAATCTTTTTTCCCTGATTATTTTAGATATTTTCCTAGTTGTTTTAATGACCTACATGTACAATTGTTTTAAAAACAAAACTTTGCCAAACTTAATGTTACTAAGGTCTTTCCTATACAGAAGTTAAAATTTAAGTTTTAGTGATGCTAAGCTTTTCCCTACAATGCTACTGTGTTTTTGCATTTGAATTTTTCTCCCAAATGTCATATTTTACCAGTAACTGCTTGGATCCATTTATCATTTGGATAATATAAATGGGCTTACTTTTATCTCTTAGTAAAGAAAGAGTAGAGGGAAAGAAAATTTCTACACCTGTGTGGTGTTTTGGCACCACTCTGGTTACTTCCATGAGACAGAAAGCTAGTCTTACACAATAGCTAGTCACCTTAGATGTGCTGTAAATTTTATCTGCCTTTTATGCTGGGATCAGCTGCATGTAGAAAGTCCTATTAAAGCAGATATTTAAGTAGTAATCTGACTACATGGAAAATATCTTTAAAAATCTGTAACTTTACATACATTTTCAAAATTAAAACTCACATTTTATAAATAGAAAATTACTTAATTTCTGTCAGAACTTGAGTTTGATCTTTGAATTTCTTGGCAGGGGATCAAGGCTGCAAACATTGAAAGATGGAATATATAATTACTTTTTTCTTTAATAGAAATGCAGATTGGTCGTATAAGACGTTTCATGGTTTAGTCCATCTTTTCAAGTGTGTAATTTGTCTACTTTGAAGATTTTTGTTCTTGACTTCATTTACAGTACACTGAAATACCTGTTAGCTGGAGAAAGGTACATGTATGTATATACATATACATACTTTTATTGTTAGGCAAATAACCTACTGTTACCTTCTTTAGGTTTGCTTTACTTAGGAAATCTTCTGACATTTTAATATAGCTTTCCTTAAGGAAGTGGCAGTAGTAATATTATAGGCAGGACTCAGGGGTAAAGTCTCAGTAGCATAAGGTAGTAAATGTTGACATACCATTGAAATTTTCTTCCCCATTAAGCAAGGAAAAACTATATGCTTTTGTGTATATGCGACTTTATAATATGAAATGAAGCCTAGAAATAAGATACAAATGGAAAACTTTCCCTATTTTTTCATTTCTGTGTGTATGTATACATGTACATATATTTTTATATATATATCAATTTCATCTCTATATAGAAGCAAAATCTAGTCTTTGATACTATTTTCTGCAGTTCAAAAAGAAACCTGTAAAACTCCCAGAATACTGGAAGAAGGACAGTTGCCTCATCTGTCTGTAGGAGCTTTCAGCAACAGATTATATAGTCCTTAGTCCTTGCCCTTAGTCAACAGATAATAGGCAAATAAGAGTTCTGCTAATTGGAGTTAATAAGAGAGGAGGTTTGCTGCAGGGCAGTAGAGTTCCCCTGATTGTGTCTTAAATCCAAGTGGGTATAAATCCACCTAGAGTTCAGAATTGGTAAGTACATTCTGAATACTCTGGTTTAGGTGTACAACTTCAAATACTTCACATCTAATTCAGGGGAAGGCCAAATACCCTTGCCCTGAGCTGTTCATGTTCTATGAGTTACTGTGGAAGTGTCCTTTGTTTGAAATTTTGCTGTAGAGGCATTTTTATACTGTTTCACTTTTGTCTGAAGTTTTAGAAATTAAGTCCCAGACTCTGACCAGATAACTTGTATATTAGCTACTATGACGGTCCTCAAACTGTTGTAGGATCCCATTTAAACAAGGTATTTCTATTTCAGTTGTAGGGGCTAGTACTTATTGGGAAGCTGATAAATGTTTTATAAGACAGTATACTAATACTTTCTTTTGGAAGCTGAGATATGATGCATAAATAAGAGAAAAATCTGTTGCTACAGCTGTTCACATAATTAAATACCATTTGAAGTATTCTACACAGACTTAAGCCAATTATACATGATAAACAACTTCAGTCATTTAAAGACCATAGCTATGAAGCTAGAAAGAGGTTTATCTACTTACATAGTCAAGTTAAAGTGATTAATGCAAGCATATCCATTCCAGAATCTTTTCACTGTATAACTGAGTTATTGACTCCTTACAATGGGTGCAAACACTAATATTTTATAGCATGAGCATCAATAATTATAATTATAAAATTTGAAAGGTTACTCTCATTTCTACTTAGGCATTTCAATTTAAAAATAAACTAACTGGCAGAAGACAGTTCTTATTTTCCTTCTGTGTATGTGCTGCTAAAAAAATTAACATCAATAGTATCACTTCATATCAAAGAACTTGATAACAACCAGCACATTACTTTTCAACTGTTTGTATTTTGGTTAAAGTGAGTTAGAGTTTGAATATACACAGCTTTTATAGGAATTCACTTGCTTTCATGTTGACTGTTCTTGACTCCCATTCTTGTGGTCATAATTATGAAAGTGTCCAATTAACTGCTTATTTTAATTGTTAATTTTGAAAAACAATATTAACTGTATTGTTGCTAACCTGTAGCTTTTTATTGGTTGTAGAGCAGCTTGTTGTGGGATCCTCTAGACGGCCAGTTGGATCATGGGAAAAGGATTATGATTGCTTTGTCCTTCCCCTTCTTGAAGACAAGCAACCATGTTATATATTATACAGATTAGATTCTCAGAATGCTCAAGGATATGAATGGATCTTCATTGCATGGTCACCTGATCACTCTCCTGTAAGTAACAGGCATCAGAGGCTTCATGTTGTTGATGATTTTTCAACAGTGCCATTTGATCTGAATCCTATATATGAAGCAAAAGGATTTAAGGAATGAAGCATTCCCCAGCCTTCCCCCTACATTCCCACAAGAAAACTGGAAAAATGTTTCTTGAAGCTGACTGAAGAGCAAATCAGTAGGTCTAGATGAAGTGCAGCTGATCCAATGTATTTTTAGCCTGACTAGAGCACTAAGTACAATTTTTTTGCCCTGTTTGTCTATCTTACTGTCAGTATTTCATAAAAATTCATGAAAGGATATAGGACAGAAATCTTAATGGGTGTTATCATAGAGAGAAGGATTATAGCGTGAGCTCAAGCTGTTTATTCTGTTTGGCTTGCCACAGGATACACTGCTTCTTAATCAGTAGTTCGAGAGCATAGGAGGGAGCTGAGAGGAACTCCTTAGAGTTAAGGTTTTATAGAAGAAACTAAGATACTGTGTGCAGGTTCTGGGAATGTGAGATAAGGGAAGACAGAAAATAAAACTATTCCAATATTCCTACTGCTTTCTCTAGTAGTTAGGAAATAGTAAGACACTGAAAGTTGAAGTGTGTAGAGAAGATTGTGGAAAAGGAAGTATTATGGAGAGGATGTCATGATGGTTAAAGAAGGTGGGAAGATAAGACTGTTGAGAGAGGAATAAGTGACTGTGTTAGACACAATTTGATAGGGAGCAAACATAACTTTTCCACTCTGTAGTTGAACCATCAGTATTTGGAGTCACTATCAAATAAAAAATAATAATGAGTTATTTCCAGTCTGCTCTTTCACTGTCTGTTGTATCCATTAGTACACAGACCAGTGACAAAAGATGTATACAATTGTGGGTTTTCCCATTTAAAATTAGAAAAGATTATGTTGACTTTTTTCCCACTTTAAAAAAAGTTCATACTCTTACTAAAGCTGCAGTTCAGTTTTGCAATTACTGTGATAATAATGCATAGTATCATGACCTGGTGAATTTAACAGCACGTGTGAGTATCATGATCCAGAGCTCTACAAGATTATAGTGCGATTCCAACATTTAAAATACTTGTTCAAGAAAGATACTAGTTAATGGACTTGGTACACCAACACATTAAATTCTCTTTGTACACCAAAGAGCAAAAAAGTACCCAAATCAAACCCCCACTGTTTTATTATATGCTAGGTTCGTCAAAAAATGTTATATGCAGCAACCCGAGCAACACTTAAGAAAGAATTTGGAGGTGGTCACATTAAGGATGAAGTATTTGGAACGGTACAGGTATGTTTTTCTTTTTAAAGTCAGGACATTGACTTTAAATACTAAATATACTAGCTGATGTTACTGGTATGAATTTGGGATGTTTCTGCTCTTCTTTGATTAAGGAAAAAAAGACTTAAAAGCTGTGTGTATTATTACAACGTTCAAGTGTATTTGATCTCATTTGGACAAGTTACTAAGTATAGTTAATATCTTCAGGCTAAGAAGCCCTTGCTTCAAATAGTTAGTTATGAAAACTAAATCTAAACATAATAGGCACATCTCTTAATCTCACTGCATGTATGTGAGTCCTCCAAAAGGTGTAACACTAACTTCCAGGCCAGTTGTATACACAAGCCACTTTAGATATGTGGCTCTGGATGGGCTAGAACAGTGATCTGTAAGCTGTTAGCACCTGAAAACAAATGTTTTTCTCTTAAACTAAGGCTATGAAGTTGTCAGTTCTTTAGGATTTGGCCATAGAATGTACCTCACATGCAAGGCTGCCATCTTAACTTTGGGAAACAGACTTTTAGTAGCTACTGATTTGTTCAATGAAAATACTAATAGTTGACTGTTCAGTTATGGTAAGATGATTGGAAGGTGCATGTATGAAATCTAACAAGTGTCTAAGGGATGTTGCAAAGGCCGCAAGTGCTGTGCATGTAGGGAAATATGGGGCTATTACCTTAGTTTCTGTGAGAAACAAGTTTTACATGGTTGTGATGTCTGCCTGTTTGTCAGGCAGATGTCAGGCAGTTCTGACTTCTTAATCCATTGCCAGTTTTAAAAGAAATACAAGTTAGAATTCTCAGAGATAAAGAATTCCCATAGTTTTCATAAGAACTGAGATTACATAGAAATTCAGATTATAATTACTCAGTTCCTCTTTCAGCAAAGAGTGCATCAGTTATTTTCTGTCTGACCTGTTAATCAGTTCATCTGAAAAAATCTGAACTAAAGCACTGCCACTATTGACACAGGCAGCTGGTGCTGAAGGAATGGAAGGAGTTGGAGGTTTGGGGAACAATAGAGGATATTGTAGTGGGGAAAAGGCTGTGAAAGAGATGGGCTGTTGTGGTGGACATGAGGCTAATAATTCTGCTGCTCACTGAGTAGTTTGTTATATTTAGCATTAACCTGTCATGGAGGCTTCATTATCCTAACAAACATGCAAATAAACCTCTCTGGAGAGGCTGTATTCTAGGGAAGTAGATAACCGAGTTGCTAAGAGGGTTTACTGGTAGAGGTCATGTTATTTTTTTCTTGCTTGTTCAGTCAACTAATCTCTCACCACCACTTGCACCAAACCATTAGCACTTCATGCAATATGTAGAATCTGTGTCTATCCCTACAAGTCTGAGTTTCGATCTCATTTGTAAGAAAGGAGCATTACATTTGTCTTACTGTTATTTCCAAATAGGCCTGGAGCACATAGAGGGTGGCATTGATGCAGCTCACTTTTTCCAAGCTCATTATGTTGCAGCTTATATATCTCTGCATTGTTGGTTTCAGTGCTTTATAAGCTTCTTAATTGTAGCTGGCCTTTAATGTACATCCCTGTAAAAATCACAGCTTCTTCAAAGTATTCAAGTCTCTAAGTTCCTCAGAAATCTCGATCATCACCATCCAGCATGTTACTTTGTCTTCATTTTGTGAAACATAAGGATGGTTTAGTTGCAACCAGGTCCTTAATCCTGGTGGAACCTGGTTATGGTCCCACCTGCTAATTCGCATGTATTAACCTCAATACCTCTGGACTTCTGAAACAAGGCATGATGGAATATTGGCACTGGAAATTGTATTTGGGAAAGTCTGTCTCTTTCAGAAGGGGAAACGCTAAGAAGGAGCTTTCTCTTCTCAGAACTTCAGTATAAAATCACATTCATATGATTGATGAAGTCCTGCCCTTTTCTGAGTGGCCACCTTAATAATAAAAACAAAACAGCATTTGCCTGTGGTATCAACCCCTTTGTAGAGGGACACAACCATCACTGAGTAATAATAAAAGTGATTATCAGAATTAAAGGCTCCTGTGATGTCGCATCTTAAACTATTTGCAGTATCAGGTGCTTACTCCGTGTCCTAAGGTAGCATTTCTGTCTCCCATTTCATAGATAGAAAACTAGCAATAAGCTACCAGTTTGAGCATGTAAGTTTTATAAGAAAATAGTTTTTTAATTATTTATTAGAATTGTGGCAATTCTGTGAGGTTTTGTCCAAGATGGCTGAAGAACTTCATGGACACAGTCTTCATTAATGCTAATTTTTTAATTAGCAAGGTAATTAAGGACTGATTGTGGAAATGCTACCCATGGTAAAACAAGAACAGCCCAGAGGACTCTGTTGTGGATGAGCTGAATTTGAAAATGCACCTACACTTGTATTCTGTTGAAATAAAATGATCATAAATGTATGGAAAATAACTGCTTTTTGTAATGCTGCATAGAAAATCTTTGAAGAAAACTATTTATCTATTATAAAAAAAAATGTTCAATATTGATATTGTGCTTTCAGGATGATGTTTCACTGAATGGATATAAAAAATATTTGATATCACAATCCTCCCCTGCACCCTTGACTGCAGCAGAAGAGGAACTTCGACAAATTAAGATTAACGAGGTACCTAGAACATCTTCAAGCATGGGTGGGAAACAGGGTGCAGAGTTCCAAATGTGTTGTAGGGAAATGTCTTTCTACGGTAAAAAAAAGGCAGAGTGGAAAATGGGAAGTTTTAGGAAGTGTGAGTGGATGAGAATATAAATTTATTTCTCAAGGAGTTGAAACTGCAGGATGATGATGGCTCAAGTTGGAGTGGCATGGTCTTGCTGAGTTTGAAAGGCCTCGTGTCTGAATCAGAGGCTTGGCAGCTGCAGAGCTTAATTGTTGAAGCATTGGCTTTTAATATCACTGGATGTGCTTCCTTGGGAAGGGTGGCAGAGTACTGGCACGGGTTGCCCTGGAAGGTTATGGAATCTCCATCTTGGAGATACTCAAAAGCTGTTTGGACAGAGAACTGGGCATCTGGCTGTAAGTGGCCCTGATTGAGCAGGGTGGTTGGACCAGATAACCTCTGGAGAGGTCTTCCAACCTCAGCCATTCTGTGATTGTCCACATGCATTTCTCATGGTGGCAAAAATTATAGAGAAAACACAAAATAGCAACTATTGCAGCAAATGATTGCCAGGAGTATTTCAGCAACCTTATTCCTAGAGGAGAGATACCTAGCTTCCAGCACCAGTGCACTTATCTTGAAGACTGAGAGGAAGTGAATTCCAATAAAAATAAAATAGAAATCCAATCCAAGTCTTTTTAAGAGACTGATTTGCTTACACTATGAATACTTTTTAGAAAAACCTCTAACAAGTGCCTTTAACCAAATAATTTGACGATTGCCAGCTAGCTAGTGACTGAAAAGTTTCAGAGGATTCTTTTCCTCACATTTTTCCTTCACTTGATCACTGTTTGTGTTCAGATGCATATTAAAATAGGTCATGTGCTGACCTTGTTTATTTTTGAAACTTGTATTTTACAGCTGTGGTACATGTATTCGAAGTATGATTTATTTCTGCAGCTGGATACCGGGAAACCATCATGTTAAATTCAGCTGTGTATCTTCTGTTTTCACTCTACTGTGCTTTTGCTGAAGCTTTGTTGTTTATTGACTTTTTTTCCAGTAGTGTCTTTTGTTATTTTTCATTTCTGGTTTTAATTAATTCAATGTAGAAATGCATTCACCATCATCAAACACTGCATTTTACTTGATCAGCTTTTAAAAAATAAAATTAATGAATGTAAAACTTCTGTGGGATCGGTGATCACCTCTGGTATTAGTATTATCTCTTATGCACTACATACAATGTGGCTAACAGCTGATTCATGCAGACTAAAACTTCATGTGTTATTATGAAACTTTAGCAGCAATAGCTGTGCTTTTCAGAGATGCATAAACTGATAAACACATAAAGATTGCTGCCATTTTGGCTTTGTTTGAAACATCTCACAGTACATTAATTTACATTATTTTTCTCTTTATTGTTTCCACCATTACAAAGCCTGTAATTGGACTTTAGAAAACTAAAAGGTTTCTGATTTTAAAAAGTTTTCCATATGTATATTCTTTCATAATTACCCTAAGAAATATTTTACTGGGTCGGATCAACGGATCACCTAGTCTGTTGTCAAGTCCTTGAGTGAACAACGGCAGAAATCTAGGAAGCATGTAAGAGCAGGGCAATAAGGCCATGATAATTACCTTGAATACTCTTTTTTGCCTCAACATTTGCAGGGAGGGATCTTCCTGCACAAAAGATGACGTGTTACTATATAATTGTTCTTAATGGGTTTTTCATCCATCATCTAGACTTCTCATTTCTTGAAATCCACATTTTGTTGGCTGTAGATCCTGTGGCAGCATATTCTACAGCTTGACAGAGTACTATGTAAATAAAGAACCATTGATTGCTATCTACTAATTTATTCTGTTAACCCTACAGATTGTGTGGGGAAGGCAAAGAAAAGTCTTTAAGTCAATCCTCAGTTTCCTCCTCCCCTTAGATAAAGCCAGCTGTATCCCAGAAAGCCAACTGTATCCTGTGCTGCACCAAAAGTAGTGTGATCAGCAGGTCAAGGGAGGTGATCGTCCTCCACTACTCTGCTCTGGGGAGATCCCACCTGGAACACTGCATCCAGCTCTGGGGTCCTCAGCACAGTAAAGGCGTGAACCTGTTGGAGTGGGGCACAAAAATGATTAGAGGGCTGGAACACCTCTCCTGTGACAAAAGGCTGAGAGAGTTGTGGTCGTTCAGCCTGCAGAAGAGAAGGCTCCAAGGAAATCTTACTGAGCACTTAAAGGGGGCTTATAAAAAAGGGCACAGATTTTTTTAGCAGGGCCTGTTGCGATTGAACAAGGGCTAGTGCTTTTAAACTAAAAGAGGGTAGGTTCAGATTAGATATAAGCAAGAATTTTTTTACAATGAGTGTGGTGAGGCACTAGCTCAGGTTGTCCAGAGAGGTGGTAGATGCCCCATCCTTGGAAATATTCAAGGTCAGACTAGAGAGGGCTCAGAGCAATCTGGTTTGTTTGAAGATGTTGCTTCTCACTGCTGGGGTGTTGGACTAGATTACCTTTAAAGGTCCCTTCAACCCAAACTGTCCTATGATTCTATATCCATGGACCTCTGTCGTATTCCTTATCATTTATCTCTTCCAGGCTGAAGAGTCCTAATCTAGGTAGTTCCTCCTCCTCAACAAGGCACTCCATACTTATGATCCTTTTGCTTTTCTCTGCAGTTTTTCCAGTTCTGCTATATAATTTATGAGATGGAGGGATGGGGAAGCCAGAACTGCATGTGGTATTCAAGATGCAGGCATGTTACTGATATCTGCAGTGCGTAATGATGTGTTCTGTTCTTTTTTTCTAACAATTCGTAACATTTCATTTGTGGGTTGTGAGTGTTCGGGATTGTTTTTTGTTTTGCTTGGGGTTATTTTCAGAGATATTCAGAATGACCTGCAAGGTCTGGCTCCTGAATGGTAGTAGCTAGCTCAACGCCATTACCATAGAGGTAGAAGAGAGGTTTTTTTTCCTCCTGCGTACATTACTTTATATTTATTCACAGGAAATTTCATCTGGCATTTTATCCACCACTCAGCAGCCATCACTAACTAAATCTTACGGTGTGAATTTAAATATACATAATCGACTTAGGCGGTTTTGTTTTGCTTTAAAGGTCTGAAATATGTTGCAGTATGGACAAGTAGGTTTTGTTTGTTTTCTTGTATCTGGAGTTATATTGGGTTACTCTCTTCCCCTGCCTATCTCTCACACTTCACAGTTCATTTTTAAGTTTGAAGTATTTTTTTTTTGTACTTGTGTTTTAATGTGGTTTCTATAGTATGGTATTTTATTACAGTTTATTATTTTTGTGATGACAATTTTACGTTTACTGATCAGGGTTTTATGCAGATATATTTTGCAAATATTTTTTTCTATAACCTTCTTCATAAATTTATCAATCTTTATACAAAAGTAAGCTCTCCACCTGCTTTCTTTTCTCTTTCCTTGTTGCTGACAAGTTGTTCTTCAAAATCTGGAGTATAATCTAGTGTTGCCACAAGTACCTTTGTTTTTTATTTTTCTTATCAGTTTGTTTCATATTTCATGAGCATCTCTTTTTAATTAAAGCTGAATAAGTTGATAGATCTAGTTGATAGATCTAAGACCCACACTTTCTATTTGGTACACTTTTCTGACTTTAGCTCCTTTATAAGCAATGTTTAATGTATTTGTGAAATTATAAAAGAAAGTTAATATATTCAAAAGCTAGTACTTAGACAATAAATTAAGACTGGAGAAAATTGGAGGCCAGAGCTCATTTTAAGAGAAACTACATGAATATTAAAATAAACATAAATTCTTGAAAAATGGCTTTAAAATAACTGTCCTTTTCTCTCAAATAATTTGTGACTAATGTAACTGGATTATGAATAATTGTTTAGCTTGTGCTGAATTTTTCTTTGTGTTAGACCTTCTAGAAGGTCTAATCCTTAAGAAATTAAGATTTTGTTTGTTTATTTTGTTTGCTTTGGTTTTGGTATAGGCTTTTTGGGGGAGTGTGTTGAAGCAGGAGGGGGAATAGTTGTTCTTTTCTTTCAAGAAGATCAGTTTGTCTCATAAAGTATAATTTCTCTGTTCCTCCAAAAATTTTGACTCCCTAGAAATCAAATCTATGTTTTGCTCTAAAATTCTTCACTATACAACAAAGTTTATAAACAATATTGTCAGTTCAAAAGTATAAAACAGCATATGAAAATCAAGATTTTTCCTCCTGCATTATTGTATCTTTATACCAGAATTTAACTTAGGGCTTCTTCACTGACACGTGAACCAGTTTTCCCTCTGATGATTTTGTTGCTCTGCTAAGCAGAGCCATTTCAGAGATATGAAACTTCTCAGGTTAGCAAACAAATGTGACCTGTAAATTAAAAAATGCAAATCTCTTGTATATGGGGATGATTTTTTTGGGGTGGTTTACTCTTGGAATAGCTACTGCTAACTCTGTGTGTAACCATATGCAATGCATTGCCAGTCATTGTATGAAACCAAACAAATGCTTGCAAAGCTTTCTATTAACATCACAATTGACTTGCATTCCAGGTACAGGCAGACGTTGGTGTAGACACCAAGCATCAAACATTGCAAGGAGTAGCATTCCCTATTGCTAAAGACGCTATTCAGGCTTTGGAGAAATTGAAAAATAAGAAACTCAATTATGTACAGCTGGCAAGTATAAAATATTTTAACTATTTTTTAATAATGAGTATAAAATAAATTACCTGCACGCTAAACATGTGTTGCTGTAGTACACTGATAAATTACTCTTATTAGATTAAATAAAATTTTTTTCATCCTGTTATGTTCTCTGGTTTGCTTTCTGCCTATTAACTGTATTCATGTTTGCTTTGTTAACAGCAAATTGATATGAAAAATGAAACTATTATTTTGGCCAACACACTTGATACTGAACTTAAGGACTTGCCAAAAAGAGTTCCAAAGGATGCTGCGCGTTACCACTTTTTCCTGTATAAGCACACACATGAAGGAGACTATTTGGAATCCATAAGTATGAGAAAATTTCTAATATGAAACATCATTGGCTTGTTTCAAATACTTTAGGAATTTTGAGGCAGAGAGAAAGATGTGTCATAGAAGTAATCTGTCAGCATGGTCATAAATTTCAGAGTCATTTGGTTGTGAAAGTGTCTTGTGAAGGAGAGTCCTTATGTTTGGAAAGTAATGAGCTATCCCTTTTGATTATGAACACCCATAAATGTCAAAACATAGATACTGGCCATTCTCTTATCCCCCGTTTGAAATGAAACACTTGCTGAAGCAAAAAAGATCCAGAATGGTGTTACATTTTTCCCTTTCAGACTGGATAGCTGATTTCCAATGCCTCTCTGCTGTAAATGATTTTATGATAAAGCTTTGATGGAGTGTAGTTATGGTTTGATTTGTGGTTTGTTTGGTTTTTTTCCCTGCAGTTTTCATCTACTCTATGCCAGGATATACCTGTAGTATACGAGAACGAATGCTCTACTCTAGTTGCAAAAGTCCACTGTTAGAAATTGTAGAAACACAGTTGTGGATGCAGATAATTAGAAAGGTAAGTGCATTGGGGTGTATAGGCATTTTCTCCATCCCTCTCTTCACTTCTTCATGTAAAACTGTAATTTGTCTCTGTCACCACCTTCTCTAAAACAATGAAAGCGTTCTGTAACTATTAAAGTTTATCCTGAACAGGAAATAATTGTTGATGAAGCTCCAGATACAAATTTAAGTCCTGGAAGCTTTTCTCTGTTTCATAATTTCTGCACTTTCAGATCTTTAACAAATACATCCTTGTGCATCAAGGAAGTGTTTGAGTGTACTTTGAAGAACTAACATGATTTCTTACTCAAAGCCGAGTCATATTTTGGAGCACAACATATTGCTGTTGTTGAAAACTAAATTCCCTTAAAGCCAAGGTTATGTAAGGATTTTCAAAATAATTTCAAGCTGCAGTTCTGGAAATTAGAACTGCTATTTTAGGAGTCCTTGATGAGGCAAACAAGGATTTTCAAGTAAGCTGATCTTTTCACACTGTATGGATTGTACTGCTATGCAAAAAGTTGCTTCTCACCTCCAGAGCAGAGACCATAGAAATGGTCCAGTTGTGACCTACAGTTACTTTCTTAACATTTGTGTGAGAGCTTGGTTTCTGTGGAGATGATGTTTATCTAAAAAATAGCAGAGTTAATATTAACCATTTTTACTGAGATTACATCAATTATGTAGATTATTGCTATGTGGTTTTATATTTAATTATTTCTCAGAAATTTTCTTTCTACAACAAAATAAATGCACCATGTGACTCTTGAAAATTCCTGTAGACAGAAATTTCTGAGGCATGTACTTGTAACAGCAAAACTGTGGCTGGCAAGTCTGTCAAGTGTTATAGTTGGCAGGGCATGAAGTGCTGAATGTTCAGCAGACTAGGGCCAAAGCATTTCTCTGAATTTTAAATTCCTGCATTTCAAAACAGTGGGGTTTGGCTTGGGAACACTATTTTCTTTCTATTCGGGTTTATATGTCTAGATTTTGAAAATTAAAACACCCACCCCTCCATTTGGTTCATTAAACTTATTTTAGCTTTTCCCTGCCTTGAATACTTGCTGAGTGGCAGTAGCCAGCTAATAATATAAGCTTGTTTATACTCCTCCTCCTCTTTCTCAAGAGACAACAATATGTATGCACATTGCTCTTACAATTAGTGTTTAAAGCATGTTATGGTGAAAAATTTTAATTCTTAAAATGTGTAAATACTTAAAACAAGTAAACAAGCACTAGTTTTACATGGAATGTGTTCTCCTAGTTAGTGTTAACAGGTGCACTGTGCTAAAGCTTGAGACAAAAACAGTTTCTTGGCAGATGTACTGTGTAGTTGTGCTTATATTTCAGGAAGATAATTAAGTCACACTTAATACTGGTAAGAATCAAGGGGATTCTCAGAAAAACTATCCAGGATTTCTCAGGGCATTTGGCACAAGTTGGAGAACTTTCCATGCTATGACTTTGAACATTATTGCACATATGGTTTTAATATAGTATTTAGTTTCAGCAAAATTTCAAAATATTTTTTAAGTTTGACTTTAATATGAATATGATAAATGTTGTTTTTTTTCCTGCCAGATTGAAATAGATAATGGTGATGAGTTAACTGCTGACTTTCTTTATGAAGAGGTTCATCCAAAACAACATGCTTACAAACAGAGTTTTGCTAAACCAAAAGGTCCTGCGGGGAAGAGGGGAATACGAAGACTGATCAGAGGTCCAGCAGAGACTGAAACACCTAGTGATTAGAAACTGTTGTTTATATTTGTTAAACTATTACAGTAGGAAACTAATTTCTGGCTTTTGGTAATGAACTGAAATCATTCCATTCATAGATTCTAGTGGGGAAAAAGGCTCTTTTTACTCTTCTCTTTTCTGACCTCAACACTTTTTTATATTGTTACATGATTATATTTGTTGACCATGTTTTATGACATGTAGAAAAGCTAATTATTTTAAAGCTAGAAAAGTAAAACTAAGCTAGTACCCCTTTATTTTAATTTAGAATCCATTATTTAATAGCTGTACATGTGATCATAAACTTTACAGACATAAGACTATGAAATGCATGTATTCTGTGGGCAAGTTGCAGCTGTATTCTTATGCATAGCCTATTGAAACATGTAAGACTTTCCATGTGAGAAGAGATGAAGATGACATAGCATTGTCCCAATTAAATCTTTATTTTTCCTTGTAGCACTTATGGACAATAGTACAGTAGAAGGTTTTCCTCTGATTTTGACAGGATGCATTGTTGGGTGTTTTTGTTGTTTTTTTTGTTTTTGTTCCTTTTGGTTTTTTCTTGTAATGGAAAAGATAAAAATCTTTTATTGTAAATTAATGTAAGTATTCAGGAATAGCTGGATATTTTCCTACGCAAAAGCTTGGTCATCTCAAATTGATAACTAATTTCATGGAATTGTCTTTTAAGGAAATCTGACATAAAAACCACTATCTTTTCCAGTCTTATGTATCACTCCGAAGCCTTACATATTAGGTACTGAATGACCAAGTAAAAGGTGATTAAAAGTGCATGACTTAGTATACTCAGTAGATTATGAAGGTGCTTTCAAAGCAATATGCCTAAAGTATCTAATTATCTGTGCACTCAGATCTAAAAATGTGTAAATTCAGTAAAAATTGAAATAGACTCGCTTCATAATGGTGAGTTATCATTGAGATCTTACTGTGTTTGCAGTATCAACTGAAAATGACTTTTTCCAAGTGTTTGAACTTTATTAGTAACTGAAATCCAGCTAGGTCTTGAATAACTGCTGGCAGCAAGCACCTGGTTAGGATTTTGTCTGGTTTTTTCCCTCCCTGCTTCCCTTCTCCAAAATACTAAAATCAGCTAGAATAGTCTAAACTTGATTGAACTGTAAGTAATGTGTTTAATAGGAAGAGGAAAAATAGATTATTTTAATAAGTGGACTAAGGGAGAATTAGATGTGGAAATCAAGTATTGGATGACCTTAAATATTTAAAATTGTGTGATGAGGCAAATACTAGTGATAGATTATATTCTCCAGTGAGGACTTGCATTTTAGTGTCTTGTATGTGAGCTCTGTGGTTTTTGAGTTTTGTCAGTTTGAGGTTTTTTAAAGCTACATGGGAGTTGCCAGTCTTGGTTCACTGCTTATTATCATAGCTGCTGGATATACTCGTTATAGAGCTGAATCATGTGTTTAGCTGGTGGAAGTCAGTTTTTAACCTAGGTTTTTTAGGGAAATAATTCTTTGACACTACTAGTTCCTGATAAAATTTGTTTCATCTATTATTTTGTTTGGAGATACTAGCTTGTTATTGACATCTGAGATTGCACTATATAATGTAAAGATTGCAATAGTTGGTTTTACTGTGGTTTTTTTATATGCAGTAGAAATTTGACATTTCAGCTTTTTTCATTAGTCTTACACACTACATCAGTCCAATTCAACAGATCCTCAGCTAATCTCCTGCTTGCCCTTAGCCACTGTGTTCTTTTCCTGCCTCTTGCCTTCTCCCTCTAGGGTAAGGACCTGGTCTTTGAAGTGTTTCTGCTATGTACTACACGTCAGGGAAGTGTAATTGTTTTTTAAATACGGTTACTGTGTGCAGCTCATTGTACACTGTAATTAAATGTATTTTTAGTTGAACTCCTGAATCTTTGCAGCACACCTAATTCACTTTGGGTTTTTTTGTTTGGTTTAGTTTTAAGGAAAACCTTTGATTGAAGCAGTTAAAAATTACTGCTAGAGAGTTTTTTGTTAGAATTTAGTATTCCTGCCCATGTGCCAGCCATAGCAAGAGTGCACCTTTATGCTTTCTTTAGCCAGTAAAGAAGTTCAACTTTTTAAAACTAAATGTTTTAAATAATGATCAGTTTGACACTATACAGTGCATGTTGTGAGGGGGGGTTTGTTTGGGTTTCTTTTCCTAATCCTGCCCTAGGTAGATGAGAATAGAAGGTGGAAAACTTAATCTAGAGGATGATGAGAGCTGGTTAAGTGATTATGCAATGGCCTTTATGGTGAACTGCTTTAGAGTTCAGCCCAAACCAGACATTCTAAGTTATTTTACTTGAAAATATTCTGTGGGGGTGTACAAACCCCTAACCAACCAGCAGAGTCATGTCCTGAGCATGTTTCCACTTCACCTTTCCCCAAAAAGAGAATTGTATGAAGTCTTGCACTGCCGGCTGCCTCTCCAGGCCTGTTTTCCTGACAGAGCAATAAGAAGTATCTGATCTTTTCCTAAAATCTATCAACTTTACTCCTGCATAGTTGCCTCCATTACTTTTAATGAATGTTCAGAGCCAGCATAAAATGTGGGCATTAATCAGTGTTATTCCTTTAAGTGTCCATTCAAATTGTTGTTGGCCTTCAGAAAGCCCAAAAGCAATGCAGCTGCTTGCAGTTAACTCACAAGCTATTAAACAGTTAATTAATACAACAGGTAATTATTTTTTAAATGTTTATGTCGCAAGGTCATGAGATTTTGATCTTTTAAAACACTCCTATCAAAGGTTAAACTAATCAAGGTCATAATTGCTCTACTGCTCAGATAAACAGATTGATAAAGGAAACTCTTGATTTACAGTGTCTGTGTATTCAGTGAGAACCACCTTCAGATGCTAAAATGAACTAAGTTTACCTTATCTGTTTTGTAATTTGCTTTATAAATAAAGATTGATGCTTTAGTTTGGTGTTGTCTGAATCATTTCATGGTGTCTTTAACAAAGCTCTATATTCTAACATCAGAATGTGCAAAAGGCAGTTCCTATGGGACTAGAAAGTGATTGCAAGGTATAAAAAAGGAGGTGAGCAGAAAGAGAATTCCTGCTATTGGAGAAAAATCACCAAGTCAGAAACAGCTACTTTCCTGTTGCCTTATGGAAGCAGCACAGAGGGCTCCACAGCAGTATTCAAGTGTGTTCATCACTTGAGGTTTTCGTGCTTTCAGTAATAAGCCCCTTCAAAAAGTTCTTCTGTCTTTTTAAAATGCTGAAGTAGTTAAGCGGTGATTTAACAGTTCTATCTCTTGTTACTTGCTCAGCATAAGCTACTATAATGAAACTGCTCAAATTATGTTATTCCATTAATTTTTGTCTAAACTGAAAATAATTTGAAGACCTCCTATTGTCCTGAAAGTTCAAGCTGAAAAGAACATCTAGTGGTTTGGCTTTCAACTATCCTGCCAACACATCCCCATGGAGAAATCTGTGATACAGCAATTTTGCAATTGAAAGAAGGACATTTGAAGAAGTGCTGAACTAGGATTTCAGAGATAATTTTAATGCAAAATGCTATATAGAACCAGAGCTGTAAGAGGAGCAGGTACAAGCCAAGATGAAGGAAGAGGCTAGGCCTCCATGTGACCAGGAGAAACAGAAGCAGCTTTATTTGCCTTTTGGTCAGTGGGTGGTAAATAAACTCCCAGCTGGCCCACCCAGCGCTTCCATCAACACTGCCTCCGTACAATCCTAAACATCCACTGGTCAGATTATGTGACTAATACATCTGTTCTAGAACAAGCAGCAACCACAAGTATCGAGGCCATGTTGCTGAGAACACAGCTGCGCTGGGCAGGGCACATCTCAAGGACGAAGGATCACTGCCTCCCTAGGATTTTGCTTTATGGTAACTTGCCACTGGCTGCCGCATGAGAGGAGCCCCGAAGAGAAGATACAAGGACTCCCTGAAACAACATCTCAGCCTTGGCCATATTGATCATCATCACTGGTCTACTCTGGCCTCCAATCGGGAGGCCTGGAGACACACCATCTATAACACTACTGATGCTTTTGAGAACGCACACAGGATCACTCTCGAGGAGAAAAGACAACGCAGAAAGATTCGTGCCTTGCAGAATGTACCACCTAAGGAGTCTTTCTGCTGTGCCTTTTGCAACCGGACATGCCTGTCTCATATTGGCCTCTTTAGCCACCAGCATGCTTGTAACAAACGTGGGTAGAGCCCTTCCCAAATCTTCGTTCGTGAAGCCTAGCCATGATGATGATGATGAATATGAAGCACTATGTCTGGTAAAAGGTGTGTTGGCTCAAAAGGCAACTGGACAAACTGATCAAAGAAAATTTAATAGTCTTCACTAACAAAGACCTCGCTTCCTTTTCAGAGTTGCTGAGCTGCAAATTGTATAAAGCCATCATATTCCAATGCAATATCTCTACATACGTATCCTGTCCTTGCTTTTGTTCCTCAGCAGCCACTAATGGCTCATGTTCTGGCCCCAGGGCTGCACAGACAACTCTGGTCTGGCTCACAACAGCCATTCTGTTACCTTTTGCTCTAAGGGGAAAACTGTTGCCCTTCCTACCAGGTTCTATTTAAAAAAGGCAACTTTCTTTGGATCCTTAGCATTTGCTTTCATCTTGCTGTTGTTTTCTAAAGTCTTACCTGGAATTCCAGTAAATCAGTCTTGCTTTTTTTCATTCCTTCTAGAGGTGGCCAACTCATTTTATGTTACTGTTCTCCAGATCCTTAACGTGCAAAAGGTTGGCTATTTCACCGAGGACAGTGATCCTCCAGTGCCCTCCATGGCACTTCCCCCACTGAGAAAGGATATAGGCCAGCCATATTAGCCCTCTCTCTCTCTCCCAAGAACACCTCCTATGTGGAGCTGTCTTCACCCACCAGGGACTGTACCCAACTTCTCTCACCTCCAGTTCTATGAAACTAGATCATCCCATTACTCACAAATAGCTTGAATGACTCAAGTTACTGATTTGTGTCCTAGAAAGCTTTACTATAGTAGTTAACACAAAGAATTATGGATTCTAGGATAATTTAATGTTTTTGCAGGGAACAAAGGAAACAGAAGTTGACTACTGTTATCCCGTTTGTGTCTACAGGTGCTGGCTTTACTGTATGAAGACCTCAAAAAAACCCCTGGGGTGGGAAAGGGAAGTTCCTTCTCCTTGCCCCATATGTATTTAAAACAAAATATAGTTGCCACATACGTTAACTAGTTTTACCTAATTAACACCTCACTTCTTCATTCTTCACTAGAATAATATTAAACAAGTTGAAAACTTTTTCTTAATTGTATGAAATGGTAGCTGACATGCTTCATTTTCAGTGAAGGAAGGAAAACTACTGCCAAAACCTTGCTGCTGAGAGCAGCACTGCAAATAGTCATGGTCCAGTATGACGGAACAGGAACTCACATGCTTGTAGCTGAGATTTTCCTAATAGTTAAGAATATCACAGTTAGTGCACGAACAAAAATGTTCTACCACACCAGAGGTGAACAGAGCTGACCGGGGAGTTATTACAGCAAACACATTTCAGGACAACACTACAGAGATATTGCAGCTCCAGGGAATAGTAAAAGCAGACGTGATCTAATAAGAAACCTTCACATAACAGCTGGAAATGTTTAAAACTGAAAAATGCCTTCAAATTTTACTGTGATTTAGCTTTATAGCAGCTTTTTTCTCCACAAGCCCTGGTTCAGAGCTGTACAGCTTCATTCCATTAAGTGAGGTTAGCATAATGTTATTAACAGAAATGCAAGCAACAGAATATGATGATTATTTCCAAGGCTCAAAAGTTTTAATAGCAGAATCATCTCCAGGGATAATGCAGACTTTTTATTTATGTTAACAGCTTTTTACAATGTATACTCAATAATGCTAGAAGCAGTTTAGGTGGATCCATTTTTCCACATTGAGATATCAGTTTGAAAAGGCAATACAAAATGAGTTAATAGCCAGAAATCTTATTATATAAATACATTAGAAATCAAATGCTTTCTACAAAGAGATATATATCCCTGAATACAGTCACATCTTTGATAATCATGAAATTTCAAATTTAATTTTAGGTCAGACTACCTTCCTATCCCTGAGCTGTCAAGTAAGTCCATGAGGTGCAAAATGGGTTTATATAAAATAATATCTTTTATTTCAATGGTAGCATTTTCATACTTGGTCCAAAGTATCTGGAATCTTACTAATCACTTTCATTCCATTTTTAGTCTGCTTTGATCTGTCCATGTTCCTATTTTAAAAAGTTTTCCATGTTACATTTTTAGAAGTGTATTTTAATATTTAATTAATATGTGTAGATATGTATGTTAAAAATAGCTTAATTATTTGACTAAGGAAAATGCAGAATTGGTCCTAACAGCATAATTCCAACCACTTTAACAAAAGAAATCAACTGTTTTTATAATCCATAGGGAATACTCTCCTAAAGTACAAAAATACTCAATCCTCTTCTAAAATAGTCAAAGTAGCTAAGAGTCTTCCTGTGAATAAAAATGGAATGGTTTGTCATAACTGTTCACTGTAAGAAAGCATTTGCAAGTGCAAATACATTTGCACTGCAAGATTATTATTTTGCTCAGGAATCACTGAAATCAAAAATCAACCTAGAAAATGTCTTGCAGTATTTATTTGACTAAATACTAATGCTGAGAAGACTTTCTGAAATATAGTTACATTCACTAACACTACCAGACTATTCACATTAATATGGACTCTCAAGTTAAAATCCTAAATAGAAGTTTGTTCTAAATGGGTAATGCTATTGTCTTTTCCCAAAAAGACAACACTAAGTCCCATTTATAGCTATCATATGGTTTTGTGTTCAATAGAAGAACGTCTAGTACACCTGATTAAGAAAGCAATTTGCAGGAAAAAACATTCTGCCCTGTTACAAAGTCTGCCCTTTGCAGCAGACATACTTGAAACTTGGAAATAAAAAGAATCAAATTGATTCCAATATGGAAGTGCATTTAAAAAGCTGTGGAGAAGATGATGCAATTTGTTAACACAGAAGAAGTTCTCATGTTAAGGGCCCAGTGGCTAAGGATATGTGAAAGGGCTGCTCAGTCAACAGAAAGAGGACAGGCCAACAGCACAATCTTACTTGTGTCCAGAAAGTTCTGGAAAGCAGAAAAGCTGATAATGCCACATTAATTGCTAATTAAATATTTGCTACTGGTGTCTACTCTATTACAAAAACATTTGTGTATCAGAAGAAACACATGTCAAGTTTTAATCTCTTGGAGATGCTGTTGGATCTGCAAGAGAACAGACAGAAATATAAATAACTGATACTGTAACCACACATGAGGACACACAACACACACACACTCAAAAAAAGCCATTTATCTGAAAGACTACATACCACCTTAATGTCTGGCCTTCTGGTTTTTTTGTCGTTCAGACACCGATCAGCAATTGAATACATTTTATGAACTGAAGGTACATCCCAGTCACTCATCTTTTCATCAACATAATCCTCAATAGTTGCTTCCTCATCCTCAATTTCATCTTTTATACTTAACTACAAGAGAGTTTGAACTAATGAGCAGATAACATTGTAAGGATCTGAACAGCCTTTAAAAATATAAATGAACTATATATTTTTATTTATAATTTATTTTATTGTACATTATTTTAATTAACACAACATCATAACGCAATTTTCTTTAAGCTGCATTATACAGGTTTAATTTTCTCCTACTTCAAGGCTCAGTTTCCTAGCATTGGCTGTTTTTTAAGCAAAGCATGATTGACATATTTATGTTTACCCACAAATATGCAAGCTTAAGTTAATATATTTTTTCCTTTTTTGTCACTTTTATAAAGCCTCTTTCTCTAATGCCTTCTGTTTCTAGTCTCAGTGGCTGCTGTATCTATTCTAAAAGGAAACTTCTAGACCGAAATCAAATTTTAAATCTCACAGGTTTAGTCCAAAAGTCTCCAGTTCCAACACACTTGAAATGTGGTATCTGTCATAACACATACTTCATTTACGTTTCCTTGAACAGTAAGAAATAAGAGGCAATGAGTAGAGGGAGGTCGTGCCTTCCTCTATGGGTCAGTCTGAAATTGCTGACCAACACTGAACTACCTCAAAATTTTCAAAGCTGGGGATGCCATATGATCTTACACTGACCATTCTCTTTATGCTGCCAGAAGTACTTCACAAAGATAAACTATACTAGTCAAATCATACTTCATATTCCTTTTTAGATCCTATCTCTGAAAAAGCCTGCTTCAAAAACACTGAGTTCTCCAAGGTCTTTACAAGCTCAACAGGATAACTATTATGCTACTCCAAAAGATATAGCTTAGAAGGACAAAAAAAAAATCTATTAATAATACACAGGTATTCCTAAAGCTGGGGAAGAAAGTGACCTGGTATCAAACAGTATGGAACAAAACGAATCCAGACCTCATTGCTATTTCATACTTAGTAAATAAATTAATCTTTATGTAAAATGTATTTTAGAAAAACCTTGGATTAAAGAGTTCAGAACATAATTTTAAACTACATGAAAGACTAAATTATGAAGAACCTTGTAAGATTTTTTATTCAAGAGGGTAAGCTGAGACATTAGTTTCCTAAGTAGTAAAAAAGAAGAGGAAATTCAACCCACCCATCACTCTGCAAAAAAGCCCTTACATTTCAAACTTCACTAACTAGGGTTAAAAACACAAGGTATTTGCAAATTATTAGTAAAATTGAAGAAGATGGAAACTGATATAGAACCATAAAGAAACAACTGAGGTGAATAGTTCAAAATGTTCCAGGGAATGAGGAATTATCAGAGTATCTGGGAGTAGGCTAATAAAGCACAATGGTATTACAATAAGAACCAGTACTGAACCAAAGAATTCCAGTATCAAATTGGAAGATGAGAGCCTTGAGGGGTGAATAATCTACCAGCCAAGAGATAAAAGTTTCAGACTCGCCTCTAAGACAAACAGCTTATTGACATAAGTGCTATTTTCACAACTACATATTTTGATGACTAATTTGTCTCAGAACCTGTTAACTGACTATGATTTCATATAAAGTAATTCTGGAGCAGTGGGAGGGGAGGAGAAGGCAAAAAGAACATACCAGTAATTGTGGTTCTCGGTTTTCATCTACTGGAGGAAGACCCGTTATTATTTCCAGTAAGACCTAGGAGGAAAAAAAAGCCGAAGAGAAAATGAAGCATAGAATAATCCTTAGCACATATACCATTTGCAAGAAGTACCATGACCCCCAGACTTTCAAACAAACGCTCCCAGGATCTGTGTTTGTCCAAAGATACAGTCATCTGTATAATTAATTGATGTTCCTGTTGTTCCTACCTTTATTTTCAATAACTGTTATTAGGAGTATGGCTTACGAATTTCAACGCAAGTTTTTCTCACCCTATATGATGTTCCTTTAAAGTAAGGCAAAAGGATTTCCAACGTATTCAGACACAGTGTCTGGCCTATCTTCTCATGAAA
Organism: Neopelma chrysocephalum; assembly: GCF_003984885.1. Lineage (NCBI taxonomy): Eukaryota > Metazoa > Chordata > Aves > Passeriformes > Pipridae > Neopelma > Neopelma chrysocephalum. Next base: position 3,818,275 of record NW_020897719.1, read on the forward strand.
CTAAATGCCATGAAGGAAGTGGTCAGGAGTCATTACAGTCTTGGATCTCTTGGATTTGTTATCTTATGGATATCCATTAATTCATGTAATGGATTCATTATTCTGCCAAATATTAAGCTCATGTCTTTTCTGTACTCAAGTCTAAGGCAAATTCCACACGGACATTGTACTTTTGGTGCTGAAATATAGTAAAACACATTAATTTTGAACCATTTTCTTGATTTTCTTTTTCAGCCTGAGTTACGCTCTCATGCAATACTAAGCAAGAAGACACAATGTTCCACATCACTTCAAACTACATTTAGCAAGAACTTGGACTATTATTTTACTCTGGTCTTTCACATAGAAAAATCGACATACTCTATGATCTTAAGACAATCAAAGTTTAGAAACACTATCTTAAGAAAACATCTATTGGGAAAAAGAAGAAGTATAGCCCAGAGTAGATTATTTAATTTCAGATATTCTTGATTTAGTATGCTTTTATAATTTACAAAAAAAGTCATATACTGCTTTCCACATTCTACTTACTACTCCAAAACTGAAGATATCAGATTTAGGTGTTATCTCTCCTCGCAGAGCTTCAGGCGCCATATAGGCTGCTGTTCCAACAATTCTTTCAGTCATGATTGTCTGTGTGAATGTTACAGATGCTCTTGCAAGGCCAAAGTCAGAAATTTTGGGTATGTATGTATCAGTTAATAAGATATTTGCACTGGGGGAGAAAGGAGGGGGAAAAAAAGAAAAAAGAATTTTCCAAACCAGTACAATAATTAGGTTTTGTAACAGACTAATATCTCTTTAGTAACCAAATGCAAACCTGCTATTTTGACTGCCTTGAAAGCTATTTATACATAATTCATATAGCAAATTATGTATGAGTTAGTTTTGTTAGAAATTGCTCAATTTCAAAATCGATTTCTCTACATAAATCAAGAACTGACGGCCAAGATCCATCCATATTTTTTATTGTGTGTGCATGCATTCACACATAAAACCCCCCACTTTCTTGTAAGAGGCCAGTATGTTGCACTTATGTTTTGGCTTTAAGAAGGACAATAGTGAACACTTAGCTCTGATCAACTTGTACTGGATCACAGCATGATTCTTATAGTCTAAATCTCTGCTCAGAACTAACAGAAGCAGTTTTTAATACCTATTATCTAATACTATGTCAACCATTACAAATTCATGTGCCAGAGGAATACTGATACTCTTATTCTTGCCTTGGAAGAAAACCAGAACACTTATTACTGCTAGAATAATATGTGTTGTGTTTCCACTTGATCTCCAGCGTTTACTTTCCATAAAAAAACCCCAATCCTGACAAACGAGGCTCACCTCAGAGACCTTAACGCTTTCATAAAATACTCAGTGGGATGAATTACACCATAAATCTACTGGGTTTTAAACTTGTAGCACTTGGAACCATTTTAAAGTCACTTAATACTTCTGTAATCCTCATTTTCTGATCCCCTTAATGGAACTGTAAAAAAACCACATAGCCTGATACAATACATAACACTTACTAAAAACTTATATTTCTAACTTCCCCTTGCTCACCAAACCTTAACAAAATTAACACAGCTGTAAGCTAGAACAGATCACTTGGTGTTAGAACTGCTGTAAATAATGCTAAATATAAGACCGCTACAAAAGGCCAAACACTAGTCAAGGCATCATCCACCAACTGGTTTCATATGTAAAGCTCAGCTTCTAAAAGGAAGAAATCTGAGCTTCTTTTCAAGTTGAGTCAAGTCCAAGAGTGGTCATTTTTTGGATACATCACAAAGAGCACAACAGAAGCAAGTTTTACTGCAACTGTCAAGCTTCAAGAGAGAAATGAACTATTCCTTTGGCATAACCAAGTGAAAAAGAACTATGAACAACTGTGAGAACACCCATTCAATCATGTACCCCTCTAGCCTAGAGAAGCTGTTCTAGTGCCTGTGTGGTTATGAATGGTCTCTACATGTCACAGCAAAATACAAACTGAAGTTAATCTTCTTAGATGTCTCTTCATCTAAGTTTTACCTGGAAGTGGCAGCACTATTAATAACACCAATCGAATTTATTGAACTATTCACACTACAAGTTGCAAAACGGAATCCAAACAAAAAACAAAACAAAACCCAATTCTGTAATATGATCAACTCACAGCAGTTAGAAGGGCAGAAGTAGCGCGTAGGGTAAAAAAGAGCACCCCTTCCAGTCATTACACTTCTCTAGAGGCTTAAGCAGGGAAGAAAGAAGAAACATTGTCAAAGCAGCAAGCACATACATGAGGTTGCTGAAGAAAAGGCTTGTTACTCACAAGCTGCAAGGTCCCAAAACTGAAGATGCCTATATTTAGCAGAGGTGCCAGAAGCCAGAAAGCTATTGAAACATTCATCCATGACACCCAATCAGTCAGCTGCTGTTTCTTAACCCTCAAAAGGAGTAAGGCATTTGGGGCTTTTCTTCAAAGACTTGGACTAATTTTTAAAAAAACCAATACAATGAACTGTAGCAAGAAAGGGGAAACAAACAAGCAGACAACAACCCCCTTACCCCCTAAAAAAAACTCCCCAAAAAACCCAACCAAAAAACCCACCAGAAAACACAACCAAACTCTACAACAAAACCCTCCCTTTTCTGAGCTCTGATACCCCCTAGAAAAAAATTCTAGTATAACAAACAGTGAACATTATCATTGAAGAACTCTGAACTTCATAAACCTGACTGAAGCAATTTTACTGTCTTCATAAAAACTAGGAGTAAATCAAAGGAGACACTGAAAAAATATTCTAGGAAAAGGAAAAAAAAGTGTGGGTTTTCATCTGAAAAATTCCCTATTTAAAAATTCATTGTTTTTCAACAGCAGCTTATTCATTAGCAGCAGTTGTGAATGAACAGAACTTTCTGCATGTTCTTGCAGCACTCAAATAACTATCTGATAGTAACAGATTACGATACAAATTACAATTTACATTATATTTTACAAATTATGTTTATAATACAAATTACAATTACAATGCAAAATCTCATGGCTGGAAAGCTATCCAGTGGCTAAGGGAGCTGGGGTTGTTTAGCCTGGAGAAAAGGAGGCTCAGGGGAGACCTTATCACTCTACAGCTACCTGACAGGAAGTTTAGCACAGTGGGGGTCGGTCTCTTCTGCCAAGTAACAAGTATTCGGACAAGAGAAAATGGCCTCAAGTTGTGCCATGGGACATTTAGACTGGATATTAGGAAAATTTTCTTCAACAAAAGGGCAGTCAAGCATTGGAACAGGCTGCCCAGGAAAGTGGTTGAATCACCATCCCTGGAGGTATTTAAAAGACATGTAGGTGTGGCACTTTGAGACATGGTGTAGTGGTGAACATGGCAGTGCTGTGTTAATAGCTGAACTTGATGATTTGCAAGGTCTTTTCCACCCTAAACAACTCTATGGTTCTAATAGCCTCATAATTATCTAAAGAAGTCTGTACCGGTAATGTCCTTGTGGCACAGACAAGATTATGGTGATGGATGTCACTTGCAGAAAGATTGTGCCCTTGACTGAAGCAATGCTTTTTGAAGTTTGTTCTCTCTAAAGTTACTTTAATGAGGAAGAAAAAAAAAGAAAAGAAAAAAAGAAAAAAAGTGAAAATGCAGCCAGCAATAGTCTGCAGCTTTTACCTTTTAATATCTCTGTGAATATGATTATTTTCATGCAAAAAATTGATGCCATTTGCTGTACCTTGAACAATTTTACATCTTGTATTCCAAGAAATTGGTGGAGTGTCATTCTTGATTGAGAAAAGAGAAAGGCAAGTAAAAAAGTGAAAAGTATATAGATATATATGGTCACATAAACCAAAACAAAACTTACAAACCCCCCATAACCCAAAACAGACTTCTTGCTATCATTTGTTGTTTTCAAGTAAATCATTAAAAATACCACTAGCATACCTTTCTTAATTGACTTGGGCATATATACATGCATTTGTCACATTCTGTTCTTTCCCTGCCTTTTGCCGTAGATTAATTCACCAGTTGCAAAAAATGTTCTTGGTTAATATTCGACTCTGACCCTACAAGACCAGCCGCCCTGCAGAGAATCTACCACACCTTCCACTTCACACTGGCACTGATACCAGAGCCTTTAACCCAAAACAAACAGTTCAAAGGAATCCACAGCTTTTACTAACAATGAGAAGTCAATCTTCCAGTGTTTTTGGATTTACCGCTTCTCAGGAGTTTAAGTTTTATTCGTGTTACTAAGTAGGCCTTAGAAGTGAGGACACCTACATTTCAAAACCACTTCTTAATCTTGTCAGTGGCCGAGAGAAGAGGATTACAACATCTCACCATTCCACCACCTCCCTTGCCCGCTCAAAATTTAGACAAGAACATGACATAAGCAAGAGTCCATGCCCCAAAACACATCCAGTGAAGTCACAAAATGATGTTATCAGCAAGAACATTCAGTAAGCACATTCCTCACCTATTTGACCTTATCAGAAAAAGATTTTTTCTGATTTATAGATTCTGATTTAGATTTTTTTCTTTATACTATAAATCTCTCTCTTCTTTGTAAAGGACTGTTTAGTATAAAACAGAGTTTTTGAACTCCTTCAACAAACTAACATGGACACTGATCTACTAGCTTAAGTCTGACTTACTATTGGTATCACTCTGTCTGTCCTTCATAGACAGAGTTGCCTTATCAAACCAAAGCAACTTATTATTTATTAAAAGCCAAGGCTAGAAGATACACCGTTTGATTAAATCAGAATAAAACACTGCATTTACACAAAATAATAATTTTAAAAAAATGTAATTCCCATTTATTTAGAAAGAGGTATGTAAACTATGAGCATTGTGTTATAACCACTATCACTAGGACAATGAACAAAGGGAAATTTCACAATCCAGAATCTCAAGAACTAGTGGAGAACATGCCAGCGTTAGAGCTGTGAACAGTACTGCAGCACCCTTTGCATTGCTTCACACAGGCACACCAAGTCCAACCTCCTGTGCTGCTTCAGGTACTGGTACCTGACATTGTATTATCAGACTGATTTGATTTTACTCTATCTAAACCATTTGAATAAAATGTTATTGGAAGAATACTTGTTATCATATTTTCTTCTAAAACACAAGAGCAAGTAGCAAAACATCATTTGGCCATTACAGTTCAGTACTGTTTCAGGGACATTCCACAGATACTTATACTTTAGCAAAGAAGGACAACTGGAAGCTAGAAAAGATTTTATTTACCAGACAAGCAAGTCTGTCAAGCAATGAACCATTGGGCATGTATTCATACACCAGACATGGCTGAGCACCATCACTTGAGAAACCAAGTAATTCTACTAGATTTTCATGCTGACACCTAAAGCAAAGGATAAAAAAAAAAAATCTGTTCATATATGTTCTGAAAGACACTGAACATCTGAGGAAAATACAAAGCAGAGGGAACTTGATTCCCAATTACTTGTTTCAGCTCTACTGCACACAGCCAGGTTTCTGTGGTGATGCTTGAAAACAAACATAGTCATGCTATACAAGAAACATTCTCACTTGCCATGAAAATCACTAAGTTATGCTAGAAATACAGAAATTGTATGAGACTGTACTCACTTTGCCATCATGTTTATTTCTTGTTCAAATTGCTGCTTCAAGTCCTGAACACTAACATCAACCATCTACAAAAGGAAATTTTTGATGTTAATATCACTGGACATATTGAAATGCACAGTTGTTAATTTAAGAAAAAATGGAACTGTAAACCTTTCTTTAGATGTGTTATATGTAACAACTAGTTAACTGTTTACTCAGCTCGAAAATGAAGTATCAGAACATGACTTTTAATTCCTTGGAACACAGCATTATTGGACAAATGGATCCAGTTTCAGCACAGTCACCAACTTACCATTTGCTGCATACTCATTATAAAATTAACTTATTCACACAAACCAATGGTTATGAAGACTAAAATTCCGTAGCAATACCTATTTTGCTTGTGAATCTTACCTATATGAATCTGAAATGGAAACCTTCTTAGCAACCCTTCCCTTGTGCCACTTCTCACCAGGGAGAGCACTCTGCTCTTCCTGACAATTTGCCCGAGCCACTCAAAGGGAGCTACAGAGAAGGCGAGAATTGTTTCACATGACTGTGCCAACTCATTCATGGGACTACAGGATAAGGTTCTCAACCCAACTAATGTTTAACATGGTGACACTTTTTGAATTATATCATTCTACACTTTCCACAATAAGCAAAATAAGTCTATACTATAAAGTAAACAGTCATTAAAATGAAAAAAAACCAGGAAACTCACAGCAACGAGCTTCTTGACAGCCACATTTCTGCCATTGATGTAGCCTTTGAATACAACGCCAAAGCCGCCTTCTCCCAGTTTATTACCTCCAGATGATTCTGGTCGGGCATCAAAATTATTTGTAATGCTTTCCAAGTCATGAAACAAAAAATTATGGAAATCTGAAAAACATATTTGACATTTAGCATAAAGCTCTGATTTCACTTAAGGAACAAGTGTATCAAATAGGTTTCCTGCTTCGGTTCTATTAAAACAAAAACTTGATACCACACAAATCCTGACACAGTGGAGCTCTACTTCCAGATTCGTGATGAAGATACCAGAAAAAAAAAAAGGCAGACAAATAACTAGCTATGCATAATTTTCTTCACAACTAGCACTGTAACAGCCTTCTGATTCTATTTTTTGTTCATACTTGTAATACAGGTAATAGGAATTAAACATGCTGCAGATCACAGAGAGAGCCACGCTGCCTTAGATGTAAAAAATACACCTAGACCACATCATGTTTCTGGCAGTAACACAAAAGTGGACCTTTAGGAAGGAATAGATCAACCATACACTCTCCTAAGATGCCTACTTTAGTCATCTGTTCTCCAGCATTCTTAGTCATTTCTGACATATAAAATCCAGCTTTAAAACATAAGATGCTGAATAGTCTATAAAATAAGCATTGGAAAAGGGCAACAGGAATATGTGTGGCACAAAATAAATTGCAATGTGACTAACAGTCAAGTCTTTCATCACGTTAGGTGACTTGTTGGCAAGGTGAAAGATGCTGTTTCCCATAAATGCACGATGATAGGAACAGAGTCATCACTCTCATGCATTGCTATAATTTATTTCACATGGGGTGAAGGACAGATCACCAAAAAAAATTAGTACTTAATTCTACCAAAATAATTGCCTACCTGTGTTACTGGACTGTGAACTGCTGTTTTTTTGACTTAAGTAGGAAGGATCTGAATGTTGCTTCTCAGTACCCTGAACTAAAACAGGCTTTATAGATGCCGCTTCTTTTTCCTGTACAGGTAGTTGTTTCTCATGTATAGGCAAGGTTTCCTGTGAAGAAAGAGGTAATGTAACTTCTTGTGGCATCCTTACAGGTTCTGAAAATGGAATTTAGAAAAAGTGTTAACTACATTAGGAACCAGAAAAAAAAATATAATATTAATGCCAGTGTTTTTTAAAATTAGGAGACACATAAGCATCATGAGAAGGTTATATTTTGCCACCCTATGTCAACTCCAGCACTCCTACTGAAATTTGGAACTCTTATTTAAACTGTTATTACAAGTAATAGAAAGTGGAAAATATATCCATTTTGGGTTATTTTGACCCAATCCTTTCTGATTTTCTAGTTATTATGAAGCTCTTTAGCATCTTAGAAAACTGAGAACACGGTACAAAAATGTACAAGAGTAATAGTTACCTTGAAGCAACAGGCTTGCTGGTGCTAGGAATTGATTTCTAATCAGCAGATCCACAAGATCAGCAACTGTACAGTTTGTTGTTCCCCAGTCAAAAAGCAACTCACAAGTAGGACTCTTTCCCATTTGTACAAATGCCTCAAATCTCCTTTAAAGATAAATTAAGACCAACATTAAAAAAAAAAGTGACCTGAAGAAAGGAAAGAGATTAAAGGCAAATTACCAAAAAAAAAAAAAAAAACAAACACAAAAACTGCCCAAAAAACCCAAACCAAACCCCACATAGAAAAAAATTCTGAATGTACTGTACAAATTCACTAATCTTCTGAAAACGCAGCTAAAAGCCATAAAAAACATTCAAAATCAGGGGAAAATATTACAAAATATAGGAAAAACTAAGGTAAAAGCATGTATACACGGCTTCAGCATCTTTGTCCGGGACACATAATATACTGGCACATGAGACTAACAGACAAGAGAATGTCAGCAAGAGACAGGGGGTAAGTCAGAGCCAGATCAAATGGAAAAATAATTCAGTGCTTTCTGTCCATTTGGCATTCGCACTCCATTTTGAATGTTTTGAGATGGGCATTAAGCAGAAATTGAGATCTAGTATTCTGACTGATTTACTACTATTATAGAAAGACAAAGATTTAATGCTAATGTCACTAGAAAAGACTGAAAACCCAAAATGATAGATACAGTATTTAAAACCTCACAATCTTTGAAACAGCTTTGGGATTCCACAAGCCCTTCAAGCAACAAGGTGTTCATAAAATACTGCAGGCATTACTTCTTAATTAAACTTGTAGACAGCCCTAGGCCTAAAACTAACATTTGTTGGACATTTTCTTGGGAACTGTGAATTGGGAGTTATGGCCCAGTAGTCTCTTGGGCACAGTAAGGTCAATCTTTACTGGTCTGTAGGATACAGTTACACAGCCAACGCTGTATTGCTAAAAAAACATGTCTGTGGCTCTAATTAAGGCAAATTTCCTTGGTCAATTTTTCTTGAGCTTGTCTAAAAACTGAGCTGCAGAACAATTAGGAGTAATTACCTTGAGTTCCCTCAGGAAACAGCACTGTAAGATACAAGTACCTTACCTGTATAGCACACAAATTGCAGCAAGTTACAGTAATGGGATGGAAAACGGGACGGACACCGGTACGGAATGGACAAGACAGTTATGTTAAACAGGTAACACACGAGGTTACGTTACATGACTTTTATGTAGGACCTTATATGCATCTGGCTGTATCTGTCTTCACCGGACGGATTTGTTATATCCATGGCGAGCCTCCTCCAGCCCTCCTGCGGGTCGATGTAGTCCGCCAGCCGCCTCACGAGCCCGTAGCTCAGGCAGCGGACGAGCGTAGAAGCCGTCACGGGCTCGCCCATCCTCAGCTCCTGGGGACAAGAGTGGCGCCGTCATCTGCCGGGGTGCCACACCCGCGCCCCCCCGACAACGCCCGCCCCCGGCCCCCGGCCCGTCCTCACGGCTTCACAGTTGCCTCCCGGCCCGCCCGCGGCCACTCCCCGAGACGCGGCTCCCGCCCACCATTCCCAGTAGACAGGAGCCCCCTCCGCCCCACAGCCGGCAGCAGGAGCCCCCTGGAGTTCCCTCACCGCCCCCGTCGGTTCCCAGCAGCGGCGCCCACACCCCGCCCAGGCACCCCCCCGGCACCACTTCCCCTTTAAGAGGGCGGCGCCATCCCCGGGCGGCGCTGACGGGAACGCGGAAGCGCTCTGCTCCCACGCCGCCTCCCCATAGGCTGTTGGGGTGCCCCGCCCCTCGGCGCGCACCACATCCGGAAATAGGGAGGGGGGTTCCTTCCTTTCTTCTCTTTCCCCCCGGACCTGTGTGAGTTGGTACCGTCCTTGGGCCCCTTTTACCGTGGGGGGTGGAAGTCGTGGCGCCCCCTGGCGGCCCTACCGGAGGCTCCCGGAGCCGCGGCCTCCATCCCTGACCCCATCCCTGCTTCCCGGCCTCCATCCCTACCTCTGTCCTGCCTCCCGGCCTCCATTCCTGCCTCCCGGCTTCCGTCCCTGGCCCCATCCTTGCCTCCTCGCCTTTATCCCTGCCTCCGTCCTGCCTCCCGGCCTCCATCCCTGCCTCCCGGCCTGTCTCCCGGCCCCCATCCCTGCCTGCCTACTCTCCTTCCTCCCTCCCAGCCTTGCAGCATCCTTTCCTGTAGCAGTTGTTACTATCCGCCCCCCTCCCTCCCCGTTTCCCATCCGCTCCCGTTGCAGTCGCGGCGTGCCCGGCCGGGGACAGGGCAGGCCCGGCCATGCTGCCCTCCTTCAGTTACCTGACCGAACACACCGGCTTCCGCGGCACCATCAAAAACTCCCCCGCCGACTTCGTAGTGACAGAAATCGAGGTGCCCGAACGCTTCCTTGGGGACAGCGGGGCTGAACTGCCTCAGAAAACCAGCGAGGCGCTGGCGGAGCAAAGCGCCCCGTGCCCGCGGCAGCCCAAGCAGCGAAGAGCGGAGGCCCCCGGCCCGGGTGCCCCCCTGTGTCCCCGGGGGGCTGCGCCCGGGACCCCGGAGCGCGACCCGGGCCGGGCAGGGGGCGGCTGTGCTGCATCCTCTGGCAAGAAACAGCGTGAGGGAGCACCTGAGCCGAAATCCGGCCTCGAGGAAACCAAACTGGAGTCCTTACTCGGCAAACCCATGAGCGAACTGCTCAATAAGTTTGCTTGCGATCTGAAGGAAGCGTGGGGCTTGGAAAATAGTCCGAGTGCTGGCACTAGGGAGCTCTCGCTAGGAGCCAGGCTGGACAAGAAAAGTCGGGCTGATTTACACAGTGCTGTTAGGCAGAAATTCCCCTTTTTAGTCACTGTTACAAAAGACAATGAAATGATTGTAAAAGGAAATGCTGATTACAAAGAACTTTGTCAGTTAGTGACTGAAAAGGAAACAAGTGATTTCTTTAAATTTTTAGATGCAAAGCTAGAAAATTCGACGTTTTCTTTTGAGCCTGATGGAAACAAAGAGCACAGAAAAGTAGTTCACCACTTTCTCCATAGAAAATTCGGAAAACTTTTAGAAACAAAGTCTTTTACTGTGACAGATGTCAATGATCAGCCAAATATGTCAATAATAGTACGATTTCGAGAAAAATGTGGGTCCAGAAAAAGGTCTGCTGGTGGTTCACAGGAAAAACAAGATGTTTATACAGGTAAATACTACATTTTTACTGAAGATGGCAGGTATTATGCTGTTCTGTAGTAAGACTGAAACTGAATCATTTTTCTATGACGTGTAGGCCCAATTGACTCATTGTTTATGCTGAAATAAATCATTATCAATGTGGTGTAGTTACATTACTGGAGAATGACATGGATGAACCAAGTTACTGCAGTGATTTTAAATGAACTGTTCTGTGATAATGGTTACAGACAGTTCTTTTGGTTGTATTCTCAGTGTGTTAACTTTCCCTTGAAAGTAATTGGGTGATGTTAGGAGGTGTATCTAGATGTTGGACAAGTTAGGTCAAATTTGATATATGATCTCATTCCTACAAGCAGTTGGTTTCTGATTTAGAGAATGTTTCTAGAAATACATCAATGCATGTCTTTTGAATTGTGTTGCATTTACTCGGGTACTGTTTTTAAAGGCAGCAGCGTTTTCTGATTGTTCTAAGTTTTGTGTACTGTGTCTTTATTTCTCTCTTTCTGTGCTGAAAAAGTCCCATTTCCTTTATTTTTGTGGGGTGGGAGGACTGTTTCTTTACAGTTTCCATGCTGTTACAGTTTGAGGGGAAGAACCTGCCCATCTGTCATGGCAAAACACCTGTATGATTTAGAAGTGCAAATTCCTAGTAATTCTGAGGTGATTGTTTCAGCTTTCACCCTTCAGAAAGAAAATGTAGAAACACTAGAAGCAATCGGCTTGTTGGCTGCAGAACTTGATGTTCTTCCTTCAGACTTCAGTTACACTGGCATCAAAGATAAGAAGGCTATCACTTTCCAACCTATGGTTGTGAAGAAGGTGACTCCTGAGAGGTACTTAGAATATGTGTGCATTCAGTTTAGCACATAATTTTATATGTTTATAAGTATCAGTCTGGTGCAATGTTTTGAAATGTTTTTACTGATGTGTCTTCCCTTTGCCTGTATTGGAGGACAGTGGAAGTGGCTTGTAATATTTTGTGGCTTTAGGGAATATGCAGCTTAGCAGTGAAGTCCCCCAGTGGGGAACTTGAAGAAAAGTGTTGCCGTTCTCTGTATTTTTTATAATGCAAATATACTGTGTTGTCTGGGACAGTATTCTTGCAATTCATGCTCATGGGATCCACTTTACAATTTCTGAAATACCGTCCACTACCTGAAACTGAGAAGAAGCCTATGCTACAGGATGCAACGGTTTCCACATACTGTCAAAGTATTGTCTTGTGATCCCCAGACAACAGCTTAAATGCATTATAGTGCTACAAAACTAAAGTAAATCATTACAAATGTACTTTGGACAGATGCTATCTTTGAGTGTTAAGTATCAACTTCTGCCATATTGTCCAGTTTATAAACATAGGACTAAATAAAGAAGATATCACCAAACCTGAGGGAAGGAAATACATTCTGAACAATGTGTTAGTAATACGAAACGTGCCTTTCCATTCCTCATTTTTGTTACTTTTTGTAGCCAAATGAGTGAGTAAAAAAAACATATATTAAGTTTGCCATAGTAACGAAAAAAAAATTCCCGAGTCAAAACCGTAACTTATTTCTTCCTCAGCTTTAACTTTCTAGTGGGCTTTGTTCATAGCAACAAAGTACACTTTAGGAATGAAGAAAAATAGAATTTATAGTTTCAGGATTTATTACTAACCTAAGTATATATCAGTTGTAAAATTCCTCTGCAAACTGGGCTGTAGGGCCAGTTGTCCAAGAGATAATTAGCAAAACTTTGCATTAGTGCTTAAATGATGAAGCAAAATAGGTAAATGCATTCAAACCACTACTGCAACAGAAGAAATAAATAAATTTTATAAATAAACAATTTATAAAGTTATTAAAATAGTGCTTAGAATGTAAGATTTTATGCTGAAAGTTTCCTTTAATTTGGATGACTCTTATTTACACATAAGAACAAAGACGTTGATTGGATATTTTAAAAGGCAAATACTTGAACTGTCAGCTGTGTTTCCAATTACAAGCATGTGCAAGCATATCAGAGAATCAATGTGCAGGGAAATTATGTTTTGGAGGGGTTTTCGTTTGTTGTTTTTTTTTTTTATGAAAATAAGTTTTTTAGAACTGAAAAGTAAATAAATGACTTGTTTTTCAAAAAAAAAAAAAAGTTAAAAATTCAGGGTAGTTACCTTGAGAAAGTTCAATGAATTGCTTCATTCCAATATATGTCAATATCATGTAAGTGCAAATGATGCAAACATTTAAAAAGTATTTCTGGATTATAATTAAATTTTAAGACTTCCAACTCTGTATTTGTTTTGGTTTTCTCACAGTAGTCTGTTTTACATCCCATTTTATTCTTTAAGAGCTTTTTATTCTAATGCAAAGGTGAAGAAGATATTTATTACAAGTTGGATAGCTTTAGTAGAGGATGGTTTGTAATTTCTCCCACTTATTTATGTAGGTTGAAAGAAATTGGAAACAAAATGGAAAAAAAGGGCATGAGAATATACAACATACGTTCAACGTACCAGCACCTCAGGCTTGGTCAGCTGAAAGGCAATCACTTTGACATAGTTGTGAGAGATCTCCAAAAGCACAGTCATGACTCTTCTGCAGATTTAAAGAAAAGAATATCTGAAGCAATGGAAAATGTTGAGGTAAGAAAAGCCTCATGGTTGCCAATAACGTGAACAGTTTTAATTCTTTGCTGTTAAAAAAAATGCTTTTAAGGAAAATGCTTGTAATAGCATAATAATGGCAATATTTCGTAATTTTGATGCTTCTTGTGGTTTTATGTCTTTCCTGCATTATTTATGGAATCAGAAGTAAAACTGCCTTCCAAGGAGGGACCACAAGTGAATTCATTCTGTGTTATGCACTGCAGACCGCAGAGTGGTGCAGCAAAAGACATGGGGAATTCAGTAGCAAATGGGTATGGATATATGAGCCATTGCTGCACAGACCTGAGGCCAAAGTGATGGGTTTCACTGCAGGATCTGAAGGGGGAAAGAATATAGTTACTCATATATGCCATATATATGTCAACTGGTTGCCTTCTTTGGTCGTGTGAGAAACATGCACGGTCGGCTTGGGTGAAGAACTTTCATGGCATGAACACACATAAAATGCCCATATCAGAGAAAGAAGATCCCCTGAAAATCAATGGATTTTGATTCTGTTATCCTTAGTCCCTGAAGAAAACTCCATCATCAGACACTCTTAAACCACTAAGAAAAATAAAAGCAAATAATGGAAAGGAAAAACTGTAGGTGTTTTTTACAGCATTAATTTTCTTGCTCTATCTTTCTAAGTAATAACTGTAGTACAATTTACTTTAAGAAGATTAATCCAGGAATAAAGTCTTGAATGAAAACTATCCAGTGTGCATAAGCAAAATACATTACATGTATTTTGGAAATTAATTTTATTATTGAAAAAAAGCATTCAGCCAGTACTATAATGCTTTTCTCTCTCTCTGCTCCATCTGACTTGTTTTGTTTTGCTATTTGGAAAATGAAAACAAATTCCTACAATTGTGTATCTTACTTTATTAGATTTACCTTACTGGTCATGTGATGAATGACAAAGCAGGATGTGTATTAATCCAAACTATGTATTTTTCACCTTCCATGAAAGCAAAATTGCATATGGGACTTATGAATGTCCCAAGCAAGATTATATAATTTGAATTGAATAACCATTTCCAAAACAAATACCATATGTTTTTTGCTTGTCTACTCCATGTATACTTACTGTTTTCTAGAAAAAGGTGTTCTCATTGGATCATATGACTGTGGTTTTACTTCTCACATGTGCCCTAGAACTCATCAGGAGATTTAAAATCCCAATTAGCCAAAGTATTCACTCTTGGCCTTTAGATTACAATAATTATAGAAATTATATAATGTGGAAAAAAATAGTATTTTTAAGAAAAATGTCCAGCAGTGTTTACTGTTCATTACCTGTGCTATGCTGCATTTGCCTGAGTAGCGATTTCGTAATCCAATGCATATAAAAAGCTCGATTACTTTGACTTGGCCTGTAGTTGTATTCATTATAATTAACTATATAGAAATAATTTTGTTTCACTTAGCTGAGTTTTTTTAATGATGTGAAGACAACAGTAGAACTTGATTGTCTTTTTAGATGTTTCTAAATTAAGTTCCAAAATATTGTAATGAATCATGAGTAATGTTTTTGTTATGTATTATTTCTGATTAAAAAACCCTGTTTGTATTCATTTGGGATATAAATATAGATGTGTGTGTTGTATGCATAGTCTTACTAATGGTACCTGGTACTTTCATGCTTTTAATGAATTTATTCTTTACCATTCTAGACAAAAGGTTTTGTAAATTACTACGGACCTCAGCGATTTGGACAAGGACAAATTGTTCAGACAGATCAAATAGGATTGGCTTTACTGAGTGAAAAAATGGTATTTCCATTTTGTAATTTAAATAGTTACTGTCAAGATAATTTCACATTACTGTTGGAATGTCTAGGGCTAGAGTTGTCCTTCCCAGTGAACAATTTCATTTGTGAGATAAACCCACCTGTCTGCTGGAAGCAATTGCCAGATCAGTTTTGATAACATAACCATGAAGATCTTCATACTGAAATAAATAATCTTTTTTTAAACAGCAGGTGCAGATTTAAATAGTTCAGGAAGTGATTTTTCCGTCTGTAATTGGAATGTGATTATGATTGTCTTCATGCCACTTGGCAGGAAAGTGGTTGCATTCCATACAAGGTTTCAATACTGAAATGAAGCAGTCTTTATACAGTGTTTATTCATGGTTCTGATTGCCTCCTAACTTTGAGCTGGACCTCTTTATCCTGCTTGGGGTCTGTTTATTTCTTAAAAAAGTCACATAGGTTCATCAGAAACTATTTGCTTTTTCAATACCATGGTAATTTATCTGCTATATAGAAAAGATTGCTGCTTTCCATTATTCCTTGGCTACTTTCCCAAACTCAGTTCTGAGTGATTACCCCTATGTAAGCTAAGAGCTTATTTCTTAAGTAATAATTCATAAGATAAATGTACTTTTCAATGTATATGATAGAGTACTTCTAATCTTGTTTTGATTCTAAGAAAAGTCAGGAAGACTTCTCTTCCAAATATAAGAATCAAGATTTGAGGGCAGTCAATGAAAGTTAGTGTTGATGTATCTGACATTTTGAATTCTGGTATGCTGGCAGTTGGTACCAGGTGCCAATCCCTGGGTAGTAATGATTTAAATCTCTAGTCTTAACTCAGTTACTTTAATTTAAAACAGGTAGGAACTACTACTTATATTAAAAATGTGCCACTATGTGTTTGCACAGTCCAGTATGGAGGAGGACAAGAACCAGATGTCACAGGTCAGTGTAAGTGCAAGCAAATTGAGTGGCTCCACTGATGTTGCAAGTAACAGAGATTACGGTAGTGTTTTCCTTGTCACAGTGTTATCTAACCTAATATAGATCCGTATTTAAAAAAAAAAGGAAAAAAAAAGGAAATATGATTGTCCCTCTGTATGAGACTGTGGAAAATGTTCAGTCTAAATTTTGCATGAAGCACGCAGGAGGGAAAGAAGGGCCCTTCCTGTTCAGGATAGAAGTATGACAATTTAAAGTGGAGAAGTTTTAACTGGATGATCAAGAAGAGTGACTGATTTTTCACAGAGCTTTGAAAACTGTCTTGTGTCTTCTTGATGACTAAAACTTGCCTTTAATTTGAGAAGGAACACAACACATTGAACTGCAGTTCATGGCATTTTCTATGAAAGAGAGAATTTGACTTTTCCCTTAAAGAACTGATACAATTTTGATACCTTGCAGAATATATTAAGACAGAACTGGATGCATGATTATCTGTATAGTTGACAAATAGTTATGTTTAACTGCAAAAAAGTATAAATTATTAATATTCTTCTTTAAAGGTGGAAGCTATGAAGTTGTTCTTCACACCTGAAGATACTGATGATCCTGTAAACAATGCAAAAAGATACTTTCTTCAAACTGGTATGTCCAGTTAATTTGTCCACATATTTATTCAGGGTCAGTATTGTGAGAGAGTAAGGTGTTGCTGCACAAGGAGATACTTTTTATTTTCCCACTGCTTTATGCCACTTTTACTTTATTCTGTGGAGCTCAATAGAGTTGCACACGTAAAAATTAGATGAGAATGAGGCCCTAAATGTGCAAAATAGTGGAAAATTAGTGTACTTCAGGTGCAAGGCAGTACAGAAACAAATGCTGTATATCACAATGCTGGAAAAGACTAAGATCATTTTATCAGAGGATTTTTGGCCTCCTTCCATCTGTCTGCTTTTGGACTACAAACTTATCCTCCCTAATAAGAGAAGTATACAGGAATGTGGCACCCAACTAATACTCAGCACTTAACACATCTACTCTCTTTCTGTCTTGACCTAAAATCAATAAAATACGTCAAAAGCAGAAGTATGCTAAGTGCTCTGTTTCCCATATTTATTGCTTTTGTCATTCAACTGAACTTTCTGTCCAAAACTAAAAATTTGGAGTTGCTCTCAACTTCAAATATATTTTTTCTTTTCAAATATCCCACATCTATTAGCCTGCTTACCTATCTGTCTGTAGATTGATAGAACAACTATGATATATAGCTTCAAATGACACAGATATGTTTCATTTCACAAGAAAATATAAGATGAATCATTCTTTTCTGTACATTGCTGTATGATGCATGGAAAGACATTGATGTGGACCCTGAAAGCAGCTGCTTGCCTTTTCCTGAAAGCAAAAGGTAAAAGGCTATGCAAAAGGCCTCATCAGGTAATCACTTGTAATGAGAAAATATGTAAACCGTAACATTTTAAATATACAACATTGAAATAGTGTAGTACAAATCTGATTAAATGTATTTTCATCTTGGTTGAGGCTCAGACTTCCCAGCGACCAATGTAATTTGTACCTTTAAAACGAAGACATGTTTTTACCCACTGTGAAATACATATTCTCAAATGATGCAAAGTAGTGGTTTAATGTTCTTTTATAGCTTAGTTTTTACTTTGTTACCTGATCTAAAAAAAACCTTAGGAGCGATGAAATAAGTTTCTAAAAAAAAAAGACAAACTAGACTGACTAACTGAATGACAGCTATTTTAATTTATACTGCATGAAATAATAAAATTCATGGGACTGTTGATAGCCATATCAGATGAAGTTTGTCTAACATGGCATGTGGAAGGAAAGGAAATAATAACCTAATGGCTTAAAGAGGTTAGACTGACACTTTTTTCCCCTACTTGAATATTTCATCTTCTTAAGTGTATTTTTTTCTCTCAGGTAATATTTGAAAAATCAGCGATTACTTACACTGTTATTTTTCTTTATGTCAGAAGATGCAAAGGGCACGCTCGTGATGCTGCCAGAATTTAAAGTAAGAGAGAAGATGTTGCTACGAGCTTTAAATCGCTATGGTGTAAATCATGAAGGCTGTACCAAAGGATGGCTCAACATTCCTCATTCCTTGCGCATATTCTATGTCCATGCTTATTGCAGTAAAATTTGGAATGAAGCAGCATCATATAGGCTGAAGATTTATGGCTTAAAAGTGGTTGAGGGTGATCTTGTCCTCTCAGAAGAAAATGATGAAAGCATTTCCCTGAATAACAAGGTGAGTCTTCCCAAAGTAGTTTCTTGTAAAACAAACAAACAAACAAAAAAACCCAAAAAACCCTACAGACAAAACAAAACCAAAAAACCCCAACCAACTTAATACACTTGAATGCATAATCAGACATGTGCTAATGCCTTTATTTTGCTTCATTCATTAAAATATTTAATATTAGTGAAAAAGTTGAAAAACATAATGTAGCTTTTTTTGTTGTACCATAAACAGACATAGGAGCTAGACATATATTAGCTTTTATCTGTTTTGGCTGTTCATTTTATTCAAGTGGGAAGAAGGAACAGAATGTCAGAATTGATACATGTGAGAATTTATGCTCTTAGGATCTGACTGGGGAAAACCTTCAGAGTGGACTCTGGGTGTGCCTGTATTACCAGTCAGTGCAGATCTGAGTCTCGCTCCCAACTCAGGCTTTCCCATTATATATATTGCTGAGTGTAAAGCAGTGGTGAAAGGTGACCTCAGATTGAACTGGTAATCTCATTGCAACTACAAAGGCAAAGCATGTTTAGCACAATTTCACTGATAGTGGGTCTAAACTATTAGCAGCTATTCTATGTAGAAAATGTAGCAGTCTTCTTGGGAAAATAGTAAGGGGCCATGAAATGCTTTTGCTTGCCCACAACACAGCCTGGGAGCCATGCATGGAGCCATGGGTGAGCCAAGGAGCAGAATCCAGCACTGGAGTGTCTGGTCCCAGGTTTTGGCATGCTGAAGTCCATTCTGAAGCCCTCTCTTCTTTTAGGGTTGGCATACCTTTTTCTTAATGTGAAAGCAGTTGGGTCTCTTCTCCCAAGTAGCAACTGATAGGACAAGAGGAAATGGCCTCAAGTTGTGACAGAGAAGTTTAGATTGGGTATTAGGAAAAATTCTTCACCAAAAGGCTTATCAAGCACTGGAAAGGCTGCACAGGGAAGTGGTTGAGACTCCATCTTTGGAAGTATGTGATGAGGGTTTAGTTGTGGACTTGGTGGTGCTTGGTTTACAACTAGGCTCAATCTTTTCCAACTTTGATGATTCTATGATTATATCTTCCTCCTGATCATCAGATAATGATCATCAGATAAATCATAGAACTGTGCAGTGTTTTACTGCAAAATTAACAGGTGTGTGAATAGGCAGAATGTAAGAATTTCTTTTGGGTGAACCTCTTACAAATTTGAAGGCAAGAGCACTTGGAAGGTAACCTCCAGTCCCTATGGAGTGGCTACTGTTTCCACTGAGATTTTTCTTTAACAATATTTTTGAGAATGAATGTTCATAAAAAAGTAGATCAAATGAAATTAAAAGCAGAGGTATCAAATTCAGTATTGAGTTACTGAGTTTTATGTAGATATATTCCTACTTAATATAGAACATTTTTCTTCATATTTTTGCTTTTGCTGATGCAAAAGGAGGTTGCATTGACTTAGTTAACTTCAGACTCAAAGAATATTAGTGGTAAATATTTAATGCAATACCATCTGTCAGTAAACTGATTATATTAAGCATATCCTAAGATTTTTTCCATACCTGAAAGAGTTTCTTGTCCTTGTAGCAGTCAAATAACCTTAGAATCCTTTACAAGTTTGGGAGTACAGTGTATAATTCCTAAAAAGCAAGTATATGTTTTTACTTTTTAAAAAGTTGGTGCTTTTTTCTTAACTTCTTAAATGTCTTGTCAGGTTCATGTAGTCACTGCTTCAGAAGAGTCAGCTAGAAAATATTCTATATACCAGGTAAGTCTGTATGAAAAATTCTGAGTTATCTCTTTATTTCATTAAAATGTTTTGTTTTAAATAAAATGCGATTAATTTAACTGGTGTAGTCTTCTTCCCTGCCAGAATGCATATTAAAGAAAACACACATAAACTAATCTCCACTCTCATAACAAATTTACTTTGTAATGGAATTAAGTACAGTGTCATTTTCAGTATGGCAATATTTGTCATGAAACTGAATACTTTGAAGAAAATTTCAGTCTGCTGGCAAAAACTTTCAAAAATAGTTGACGTTCTAATTTTTGAAGGTTTCAGAGTGCGTACTTGCGTGGTCTTATGTGGCAGCTGAATGTCTTTATTGCTGTATCTTTCCCAACAAGCAAGGAAATTATTTTTAATATATTCCTAGTTTGTTTTAGGAATCCTGATACATTGATTATTTTTTTCTGCGTTCGCGAAGCCTAGCCATGATGATGATGAATTGCATTTGAGATACCTGCAGTGCTCTGGTTTACTATTTCAGGCCCTAAAACACAAGATTCAAAAACATTTGAAATTGTTATTACATGTATTTAAAGAAGAATGGGTGTTACTTCAAATATGTTTGTTGTTTTGTTTTTTTTTTTTTTTGAAGGTGGTTCTTCCAATGGTGGGACATAGTATCAAGTATCCCAGTAATAAAGTTGGAGAGTGGTACCATGAAAGACTTTCTAAGGATGAACTGGAAATGTGCAAATTCAGAGTGTCACCATTACAGCTGAATATACCTGGATGCTACCGACTCATTTTGAAAAATGTTCAGAATCTCTCATATTTTTTGGAAGGTGGTGAAAAAGGGATCAAAATTGAGGACAACCATCTGAATGATTTAAAAGTCTCTCTTCATATATCATTTGACCTTGATCCTTCATGTTATGCAACAGTCTGTCTGAGAGAAATAATGAAATGTGACTTTTAAGATTCCACTTAATTGCAGGAATTTTGTACAATGTTTATATTTTATGTGTAATGCCAAGAACATAAGGGAGAAGAACAGGTTCAAGTCATGAACAGGAAAAATTTGTAGATTGAGATTCATACAGATCAGGAAAAAAACTCACGCAAATCCTTTGGAACACTCAAAAAACTTTCCAAACTCTAAATGCAAAGCCTTGAAAGCATTGGAGTAAAGCTATATGTTATACCAGGCAGGTCTAACAGAACTTAAAGAAACCATGGGCAGCTAGCATGAATTTCCTCTTTGCATAGATATCTGACTTGCAGAGTTAAATCCTGGAAACGTATTTCCAGCAAACAAATATATCTTGTATTTCATAGTATTTTTCTTTACTGTTTTATACTAAATGCTGTTCAAGCAATAATGTTAGACGTTTGCAGCCTACAGGTATGTAACTGAAAAGTTATTGTACTGAGGTTCGCTAAATATATTTTATTTTCATTTTATTTAGGCACTTAATGTTAAAAGGTAAAAGTCCTTAGTCAACAGTGACAAGTCATCTGTTGCTTTATCAGACATTCAATGAATCTCCCAACTTAAGTCAATGCTAAGGATTCCAGGATTAAGTAATGCATAGTTGTTAATGCCTTTTCCAGTAAGCTCCTCAAGATGAGGTGAGTACTTAACATCATTGAAAAACCATTTATAATAAAACCAAAACTATGTTATATTGTTTACAGGATAAAGAGTCTATTCCTGTTACTGTGAAGCCTTATGGTAGCACAAAACAAATTAATTGAACCAACTGTGGGATAAAAAAGCTTTTCTTTCTTGATTAAAAATAAAAAAAAGGCCGTTAACTGTGATAAAAATGAATGGATTTGTGAAAAAGGGGAGAACAAAAAAAACATAATTTACCTTGACTTTAGCAAGGTGTTTGGCAGTGTCCCACAATATTTACATTGTGAAACCAAGTTAGGATGTATCGGTTTGGATGGGTGGGCAGCCAGATGGGTAAAACGTGGATGATGAGGTTCAGGGAGTAGTGATTAACAGGTCATCCTCTACCTGGAATGAGTGTCACTGGGATATCTTCTGGGCCCCATCCTGTTTAATGTCTTTGTCAGTGGCCTGGACAAGGGAATGGAGTTCACCTTCATGACTCTGAAGGGGACACCAAATTGAGGGATCAGACGGATATTGTGGAGGATCAGGCTGCTGTTCAGGGCAACTGAGACATGCTGAAGGAACAGGCCAGCAGAACCATATGACATTCAAGAAAAACAAATGCAAAGTGCTGCCTGTGGTAAGGAAGCACCCATGCAGCAGCCCAGGCTGGTGAGCAGCTCTGCAGGAATGGCCCCAGGAACCTGGTGGGCAGCTGAACATGAGCCAACTATGTGCCTTGGCAGCAAGAATGACCAACAGCCTCCTGGAATGTGTTAGCAGGGGCACAACCAGTAGGTCAAGGGAAGGTATTACATCTCATTGTTCAGTACTTGTTGGATCACATTTAACCTCTACATTCAGTTTTGGTGCCCAGCACAAGAAAAAGATAAATAAACTGGACCAAGCTCAGTGGAGGGCCTCTGAGCTATTACGGGACTGGAGTCCTTGCCATTGAGGACATGCTAAAGGAACTAGGCCTCTTCAACCTGGAGAAGATACAGCTTGGGGGAGAACCAACAATAGCTCTCCAGTATCTGTGAGGAGGTTAGCAAGAAGATGGAGCCAGGCACAGTGTGGCAGGAGGTGTTATGTTCCACTCTACAAGGCAGAAGTAGCTTTTGTTTTTCTGCTAATAAATCCCTTGGGGTGAATTAAAGTAAATCTAAACCAGATAATCAGTGGTTACAGATATAGATATATGTATATATATATAGAGAGAGAGACAGAGGGTTTATTTTAGAACAATTTGATTGCAAAGGAAAACAGGTATGTAGATGTTGGGTTGTTATTATCTATAGTAATATGGCAATATAAAAGCATAAAGATATCACCCAAAAAATGTGTAAGGGAAAAGAGAGAGAGAGAAAGAATAAAAGTTCCTATTCACCGCCCAGAGGTCTCCTCTGGTGGTCGTTGCTGGTGTCTTGGTCCATCAGGGAGTGATGGGGGAAGAAGCCTGTGCAACATAAAGTCTGGTGGGTTTATATACCCTCAGAAACCCTCCTAGTACCTCCCTGTGTGGGGGGGGCTGCTGTTTTTGCACAGCCATGCTGGCTTTGAAGGAATGAGTCAGGGGCTGGAGGTGCTGGCTTTTGCACAGTCATTTAGGCTGGAGAAGGCTGGTGTGTGTGCTTCAGAGGCACCCCCTGCTAAAAGTGGGGCTTCCTCTGGGGTAGGACATAAGCATCACACACCCAGAGACACACCTAAAGACTTGCCCCCAGGCCTCCACAAAGTTAACAGTTTGCAGGCTATGGTCTCCTCCCCTCAGCCTTTATCTTCAATCTCCTGGCAGGAGCCTTCTTTGCACAGCTTGCTACAGCAGCAATGTTTTAAGGCAATTCAAAAATACAGTTCCTCACAGGAGAATAAGAGACAGTAAGCATAAAGTGAAATGAGATTCAGATTGGTTAAAAGGAAAGACTTTTTCCCTGGGAGGACAGTCAGGCAGTGGAACAGGTTGCCCAGAGGCTGTGCAGCCTCCATCTAAAGGAGGCTTTTAAGACCAAATGGGACAAATCTCTGCGCAACTGTCCTGGTCTCAGCTAGAGTGGGATTAATTTCTTCTCAGTAGCTGTTGAGTGCTGTGTTTTGGGTTTGGGTTTTTTCTAAATTGTATTTATCTTAAGAACTTTTTTCTTGACTTATGGACTGCCTGTGAGGAGGTATGCAAAAGAAATGAGGGGGGGAGCATAGCTAAGACAGGTGACCCAAATTGACCAAAGGGATATTCCACACCATAGAACGTCATGCCCAGTATACAAATGGTGGGAGTTACCCAGAAGGGAAACTGAACTGGGCTTGGGAAGGGGTGTCTGGCATTGGACAGCAGGTGATCAGCAATTGCATTTTGCATCACTTAGGTTTTCCCTTTTTATTATCATTATTGTTATAATTTTCTATTATTACTGTCTTTTACTTTATTTTCAATTTTTAAACTGTTCTTATCTCAACCTACCAGTTTTACTTTGATTCTGCTCTCCATTCCACTGGGGTGGGGAGGAGAAAGGGGAAGGTGAGTGAGCAGCTTCCACTGCTGAATTTCTAGCTGGACTTAAACCATGACAGCAACCAGAGCTGACCTCAGAGGCAACCCTGTTTTGTGGAGGCAGGGACCAGAGACCTCTTCCAACATGGATTGCCCTGCTATCGCAAGCACAGTATTGCAAGTGCTTATTCAACCTGTAGATGGCAGCATGACTTAAAACTGAAATGGGAAAGTCTACTCATTTTTCCTGAGCAGGAATTAATAATATAAATTGATTTCTGTTTATGGCATCCATTTTTCAATTTATGCTAACAGCTCAGTATGATAAATTTCTCAAGCTTGAGAATTATAATAATAGGAAAAATAGAAATATAGAAATATAATTCACATAATTTCAATGCTTGTATAAAACTGTGTAGCAAATGAAGGATCCAGATAATTCCATATCTTAAAAAAGGTGATTATTCTGTAAGTCTGTTATCAGTAATTGAAATTTTGATCCTTATCTTTTATATGGGGAAATAGACTGCCATGCAAACAATAGCTGCAGAGTCATTGTAGGTGAAGTGTAATGCTTGCTCTATTACAGTGCTTAATCTACCTCAAGTTTATGGTATGCAGACAAACTGATGGAAAAATCCATTTCCCTGCCATAACCCATCTGAGACAGCTTTGTTCCTGTCTTTTCATTTCAGTATCACCTCTTCTGTCTTCCACCTGCCCTTAAACCCTGCCCCTCTTCTGGAAAATTATTTTTAACTCAAGTAAAGCTGGTACAGCAGAGCTCAAAAAGAGTTGTCCTGTCAGCACTGACATGGTAAAGTGCTCCAGTGCAGACAGAAAGCTGCATGCAGTTACAATGACCAGAAGAAATAAAGTAACACTGAACTTCTCTTTAAAGAGACTATTCTGGTCATCTTCCATGTGGCTCAAAAGAGGCTTGAAAACCATCTCATCACATACAAGATTTGAATACAGGAAGTATTAAAAGTTGAGCCTTCATTTGGAAAAACACAAAAGGTTATACTAAAAGGTCTTTTGATTGAAAGGTGCACTATTTTAAAATAAAATATCAGAAGATGGTGTTAAAAGAGTTCACCCATAATCATTTTAGGCTCATTTGTCAGTACTTCTATTGAACACTGAAAGGACTAATTTTCTTAAGCAAATCATTCTTTCAGCAACTTTAAGGTGGAAGAGCTAATTATGTGTGCCCACGGGTTAAATTCCTATAGCAGAAATGTTCTGCCAGGGAAAAGTCAGGTTAGCTGTTAGAGTGCTTATAGAGTAAACATCTTTTTTATTTCAGTGGGCATTTATTGGTAATTCATTCTCTTAGTCCTAGCAGCTATTTTGCAGAATTGTGTACATAAGCAGCTGAATTCAGAGAGTTCTGTATGAGCTCCCTAGGTATAATTCATATAAGCAAAACATCTGTGCCCCTGCATTTAGAAAAGAAGATTATTGTGGTGCACTGATCTGAGTTCAAGGAAAAGATTCATTTGTTAGTCATCTCTCATTTTACTAAGCACTTCTATTGCTACCATCCTTTTCTGATAAGCCTTAAAGCACTTTGCTAATACTAATGAAGACAGGTCTCTGATTCTATTCCTAATAAAAGGGTTTTAAAGTTCAATGGCTAGTTGATTTTTTTCAGCACAGATGATAGATAATTGGGCATTTGAATGGGAGAAAAAACAAATATTCCTAGTCTTTAAAATCCTGTTACTTTTAATTCACTACAAATTTGACAACTAGTATTATCCTCAATGAGAATGTACAATTTTTCAGATCTTTCAGAATGAGATGGCTTAAAACATTCCTATCATAAAGACAGTTCAGAAGCCAGGTAGATGTATGATTATTGGCCCAGCTCACTCATTAAAGCTCCATTAACTCCTCTCTTAGTGCCAGTGCCTGTCAGCCGGTGATTTGACCTCTTACACCCTGGTGATGAGGATAAACCTCTTTTCCTTTCTCTTGCAGAACTTCTGCCCATAATACATGCTCAAGGTAACAAGCTGAGAAACTATTAACACTTTCCTTTCCTTCAGTCCAAGGTCATGCCTTGCAGCCCATTGGGTCAGATCTAGATTCCTCCAGGAGGAAATGAAACCAGAAGGTGAGCTCCAGCTGCAGGCCAAGCATACTCATATCCAAATGGAGAAACAGGGTTCCGAATGAGAGGTTGGTCATTTGGAGATTCTCAAATCCTACACATGGGTGCATTCTGTTGTGGAGCCTGGACAACATTTAGCCCAAAGTAAACCCACCAAATGGAATGTTGTGTAGGTACAGGGCCATCAATGCTCCCGTATGTTAATCTGTTCTTGTCACACCAAAAAGCTTGCTTATGTAGACATTGTCTGGGATTGTTGTGTTTGTAAGGAAGGCAGAATAAGTGATGTCAGATGTTTGCACCATCTGAAGTAACTTTATTCTTCTTAGCAGGAGTCAGACTCTTATATTACAGCAGTTTAAATGCATTTTCAGTTTATATAAAAATGCTTCTTCCTGCTTAGAACAGTAAGGTTTTTAATTAGCTTTAGAAATGACTGACTTAAAAAATTGATTCTGTCTTCCAGAATGTTCGTGCACTTAAAAACCCAGGGCATCCTTTCCCATCCCCATCAAAAGGCACTTTGTCTTTTTACCTTCACATCTCTACTAAATTCCTTAATATCTGTGTTGAGCTAATAAAAGAAGTTTCAGAACTCTGCTTAAAGAGTACTCTAATAATACATGGCCAAACCATTCACTTGTGAAAGTGCAACAGGAATCATTTAGTGATTTTGTTTTGATATTATATAGACAAACACATAGAATTAAACTAGACTTAGATTTAGTGCTCTACAACAGCAGTGGTTTGGGCCAAGGCTCAGTCTTGTACTGTAGCTTGCCTCCAATGATTCTTTTAAGTGGACATGTAGGAAAGAGCAAAGCAAAGGAAGCATGTGTGATATTTAACCTCAAACTATTTTCAATTCAGGTGATTTCCTGATCCTGAGTGTTGTTATTTAATAACTCTCAGTGCATTTCTTTCCCAGGTATTTCTCATCTTCCCTTGAATATGTTCAACCTCTTCCAAGGGTTACATGTTTACTACCTGTTGTACAAAGATCCAATTCCTTTTCTTCTTAAACTGCCTCCTTCTGACTTCATTTGATGATCCTTGGCTCCTATATTTTAATTTAAGGGATAGTAAAGAATTCACCCCTATCCATCCTCTTGGTACCCAGACGTTTGTATGCTTCCCAGATGTAATCTCCTAAGTGAGGTGGTTACCACAACTGTGCAGCTATGCAGCCTCTGCTCCTATGAAGGCTATTCCAAACCTACTATATTCGTTGTCCTTCTGCTAGCTTTTCCTGTTTTTTAAAATACTGTTTTGGAGATGAGGGATCTAGAACTGCATGCAGGTCCATATTTATACTATGGATTTCCCCACTGGCACAGTAATGTTTGTTTTGTCCTGTAGCTCTTCTAGTATGTTATTTCGTTTTTGACATGCGCTTCTTCCTCAAGCATTGAAGCAATGTATCCTTGGAACTAGGTATTGTAAACCAAACATTCCACCCCAGAATGGTGATTTTGCCCTCATTAATTTATGTATGAAATTGGGATTTGTTTTGTCTATGAGTCACTTTGCATGTGTCTATGTTCCAAATTTCATCTGCCATTGTATTCCCCTGTTACTGGCATCATAAGGATTTTCTGAAGTTTTTCACACTTTGCCCTTATCTTTGTTATCTTGAGTAACTCAGTATTATCATCAGTCTGTCACCTCTGTGCTCACTTCTTAATGCATGCACCCATCTTCAACCCAGAGCCCTCCAGCTTAAAGGTGCTTGACTGCTTAAAGGTGCTTGGTGATGGATTTTGGCAAGTGCCTTCTGGGAGCGCCATCTCCACTGCAAGCTGGTGTTTCCATGCAGTTCTTGACTTCACCACAGAACTTCAAGGAGGATGTAAGGCAGTGCTTTGCAGAAGCCATGTCAGCTTTTCCCCAGTAGGTACAATTTGTCAAGTATCCACTATTTTTATCCTGTAATAGATCTGCCCATTGCAGTTCTCTGGCTTGTACCTCCTCTTCTTTTTTTCATCTCCTTTATAATTTGCAGTTCTGTAATTTAATAGCTTAGATATCTACTATATCATAGAATAACTGCAGAAAATTAATATTGTTGTTACTGGTAATCAGAAATTGAGTTGAAGATAGGAGAAATACACTGAAGAAGACATGCCACCATGGAGTACTTTTTAGTCTCATTAAAATGCTCATGGGTTTTGAAACATTTTAGTTTGGATCAGCTCAGTTCAAATCAGAAATTCAAATCCATATTTCATCCTAGCCTGTTAACCACAGTTATAGTCTCTAACAGTTACTGTTACTGAAGGAGATGTCAAGGTATGACATCTTTGACTGGAAGTAAGAGAGTTTCTTGAAATTTGAATACAGAAGACAAAAGGTCAAGTTCTAATTCAGGTGGAAAAGACTTAAAATCTGTGTATGTAATCAGCAGATTATATGCAAGAAGAGACTGGCACAGCTGCATGCTCAGTGTTTCAGTTCCTACTGCTAAGATATGGGAAAGATTGTCCCTAATGAGAATCTTGTTTCTAAGCATCAGAGGTTTGGTTGGGATGGGAAAATGAGGAGATATTTACTTCAGTTCCTATATGCCCAGCAGCAGAAATGAGCTAGTGAAGGAATTCAGACTCCTCAAGGATTTGCATTTGCCAAGTGGGACATTTGGCAATGTTATTAATACCTAACCAATGCTGATAACAGAAGTCTTAGAAGCAACATCACATAGAAAATCAAGTTAAGCACCTAAATCAATATGTCAGTTTTCAAAGTTCAGGCTATAAGTTTGGGTTTAACTATATCAGTTAAGTATGCATTTCTTTAATCTTAAGTTTGCACCTAAAGATCTGATAAAACATGCCCAAACACATGGAATTGCTCCTTATAGCAATGTGCACACCCTCCACCCTCCCTCAACGCAGGTTAAAATGACTGGAGAAGCCAATACCTACCTCCACCCTAACCTGCTAGTGGATACAGGTGCTGCGTAAAGCCAGGCATTTTGGTCAAGTCATATATCATCTTCCCTGGGACATATAGCCCAGCTGACAACTATCCCATGAAGGCAGCTAAAAACACATGGTATTTTTCCTGTGCAAAAGGAGTTTCAGGCAGGAGGTTCTGCTAGGAGTCACAACGTGCTTCAGATTCAGCACTGAATTTCTCTGGGTCCTGAGGGCACCTACGGCCTTGACTAGCCCTGACACTTCCTGTGCCAGACTCCGCCCGGTCCTGCCTCTGGCATTCCCCAAGGAACGTTTAGATACATGCTGCAAACAGACCATATAATTAATCCCAACACTTCCTTTGTAAAGCCACTTCTTTCTTTTACATCTTGCAAATAATGCTTGTTAGCTAAATGACTGATAAATTATTAAACTGAGTTACTTAAAAAATCCTGGAAAACTGCAGAGTTCACCATCTCACACTGCCCATAAGCCCTAAATCTCCGCTAGACACCTGATACAGATAGTACTTATGTCCTACCAGCAAGTCCAAGGCAAAGAGTTCTCTGTTTCACAACATTTTCACATAAACACACACTCAGACATTTTAGCAGTGCCTCAAGCAGCCATAAGATGCTTATTATCCCAGAATAAATATCATATAATGTTACTGTGATTGAACTCTTGTCTATTTTTTTTCCCAAGAGGAAAAAACAATATACTCCATCAAATTATAAAGCTCTCTTAAAGGTTGAGAGTCCTCTACCTCCCTTTTACTCAACCTCTCACAGCAAAGCTAGGGAAGTACATCTTGGCGTATGTAAAAGAGCAAAAGATCATTTTCTAGATAAAAAGAAACTTTTGGGGTGAATGCTTTCAACTACTGGTTTAAGAGAAGTGTGATGAAGAGATGATTTGGGAGGCTGGGATGACTGCTATATGAAAAGGGATTATTGTTAAGATTGATACTCTGTGGAGTGGTGTTGGGAAATGCGGGAGTGGAGAGAGAGAGAGTTTGAGAAGGTAACAGTGCTTGTAAAAAGAATTATATTGGCAAATGAATAATATGGGAGGAGATAGTAAGAGATAAGCAATTGTGACTGTTTGTGTAAATTGCCATAGCCCCATTTAACTCAATATTTCTCAATGTGCGTTCAGTGTATCTGTTTAGAGTGTGTCTTGTACTCATCCACTACTGCATTTACTTGAGAGAAGGAAACCAGCCAGTTTCTGAAATAGCAGTTCTGTTAAAAGCTGGGGTAGAGATCCTTGTCAGCTTGACTGGCAGGAGCCAGCTGAAATACTTCAGGGAATAGATAATGCAGTGGGGTGTGGACTGTCAAGGAACATGCTGATTAAAGGTCAGTTTAAAATAAAAGAAAATATAATAGAGAAAAAACATGATTTTGGTCTATCTCACAGCAAGTGCAGACTGAGTGTGATAATTGGGTCTAAAGTTTTATTTTATGCCCCTTGTTTTCAAAAGAAGCCAAAGGTTGTGTTCTGCTGTTAATTTATAGCTGC
Organism: Neopelma chrysocephalum; assembly: GCF_003984885.1. NCBI lineage: Eukaryota > Metazoa > Chordata > Aves > Passeriformes > Pipridae > Neopelma > Neopelma chrysocephalum. The sequence continues at coordinate 3,849,166 of NW_020897719.1, forward strand.
TTTTTAGTACTTTTAAATCAGTAAATAGGAGGAAAACATTATATCACAACATTCCCCCTTCTCTCCTCCCCACATCATGCATTTTTGTGGTATTTTGCTCTTTTATTTAACACTGACTTCTTCATTTCACCTTCTCTTTGAAGTCGTTCCTCCCTCTGGTGCTGAGAAGCATCTTCATCGTAGGACCAGCAAATAACTTGTGTGCTACTAAGCCAGAATTGTGACCTTTCAATGCTAACCATTCCAATCAGAGGACCTGCCATGCTCCTGCATTGTCCTTCCTTGCCTACCCCTGCCCTGGAGACTGCCATTCAGCTTTGCATATCTGTATGGGCATTTCTTTCCCATTTTGCTGGTATGGAAAGAGCTGTGTAAAGTTAAACTTCAGGACAGAGGTTCAATTTCACAGTAGCATCTTAGATTCAGAAAGTCATTGCCTCATTTTCTTACAGAGCTCAGCCCTTCAGATCTTCAGAGCTCTCCAATATGGCTCAAGGGTGTCAGACACAGCAAGGAGAGACCCAGTGGAGTCCAGAGCTTGTCATACTTGAGTTTACACAACATAAGAGAAATAAGCTTGCAGAAGACTGGTATATTGTCTTTGGCAAAGCAGCTGGCCTACAGCTGATACTTTTTCTCTGAGGACCTTTTTTGATGCTGAATCTGTTCAGGAACTGTGAAGTGATTTGTTATCTTCAAAGAACAGGTTTGTCTTTAGTGCCTTTAAGGCTTAGTTGAGCAAACAGATGAAGTGCTATTCCTACAATGCAGTAAAAAAATGGCACTCTGTTCAGACTATAAAAAATTATAATGAATTGAAAAATGAGAATCAGGTGAATGTGAAAACTTTTCATCCTTGGAAACTTCTCCCTCCTGCCACATATATTAAAGCAATGTGGATGTAGAAGGTAAATCCTTTACTGTGTAGGACAACTATGTTTTATGCTGTGGTCTCTTAAGCTAACATCAGGAAATAATTGGAAAAATATTATATCAAAGGTCTTTTCTTTGTCACATGCAGTGTTTACTTTTTAACATAATTTTCTTCCAATGTTATAATGCTGAGAAAGGATACATGAAAAGAACCAATTAGCATTTCTGCTGTCAGAACTTCAACTTTCACTGCTATTTACTAACCCCTTTTATGTTCTCCATTGTAATATATGAGCAATTTTCTGTTCTTTATAGCAGTCTTGTTTTCAGACAGAAATTTGTGCAGGTAGAACAATTCTTAATTGAGTTCATTATCAGCATAATTGTCCATCCAAGGTAAAAACATCACAAGAAATTTGATTCTAGGATTTAAACTGTTTTAGGCTTTAAATAGGAGATTTCCAGCCTGTCATATTTTTAACAAGCGAGTAAAGAATAAAATAGCATATTGTGCTGAGGTTCTTGTTGAAAGACCATTATGTGGCTGTGAAGGAATGTTGAGGTAAAATCAGAGCCAGACAGACAAATTCACAAAAAATATGTATGTAGAAAGGGCATTTGATTTTACTTGCCATGGAATCTAACCACAAAGGTTATCAGAGAGACCGATGTAGGCAAAAAGTGCTCTGAAACAAGGTGTTCAGTCAAAAAAGTTGCTGCTTTCCAGAGACATGTATGGAGGAGAAACTGTGAAAACAGTGAAGTGACATGTTGCTGGTGTTCTATGTTTTAAAAAGCACATTGACACATGCTTGCTATAAAATAGTTCAATATGCATTTCTTATTCCTAGAACATCAGATTGATAGAATTCATATGAATCAGATTCCAATAGGGACTACACATAGAGACACACATGCACATGTACACTTCAGAAAATCTCTCTGATCCATCTCTGGTTCCTTGGAACATCTGAGGCAGAAAAACTTTTCCAGGGTTCTTTGTTGCCCTTTGTTGGCTCTTCATGGCAAGACCTCTGCATTGGATCCCCCACATTCATGTGGAACTGCTTATCTCAACTACAGACAGATTATTCTGCTGGGGTATAACAATTTGCATGACAGTACTAACAGGAATCAGAACATGGGCACAATTTACTGCAGTGTTTCCCTTTTAATGGCTTAATTATCTATTTTAAAACAGAGTTATATAGAGTTGAAATAAAATCAAATTTGTATTAATAGACTCTGAAATGAATATGCTTCTTTGTGGGGTTCACGATTAGTACATCACACTACTTCATTCCATAGATGTTTCTTTTGTATCTATTAGTATGCACAATAGATTAAACAGAATTTACTAGAATTTACTAGTTTATTGTAGCACATTTTAGTATTGAGATTGGCAGGAAATGTGCAAAAGACTATTTTATAGGGTCTTAGATATGATATAATTTAAAGGATAAAGGGTGAGTTTCCAGGGCAGAAACCTGAGAGGAATAGAGATAAATTCAAGAAAAAAAAAAGTCAATATTTCTCTTTAAAAACTGAGGTATTCCTGATATTTCAGAACTGTCTCCTGATATTTCAGGCCTGTCTGAAACTATCCATGAAGCTGGCAGCAGAGACCTCCCAAAGGAGAAGAAAATTTGGATGTTCTAGATGCTTTAGAGTGGAGCCAAGCTCTCTTTTACCCAGTTTGTATGGGTCAGGAATATTCTGAGCCAAGCACACTTACAGCCCTATCTACTAGCAGATACCCTGAGGCTGGCTTTTTCTGAGCAGTTTTAATGTTCTCAGACAAACTACAACAGTCAATAATGTAGGCAGACCAGGCGTGGCTTTCCCAGCCTTCACCCTGCTCTTAATTTTGCTGTGTATGTAAGGAGGTTATGTGTGGACATAATTTGCAATTCCACATTAAAGAATTTTTGGGCTCTGTGCCTGCTTTCCTTAAAACCTTAGGAAATTACTGGCTAAAAGAATATTATGGTAGTAATAAGAATAAAAGAATATTATGGTAGTAAGAAGAAAAATATTGAAACTGAGATTCCCTGTGCAACCTCAATTCAATCTTCTTCTGTGTCTCTGTTATTATACACCCTTATATTAATTATTTTTCCCACAGGAAAATGTGAAGTATGGATAGAGTTCTGAGGAAGACTAATAATTGTGTAGTGAAAGAGGCTTTGTCTTGTGATCTGTACTTTTGATGGAGGGGTGCATTAGAGAAAGAAAAAATGGTCTTTTGTTTCAGGCAATTGAATACAGAATTGTAAAATGTGGAATTGCAGCAGCTGAGTGCTGTGGGACGATTCTGTCCTTGCCTCCAGTACAAAATTCCTGTATAGTATTTGTCAAGGCATTTACCCATAGACTTTCAGACTTTTTACAAATTTGCCCTCAATTTTAAGGGAAGTTTTTTTGAGATGATGGTTTCTGATCTGCAAAGTGGTAAGTCATGAACTGAATTTGGAAGTAACAATACCTTGACTTTCCTTTTTTGAAAATTCAACTGTAAGGGTCAGATTTGTCACCTAAATTGAATAGAGAATGTGTCCTTTAATTTCTGCTCATCCATTTGGAGATAAATGATTCTTTCATTTTCTGAAGTGTTTGAGAAAAATTATTTACTGTTTGTGAGGCATGGCTGGTACTATAATATAATGAAATGCCCATGAAGAAATCAATACATCTCTTCAGAGCGGGGTTTGAATTCTTTCGTGAAGCCTAGAGCTGGGCACTGAATGCTGAACGTCAAAAGACACTTTCTGGTGTTGCTGATGACTGCTGTTAATGGCTGTTCTGTGCCTTGGATGAGACTACAGACTCATGGAAACACAGTATATAAAAATATTATTAAAGTTATTTCTTGACACATTGTCACAATGGCATTTAGTGACATTTTCTAATACTGAGTGCTTGACCTTAAGTTTTCTGATGCACCTTCTTTTGTATAAGCATTGATAGTCTCACTATCTTAACATAAAAATTAAACAGATCCTGAGGCATCTGAATAGTGCAACTCTTTTGCTTATGTGATCTCTTTTCAGAAGTAGCCCCAAAGGAGTAATTTCTTTCCATTGAACAAGCATTTGTTATTCAGAGATAGTCTGAGAACCTGATTTGATCATCACTGATGTCAGTGTTAAGTATCACATTTATTTTCAAAAGGTGATGGAGCTGACTGCTATGATGAGGCCCTCAGTTCACAGTTTAATTTTTTCTGAATGTATATAGTAATTATCTCAGACAAAGAAACATGCAGTCATAAGATGGCGACATTCATTTGCTGCCAATTTGAGTACAAAATCCAACAAATTCTCTGAAATTTATGTATTTTTCCATTGTTCTGTGATTTTGTAGCCGCCTGCAGTATCTGTTTAGATGTGCTTAGATTATGAGAGATAATTGAATGAAAGTGACAGGAGCAATGGGGTCTAAATGCAGAATTCTGAACGTAGAAACACTCTGCCCTTGCCCTATTGATCCAAATTGTGGCTTTGTCAAGCAGAAAGTGATTCAAGAAAATAAGAACACCTGACTTAACTGAATTTTAAGATAAAATGAAAGAGCAGGTGAGAAAACCTCCATCATTATGAAAACAATGCCATCCCTTGTATGTACACTACAGCTGTCTAAATCTTCAAATGAAGGTATTAACTGAGATCAAAGATATTCATACAAATGGAAAGGAAAGGCTAAAACTCAAAGTAATAAACCAGGTAACTATACTCATTGACAGCACAATGCTTTTCATTTAAATCAGCCATAGCACTAGTATCCTGTTTCTGAGGGACATAGCACCTTTCATTCAAAAGGATTTTTGAAATATCCAGAAAGGAATCATTTCAAGTGGTTGAACCACTGGAAGTCTGACATCAGGTTAGTAATGCAACCTGCAGCAGAGTGTCAGGTTGCCCTGATGTAGCCTTTTTTGAAACCCATCCTGTTCAGTGAGAAACAGAATGGATGAACTGCAGTGAAGGCTTGGGACTGGGACTCAGAAGATGCAGGTTCCCAAGCATTACTGCTGTGACCTTTGGCAGCTCTCCTAAATATCTCTCAGTGCCCAGCATTAGCACCTGTGTTTCCTTCTCTTATTCTGTGTTTTAGAGGTAAGAGAAAGCCTGTTCTCTTCACAATGAGGAAAAAATGGGATATAGAATCAACACGAAACTTCACTCCATTTAGCATTAAGAAGTGCTCAAACCACAAACTCCCTGATTTGCATAAGGTGGTCATTTTGAAGAGGAAAGTCAAACTAACAGTAGTCTCCAGTAAAAAGAAAGAAAAAGGAGAGAAAAAAGACAAAATTTTGCCTGATGGTCAATGATTATTTTAGTCTGTTCTCTAGTTCATGTGCAGTTAGATCTGCAGACAACACTCAACTTTTTGAAGGAGGAGGAAATGGTGGCTAACTGATTCAAAAGTGAATGGTACCATAAGCTGCATATCTTAATGTATGTACTTCAGAAGATAAGGATCAGAATTGACTGGTGCTTGACAAATCAGTTTGTTAATGCAAAGTATTTCTTATGTGTTGGATAGCCTTGCATTCATTTGATAATAAATTGATCCTATTTTCTATTTTTTAATTATTAAGAGTAATAGAGATGATAATGAGAAGTGTCAGACTGCACAACATGACTATTCTGACATTTGAATGTGTTTCAATAAAAGACACGTCTATGTGATTAATCTAGGGCAAATCCAAAGAAATGAGGCCTGGCTTCATAACTGGCATAGCCAATGTAATGTCTACCTAGGATTATCTGAATGCTAGGACACATGGCTCTCAGCATGCAGCCCATGTGCCTGAATGAGTCCTTGAGCACCATATGCCCTGCCCAAAGAAAATCAACTACCTCAAAGGGAGGTCCATGCAAAGCAAAACCTTGAGGTGTTTTGAAGATCCATGTCCTTTGGTACTTTGATCCCTGATTTGGGGCTGTAAAGAGGCATTCTGAGCTGAAATTTATTGTCTATACTCTGTGTAACTCCCTCCATCAGCTGCCTACATGGTTTCTTTAAAACTCATGGATTGGCCATTCCTTTCCTTAACATGCAGAAGACCAACAAATGACCTGACATATTTGTCCTTCTCAACTTGAAAACATTCAATTCCAGAATTCCTATCTGTTAGTAACTCTGGGGTGGATTTATCTTCTATATCTTTGTGAAGCAAGGCCAATCTGCTAATAAAGAATTCATGATTCATTGTAGTAATAGATGGCAGCAAGAGCGAGCATAGTTCTGTAGATTAATGACAAGATATTCCTCTGGAAGACAGGATACCTGCTGAAAAGATTGCTTATGGATATCACTCAGGGATTATTTGATAACAAGCAGAATTTATTATCTTATGGACAGTGTAGGAAACAAAGTAAGGGGATGGGGACTATCAGACTAAGGGCAGATCACTGTTTTGATGACTTGGTTAGCAGTAATGATGGGAATGGAGTGTTTTATCATCCAAGATGATTAAAAAGAGACAAAATAAGGCAAAAGGAAACTTATAACATAAACTTAAAAAATAAATCATTGTCTGGTCAGAAAGATGTTAGAAGTCACTTTGGCATTTACTTAATGTGAACCCATTATTTAGTGGAGGGAGTAGACATAGGTTAAAGATTAGTAAATTGTGTTCTCATGTAAACTTAAAGCCTACCTCCAACAGTAGCAGGTGCCCAAGGAGATTAGAAACAAGCTAAGAATGCTGTAATAACTCCCCAGAATATTTTCCTACCCACCAACAATTTGTGGGTCAGGACATCCCTTGTGAAAGATACCTTTTTCTTCATTTGTCTCAATCGAGATGTGTTTTGTTTGCTCACTTTTCCTGGAGCAGTTGGAGACTTTTATCTTGTCACTTCAAGTCCTACAACTTCACAGAGCTGTGAGCAGTGTGACCTTCTTGTTTGCTGTGAGCCTCTCTCCCTCATTTGAAACCTCATAGTTCTGTACTAGAAAAAGCAGTAAACAGTCATTCTCTATTCACTCTTGAGGTTTTGTAGTCCACTTCCATATCACTCCTTGGTCATGTCCAGTCTGAAAGTTTTTGTCTGCCTGGTTGTTTCCCATAGGAAAGTTGTTCAACAACTTTGAAGATCTTTTTTTTTCTTCTATGACCCTTTTTCATTTCAGTCTAATCTGAGCAGAGCTAGTTGTCTTTGATTGACTTTGATTCATCGGGAAAACAAAAATTAGCTGTTATTATTTGCTGCACATCTAAATATCTAAGAAGAAAGGAGTTCTACTCCCTTTTCCTGCCTTTTCACATAGGCATTCATCATTGTTGTAAGAAATAATTAGTTGCTTTCTAACCAGTAAAAAAAGAAAGTAAGCTGTTACTTACAACTACATCTCAGTCACCCATTCCAGAGGAAGGCAGCTGTTGCCAACAGTAAAATATCATAATTTACTTTTGCTTTGTTTCAAATTATGTATTTTACTTTATTGCAATAAAATTTCATAATCACCATAAAGTAAAAAAAATGAATACAGTAAAACAATGCACAATAAAAGAAAAATTTTTAAATCCTGAATACTTTTTTTCTGTAGTTCAGCAATAATGAAATTAACTTTTCTGATGTCCTTCTTGAAAGGCTGTAACCATCATTTTAAAGATTTTGCATCAGGATACCATACAAAAGGCCATGAACATCCTCCCTATGGCTTTTTTTTTTTTAATTCTTAAAAACATACTAACTCTCCTCCCGTACTTTAGGAATATATCAGGAGCACTGGGATGGTGGCTCTGGAGTGTCCATCATGCAGCCAGAGCTAAGGGCCATGAAAGCGAGTGGTGGTGGGATGTGGGATCATGTTGGGGTTTTTGATGCTCCTCTGCACTGCCTCTGAGAGGGCCAAGGGCCTAACTCACCCCCCAGTCTACACTCTGGGAAAGAGATGCTGAAACCTAGCGATGGTGAAGTTAGCAACAGAGAAGTTTGAACATAGTTCAGTGCCTGAGTTCCTTTTTGGATCTAACTCTCTCTTAGCATGTAGAGTGCAGGGTAACAGTTACCACATTCATCCACAGAAGCTTTGATGTATCTCTTGCATCCTGCTTAGCAAAGGAGGAGGAGGGGGAAGCTGCCTGGCCTTAAAGTTTTTTGAACTATCTCCATGTTTAACTCACTTTTTTGGTAAATGTTCCAGATATGAAGCATCACAAAAAAATACAAAGAACTGTATTATCTTAAGAGAAAGGATAAAAAAATTAAAATTTATTGTTTCAAAAAATTATAAATGTTGAAAATCAAAGAATAGATTTGGTTTTGAATAATGTTAATGTTCTTTTCCTCTGATATTGCTTTTAACTGTTGATATATCATGCCTCTGAGGAAAAGGTGATGTTGCAGCCGCTGTTAGTAATTATTAGATAAAGGTTGCAATTGTGTGCTTGCTTCCCTTCCCCCTCCACAAAAGGGTCTGATTGTTAAAACATCCTCTGAAGAAGCTGTTTCAAGCTTTTCTGCTTGCTAGACTTCATCTGTGGTGATTAGCAGCCTCTTTCCTTTGAAGATTTAGTGCAAGGAAACTATACTTCTGTGACCTTTCATTTATGTTCTGAACTCTCTGAAAATTCTTACTTGGCACAAAAGAAGAAATGCACATGCCAACCTGACAAAAGGAAAAGAGCTTTTTGAAATGGAAAGATATAAATCAGGAAGCAATTCCTTACCCTTGCCTACTTAGATATTCACTGTTTCTTTCTCTAGCCCAGGGAATATATTTATCTTTAGAAATTACCTTTCAGAGTTTGCCACACAGCTGAGCCTTGAGCATGACACAACAGAAATTTGTTTTCAGTTTGTGACTCTGACTTAGATGTGCTATACAGCCTGTCAAGTGACTGGTGACGAGTAATCAGCTCTAACATGCATCAAAAGATAGACTTTTAAATCTGAGTGAGTCACTGTCAGACTGCTAATCTGAACTGGGTGCTCTTTATAGGTATAGATTCATTTTTTCATAACATAGACAGTTAGAATAGACCAGTTGAGTTGCCTTGTGACAGTGCTTATTTATTCACATTAACCATGGAAGGACTCCAAGGTGACAGGGCCCTACTTAGCATTGGGCTTTTAAAAATAAACCTTTTGGTGAAGACTTCTACTTAAAATCTCTCTGGTTCTATCTGTAAAAATTATGATAGTACCTCTCTATTCTTTCTTTGCTTTTTCTTTTCAAATATGATATTTCTGGGGGGAAAATTAATGTTTTTTCATGTGAACTTGTGGTGTCTGCCATGGCTGGAGAGTGGAGGGGAGACACAGATTCAGACAGGGCTCTTGTTTACTGAAAAATACAAATAATAAGCCATGGCCTCAAACTTTAGTGGAAATAACATTCTCAAATATGATGCACGATAAAGACACTCACAGTATTGTTAAAGGGTACCAGGAAAGATCACAATGCTCCAGAAAACATTCCTGATGGCTGAGAAGAACCTTTGTAAACCTTAAAAGTTCATCAGTAAAATCTTTGTCACTTTGGTTTACTGAGCTCAGAAGGTTGACCTAACACCGATTGCATCACTGGAGAGTGGTTGTTGAAATTAGGTTTTTGATTTCCAGTATGCAATTATTGAAAATATGGGAACGAATTACCTGGAATGAGCTTACCTCTTGCCATAGGTAATCCATGTCCAGCTCTCTGAAAATACACTACCCCCTCTGATAGGTAAGTGAAGTTATTTAGTAATTATTTTCCTTTTGGTAGAGCTTTGTTCATGGCAAAATATTTACAAATAGCTACTTTGCTTTTCTAAGGTCTTGCTCATGTGCCATAAGATGACACATGTATTGAATCCCTTTCTGGTTGTTTTGTACAACTGTTAGTTAATAATTCTTCCTATAAATCTGTGTAACTTTTGCTTCCAATCTCCAGTGTTGGAACAAATTTAATTTTTCACAAGTTTTGTCAAAATGGTTTTATTTTGTTTCCTCCGTGGTGGTTTCTAAATAGTTCACAACTGCCAAGTGATATGTCTGTTACTATCTAGATTTTCTCTTACAGATAGTGGACTACTACAGTTAATGAGTTTTCTTTGACATTATTCCTAAATGGATAAATTATATAAATTAATTCCATCTGACTCCTCTCATCTAAGCGAGAACATAAGGCATTATGTGAAGTATTTCTAGACAATTAAAAGAGTGAAGCTACTGAAGTTCACATGCTTCTGCTGTTTGCCTCCATTATAGAACTGAGTTTAACTGGTCCAGACCAGTACTTAGCAGTACTAGTGCATGAGAACATGCTGAGTTGGATAGTGTGGTTTGATAGATAATATACCTTCCTCTCAACAACAGACACTGTCCTTTGTCTCCTAAAACTTCACTCTCGAAAAATACAATACTGTGGAATGATAATTCCATGGGAGGAAATGCTTACTTCTGATGTTGCAGCTGATGCAGAAACAGTCATTCTGACAAAAGAAGAGGTCTGAGAAAATCATTCCACCTGTTAAGGTGAAATAAGCTTTTTTAAAAAGCAAAACACAAACCCAAGAGATTGGACTAGGAGAAAAAGAGCCTGGGAGGGAAATTAACACTCATGTTCAGAAGTACAGGGCATAGAAAGGAAAGGAGCAAAGAGAATGAGCTAAAGAGAGAGCAGGACATGAAAATTGCTGTGCAAATATTTGAAAAGCTTCTCAGAGGGAAGACATAGAAAATAAAAATACAAATGAGTAAATGAGAGTGAATCGTATGTTCTGAGGTAGAGATCATAGTTTCATGCAACATGATGAAACCTTTTATTTATAAAAATGCAGTCTGCCATCACTTAATTAAGTCTGAGCTGATTCCACTGACATCATTAGCTTTCCATGTAAAAATTTTCAAATTAAAAAAAGTCAGAAAAGTTAGATGACTCCCCTGAAATTCATGGTGTATGCTGCGATATAAACTGAGAGCAGAATTAAGTGAAGTAAGTTGAGTCAATGCCAGTAGTAATAATTTTCTGTGCTACGTTATTTTGGGATTAGTCCCATAAAGACATGACGTTTGTTCAAACCTTACTTTGTGATGTTACTTTCATCACCCTAAGAGGTATATTTTAAAAAAACCTCATAAAAATACAAAAAATAAACCTAAGTCTGACAATTTCTGTTAATTATGTTGGGAAAGCAATATAATATGCATTTAATAGATAAACATTTATGAATCAATTCTTACTCAACTAGTTACATACACTCATCTTTTAAGATATAAGCTACTTTTTTCTTCACATTTTTTAAAAATACTACTCATAAAAGGTTTTCATGTGTACTTTTCCCATATTTTTCTTTTGGGATCAACAGTGCCCTGAGGGTTCCTGTGCTCAATTTGTTATTCTTGATGGAGGTTGCTGCAGGTCCTGGAGACCATCCCTCTGAAGTGGGAACAAAGGCAACGCTTGAGCATATCCTTGAAAGAAAACAGTGGGAAAGAAAATTCCAGGCTCTTGGACTGGAGTGAGAGGCTGGAGTGTAGGAAGAGTGTAAACTTCTTTTTATACTCTTTGATACACAGAACTGAGATGGATAAAGAGCAGCTATTGTCCCACAGATGTACTCTGAGCTAAGCCTTTATCAATCCAATCATCATTGCATTAATTAAGTCAGATAGAGACTACCCTGAAAAAAAGTGACATAAGTCACTTTTCCCAGCTCCCTAATAATTTCCTTCCTTGGTTTACTATTAGATGCCAAAAGTTCAGAGGATTTGGCAGACTGATGCTATCATGTGGCAACCCCCTTTGGTGCACAGTAGATACGTTGTGGGTTTACATTGTGTATGTCCTTTCCACATGCTTGAACTAGAGGACTCTTTTTATCTTATACAATGCTGAAGCATTGCCACAAAACTGCAGCTGGAGCTCTGAAGGACAGCATCGGCTTGAAGGCCAGCTGTCAGAGCAACTTTATTGGACAACAAGGTAAGATTTTATAAAGAAAGGAACTAAAAAAGGCAACAAGCACAGCAGACTTTTTTCTTCCACTTCAAAAGTGGAGTTTTCAAGTGGGGTTGCAGATTTCACTTATTAGTGGGCTGTAGTGCTTTGCCAATGGCAAGCACCTTTAATACCTCCAATGTGATGATTTAAAATTCTGTTTAGAATATGTCAGATTCTATTATTGTAAGAGAAGATGAAATCAGCTGCTCTCCAGACCCTGCTTGAAGGGATGATTTGACTATTTGCAGCAAAATGACAAATCATATCCATTAACTCTAAAATCTTTGAGTGAAGGATCTTCAATCTTACAGTACATCTATTAAAAAAACCACAAAGGAAAGCATTAGGAAAATGGCAAAAACTATTCTTATGTTTAGTAATAGAAGTACTTAAAAATCTCAGGGCACCAGGGTGTATAAATCCTTTTCTGAAAGACTGTGTATTTATACTTTAAATGAGGTTGGTAGACAAATCCATCTGTGGGCATGGGTAGATTCTTATTTATTCTATTGTTATCTAGAGAACAAGATACTTTGTGTCAGAAGCAATTTCATGTATGATGGGAATTCTCTATTTTCCTCTGAACAGTTATTAGGAATCTAATCTTTCTTAAGATTAAAAATAAACTTGTTTGCAGCTTTGTTATACTGAAAGAGGATTTTTGATAAAGTAATTTTTAGCTAAATTAAAGACTTTCTAATCCTTACTGTGTCCTTAAATCTTTTCACTCTTGTTCTCATTCTACCTGAGTAAATTCAATTTCCTGTAGGCATGAAATCTACTCATGAGGAGGCTGTAACGCAGTCAGGCAATTGCATTCAGCATTTCTCCTCAGTTTCACTCTGTCTGGAAGAAACAGCTACTAAAGACAGACTGCAAACCTGAATAGAGGCTGAAGGTGTACAAAGTCAGATTTTAAGGTGAAAAGCCTAAATTAAAATATAATGCTGTAATAAAAATTATAATTTGATGTTAAAAATAACTTCTGAACACTCCCAGTGATTGAATCAATTTGACTCGGCAAAAATTTCAGTGTCATGAGCAAGCATTTGACCCTGGCAAATATTTCTGCAATATTAGTATGTCAGATCTATTTTTTGACATCCCATAGAACTCAACTGTATCCCTACAAATGTTCCATAAGAAAATACCTAAGTGGGTAAATACTGAACAGGCTTAATCCTTCTGGATTTTTTCCTGAATCCTGTTTATACTGAGGATACATAGAACTTCTTGCTGTACAAACTTTTACAAAATATTCACTTTTAAATTCTGTCACAGCTAAAATATGGTCAAATTTTATGAGTGTTTCTCTTTTTCATTTAAATAAAAATTATTTTGAGAGCCCATGCCCACAATGTAGTGGTAGGCTTCAACTCTCTCTGGAGTTGAGGGAAGTCTCACTTTGAAGGAGTGGAGTCAGAATAACTGAACATAAACTCTGGAAGGACAGTCTGAGAAGATGATGGGGTGGACTTTAACCTTCATTAAACTAGTGTTGTCCTTTATAGAGTCGTGACTGAGATCAGAATCTGACCTGCAGATAAAGGAAATCGTTGTCTCTCATGGAGCTGCTAGGCTACAGGGAGGTTCTTAACACTGGCAATAGAAGGAAAGAGGCCAAGAAAAAGTGTAGCTGCTGCGATTAAAAAGATTTAAGAAAGGGCTAGAAGAGCCTGTGGGGTAGAGAGATGTCAAGATAAAGCTAAAATGTGCTCCAGTGTTTCCTTTTATAATACAAGGTAATGGGGGTCTAGAGTCTGACTGAAAACGTGCCTGAAGAAGCTAGACCTGAATCCCTTATTTTCACACAGTAGCAGAGGATCCTACTCAAGAAGGAAAACTCTATGGGCTTTACTTTGTTCTCCTTAGTTACAATAACATAGATTCAAAGTGTAATGTGACCCTTCTCCTCACACCTAGCAGCATCTTTTTTTTTGTGGTTGAAGTGAAAGTGGATTTTCTTCTTTTGCTTCCTAGAGAGGTTTCTAGAGTAGCTTCCAAGGTGATGAAAGAAATGCAGATTGCTATTCACAGAAAAGCCAAAGAACATCAGGGTAACACCTACAGAATACTGAACCACCAGAATGCCAAAAAAAAAACGCTGAAGGAGATCTGGAGACACTTTTCAAAGGGAAGTGATCATCTTTATTTTTCTTCTGCTTTAGCAAAAGAAAGAGCTTAAAACTGCAGGCTTCTGCACTCCCTTCTCTTCAATTCACTCTAAGGCTCCCAGTCTTGTGGTTAACCTAGACACACTGTAGGTAGGGAGGTCCAGGATGGCAGGGAGTATGATGTAAACCAGTATGATGTATTCAACAATTGTGGACCATACTGGGAAAAAAAATAGGAGAATTAGTTAAAATACAATGGAGGCTTAAGGAGACTGGTAAGAACTGTGAGTGCATGACCCAAATTGCTCCTTTGCTTGGCCTGAGTCAACAGCAGAAATCACATTTTATATTTTCAGCCATTAACAGATGCCAGTTGAGATTTTCTCATAGAAAAATTTTAGTTCACCTTTAAAAAAAGTTAAACATAGAGAACTGCATTATGAAAGTCAAGAAAAAGGCCACAAAATAGTAGAACTTTTTCTCTGTGAAGTGTGCTGTAGCAGATAAATAGGTGAGTATCTATCTGAGTATCTATCAAAGCCCTTCAAAGACCCCAGAATAAAGAGCTGGCCTAAGCAATTTCTGTAAATTGAAATTCTCTTGTATAAAGATCTGACTTGCCATCTGACTACAGAAGCTTAACCAGAAAAAAGTAGATTCTGATGTTTATATTGTGTGATATCTCTTTCAGTTCACCATGAATTTGTTCTCATTTTTTACTTTCAGTGCAAGCTCAGACAGTAATATGAAACATATTGAGGGCAAAACCTGCATGAATTGAACAAGCATAGGAGCTATCTAGAAACTTGAAGCCCTGAATTAAAATCAAGTTCAGTATAGCATATATAATTTCCTTGATTTATTTGAACTTTATTATTGTTATTGTTAGTATAGCTTTTTTGAAAGGTTAACTGTATGCTTGCTAATGCAAAAAAAGGAAATTGAATATTAGTGAGTGATGTGACACTAATAGCACACTTCCTAATTATTTCCCAATGTCATGTTGTTTCAATATTTGAAATAGTTATTATTTATGTGTCTTTGGAAAGGATGTACTTCATCAATACTGCAGATATTGAACTAATGTTGTGTTTTGCTGGCAGTAACCACCAAATTTTCCAAGGATGCTCGCTGGTAATTGCAACATTGTGTATTCTGGCATCTCATTCACCAAGCCAATGTTTTCAAAATGCCAAATTACAGCAATGTGGAGGCAAAATATCCACTAATCACCTATTTATAGAAACATTAACACAGAAATAATTGGAAACAGGGATTTTCTGAACCTGAATGGTAGAAGAAAGGGTCCAGAGTCTTGTGTGTTGGAGTAATGGAGTTTGGGAAGAAACTGTGGGAAACAGACCCAGCAGCTGTGGACGAAATAAAGGAGATGGAGGAGAGAGAGAAGGACTGGAGAAGGAATTTCTCAGAGCAAAGCCAGAAGTAAGATGGTTGGAATAGTAGAAAATGACTGGGAGACTAGGCACTGTTCTTCAGTCAGCCCTTCAATAAGATGGTCCCAATAAAGCCCCTCCTGAAGGTCACGAGTAGGTAGGCCCAGGAGATTTCCAGCCAAACCAAGTCTCCCTCAAATTGTTGACCTGAAAGGTGACTGTAGGTCACAGGTATGTTCCAGAGTGATCTTCAGGATGAGTCCTTCTTGTTCATTTTGTGTCAAAATCCAGTCTGTTCCCTTTGAATTCACTGGGACATTTCTGCCTTTGGGTTTTGAAAACACTGGGTAAAAACAGCAATTGCTTTCGATTTGTTTCCTCTGGCCCTGTTAGGCACAGAGATATCCAAAAGGAGAATATTTTGTTTTGTGATCTTGTCAGAGCTGCTCCCTTGGGTCCTCCTCAGCCTTCTCTTCACAGCTGGCCTTGATTGCCCATCTAGGAGGGGAGAACTTGTGGAGTATGGTGACCAATGGCACATAGAGCAAAACACATGCATAGCCATGTCATTCCTCTGTGTAACCTCCCTAAAAAAAAAAAAAGTAATAATCTGTGTACCAGTAAAGGTCAAATCCTGGCCTTGCTGAAAAGACAAAATCCCTGGTAAATTCATGGAGCCAGAATTTTTCATCCTTATGTTCTCTTATGGGTGAATTATGTAAGGACAATTAATTTACTACCATAAAGTTCAGAGTAGGTCTTAGAGTGATACAATTTAAAATTAATAAAAGAAAGGGATAGAAATTCTTCTTTTTTTTTTTTCTTCGTTCTTCCATTTTTTAACTGATCTGGCAATTTAATAAACCAGATAATTTTGATTTAAGAAAATAATCTGTTTTGAATAACAACTCATGTAATTTTTAATAATAAATAGTATAATTTACCATCTGAAGACACTAAAACTATACTGTCACATAGAATGACACGAACATCCGAAGTCTAGAAACTGTTAGCATGCAAAGTTGTCTTTATAAAAGTATTTTTTCATATTTGCCTAGAATTTAAGAATATGTAATACTCATCTGTGGAACAATGAAGAATTTAGTTAACAATTTGTGTCAAATTGGAACAGTGTACATACAAAAAACTTGCTCACTCAGTCACTAGTAACTACAAGCAACCACTTTTAGAAACCGGCGTTTCAGTTATACTTGGAGTTTAAAGCTTGAAAACTGTTCCAGGCATTTTATCTGCAATGCCATTCTTTGCTAATAGTTTGGCTCTGGTTTGCTGTAGTAGATCTGCTCAGGGTGAAAAACTGATTTGCACTGATTTACATTACCTGTAGTATACATGAAGCAAGGGAGTGCTGAATGTGAACAGCTTTGAGCAGAATCAAGTTAGTATCTGAAAGCAGACTAGGGTGAAATGTAAGGAAACTTTTATTACTGTGTGCAGCATATTTTGCCATTTTATTGTAGTCAGCTGTATATCCTTTTTTATTTTTCTATGAAAAATTTGGTAAAAAATACAAATAGAGAAGACTATCTCCCATTAAAACAATAAGGCCTTAGAACACAATAATTAAAAGAAACCTGAGAGCATAAAAAAGTTAAAAGGAAAGTTGGCAGGGTAGGTCAAACATTGTTGCATCTTGCTTCGTGTAAAAGATCTGTGTCCTGTTCAGTGAGAGCTCCTGTCTTTCAAGTTAAAGCCCTCTGTTATCCTATCCCTCATGCAGGTTTTGGTTCATAACCAAACTCTTAGGACACTGGCAAACATTAACAATATATAATCTCTTGTTATCAATAGCACTTGCTAGCAAATGATACATATATTACATGTATTTCTTTGCAGTATGTACATGAATATCAAACCACTGAAACTAGTGAAAACCTCAAGAAGAGCTGCACGTCTGACTTGCAAGAGACAATCAATTGCTTCTGCCATGCCATCACATCCTGTGCTTTAAAATCCATTTCAGAAGGGTTGTTTCTTCCACAAAAATGCCATGTTAACATTGACAGCAAGAAACAGAAATGCTAGTGATATCCTTTTGGCTCACCTTTTCTGTATCTTCTGAAGACAATAAACTCTTGCAGAAGAAGCATAAATGGTGTTCGTGGCCTTCTTTAAATATGCTGTTAAAGATTAATAATTTCAGATAAGAGCAGAAGAGAATCTAATTCTGTCATAGGAGTGAAAGATTGAGCTGGCAAAACTGAATGACACGACAGTTGTGAAGTAACTGTGTTTCAGTAAGCACCATGAAAATAAACTGGTCTCAGGAAGTACTAAGTGCTCTTTCCATAAATTAGGACTGTTAGACTACATAATAAGCTAACTTACTTTAGACCAGCAATAAAAAGAGACCAGACTCTAGAATAAATCAAAATAATACTAGCGGAACTGAAACTGATGTCACCAGAAGTAGAGCTGCCTGCACTTCCTAGAAACTGCAGAGATGTGTGAAGGCTGGCGATAAGAAGGACAATTTCTTGGAAATGGCAACAGTAAAGAGAGCTACAGCCAAGGGTGGATAGATTTTGTAACCTATCAGAAACGGGACTCTGCTCCGTCCCCTGATTTTCTTTGCAAACTGCAATGGATCAAAGTCTCTGCTGCACTGTAGCTTCACTCAACCAGAAACATGAGGGTCACTTTTATGCCAGTACAAGTCCCAACCACTGCAGAGCCAAGAGCTGCTCTATAGCCTGACAACTTCCAAAAGCTTTTCAGGAGCAAGGCTGGCTGCAGAAAAACAGGCCTCCGTCTCTGTGGAACAATGTGGGTCCAGCTATGTGACTGAGATTTGGTAACCTAGATACAGTTCAGAAAGGGCATCGATGTTTCAGAGCATCCAGACAGCTCTACTACATTAAAGTATTGCATTAGAGAATGAGTGATCACAGAAGAAAAAGGGAAGGAAACAGGACTGCCTTCTACACATACGTACATCTTCTATCAAAAAAGACAAACCCATTTTTGTTTATTTCTGCAGAGCTTGTTTCCATACTTTTTTCACTACACCTTTAAATATTCTATGCCTTTCAAGCACTTTCACCTAAAGGGTTAAAAAATATTTTCACTTTTCTGCTGTAACTTAATTAGCATGTACATGTTGCCTTGACAGCCATGAAGAATGAATTCTGATTATCCTTAGAACAGGTACAGCACAATCAGAAATGCTACATTTTTTTTTCCGCATTGCTGTAGCAATAAATTTCATCTACTGCTGAAACAGAGTACTTATAGGAGCAAAAGGACAGTTTAATCTCCATGTTCATTCAGTTTTTGGCCTCTGTAAAGAGACTGCCAAAAAAGTTGCCAATTAGTGTTAATTGTGGAGGAGGTTTTTGTGATGTGTGATGTGCACCCTTCTTCACTGAAAATTGGATTACAACCATCAAACTCATTTTCTATGCTGCCGATATATTTTATTCAGGTCACCAGCATTTCTGCAGTTAGCCTTTTTAAAAGTCGTGCCTGATCAGACACAAAGAGAACAGAGGTCGAAAACTAATCGTTTTATCTAACTCTCTTTTCTCTCAATGTGTTAGATTTGTTTGAGGGGTTATGGTAGTTGAATTTTCTTAACCACAATACACAAAAAAAAAATAAGACTTCAAGAGTCTTTTGGTTCTCATGTGGTTACGTAATAATACATTAATATAAAGGATTTCCATTTTTAGACATCAGACCCCTGACAGATGTTTTTGGATCTAGTTGCATTCAGTTAGTCTTCATTATTATGGCACACTTTGATCTGGAGAATTCCTTGTCTGTGATCAAATGTAAAATGAATTTAGTTTCATTCCCTTTCATCTCATGTGAGCAAGACGTGTGAACCATTTACTTAGCCCTGCAACTCTGTATGATGAGTATTGTGTTTTTCACTGGTTCCTGGTGAGATTTTTTTCTTTTTCTGGTAGATGAACCAGCTCCTTTATATGATCTCACAAAAGACACAGGCAGAATGTCACTTCAGATTTGTCAAGAGCAAGCCCCACAATCTCTTTAACAACTGATGTTATACAATGTCTTGCAGGAGTTTTTTATCAAACTGATGTTAATTAGCCCAGAAAAAAAGGATAGCAATTAAGGCATCAAAACTGTCTTCAGAAAATTAGAAAGGTTTTACTCAACCTCGGAGAGGTAGATATTATGAAGGCTAACATGATAAAAGACCCCTTAACTCATCTCCTAAAGACTAAGCATTGTAGTAATCAGACAAGAAAGATTGCCCTTGTTTAAGAGTCTTTGCCACTATTAAGGCTCCACAGAGTGTGCTGAAAGAGTTTTTCAGTAATATTAGTTTCTTTGTTTTCAGAGGTTTACACCATGTCATTTTCATAGCTGTGGGCATTTACTATTCCTATATGTTGTTATTACAAGGAATATGGAAAACTCTTCCCCTCACATTTTTACCATCAGTAGTTTAAAATAAAGTGTTACTATATGTATTGAACATTTTGTCAACCATTTAAGTTGGGAATTCTCAATTTGCCCATAATATTTTCTTTAACCTACTAGAAAAACTAATGTTCATAGAAGCTTTGCAGAACAGGTTCTTACATGCTTATTTTGTACATATGATTTTCGTTACCTATTTATTTGCAAACTACTTTACAACTGGCTCTTATGCCTTATGCCAACATCTTTAAAAGTGAGATACTATCATGCACGACAATCCCCGAAGCAGGTAAGAGTGCATGTAAATTCAGTGATTTAATTAGCCCCTTACACAACATAAGGGGTACCTCCTTGGCACTTGCAGGAGAGACATTTTTAGACAGAATATGATAGTTTTAAATTTGTGGTCCTAGGTGCTATGAGCAATGCAGCTTCAGCTGAGATTCATCTCAGTAGCCAAAACTGAGCCTGGCACTGTGTGACACCTCTGTCATTGTGGATTTCCCTGGGGAGTTTGGTTATGTTCTTTCCAGATTTGTTTTGCTTACAAGGTCCCCAGCATCCTCCAGCATGGGATGTCAGTCCAGTCCTCAACTCCTCAGTGCTACTGAGCACTACTGTGCCACACCTGTTGAGCATTGATGGCATGAGTAAAGGCCCCCACATCTGCCCATTCCCAGGAACCCTCATGCCCCTGGTTCATGCTCACAGGGTGTCTGAATCCCCATCTGACCTGGAACTCTTAAACTGAGGTTTAGATGACCCTGATTGGAATTGCATTTTGCTCTTCTAGGATTGAGATATGGCAATATGCCAAATATCGTACCAAAATGGAGCATAATTTCAACTTTAAGGTACATTTTTTACCCAAATTATTAACCTATAACTTAGAAATATCAAATAAAAAGGCTGACATTCTTGCTAACAGCAGCAGTTATTTAATAAGACTGGATGTGGCACTTAGTGCCATGGTTTAGTAACCACAACGGTAGTGGATCAAGGTTGGACTTGATCTCAGAGGTCCCTTCCAACCCGGCTGATTCTATGATTCTATGTAGAATGTTTTAGCTTTAATCCCAACCCATGTTTATGATATCATTGCTTGTTTTTATTGTCAGTTTAGCGCATTTGAAATACTTATTCAAAGAAAGCTACTCTAATGCCACATTATATTGCAGGTTAGGAAGCAGAAGCAAAGTTTATTGAATTCTTGGAAAGGCCAGTGAAATCAATAATTGCTGAATTGACCCAGTAGAAAAAGCCTGTGGAAGGCTAAATTCATCTTTTCAGCTCCACTTATGTCTGTGTTGGGGCTGCTTCTGGAAGAACAGAGAAATTGCTGGCCAGTCTTTTAGAGTGAAAAGATTTAAAAAGCCAGTGTCACAGCTGGCTGGACTGCACAAGGAGAGGCCAGTGGTGCATTGTGGGGCTGAAGAAGCAGTTTCTGTAAATACATTACTAAATAGCAGAAGGGGAGTCTCGTTTCACAAGTAGAAAGACAAAAATATTATAAGCTATCTATTACTATCCTTTTGTTTGCTTGGAAAAATTGATGATTGGAAAGTGCAAACAAACTTCCAGTCTAAGTGAGAAGAGACAGTAAGTATGGAGAATTGAAAATCTGCTGTTTCTCAGAACAGATGGTTAAAAGTACAATGTGAAGGAGCTGATAAAATAACTGTTTTATCTGCCATGGTCCAAGAGAGCACACACAGTGTATTGTTGTTGCTCAGACGACATGGACATTTGTCAAGCCGTGGTAGCTGAGTTCCTTGCAAATGCATGGGTTTCCAGTATCTGTCCAAGGCAAAGCTGTATTTTTGCTTTCTTACTACTTTGTAAAACTTTCTTCAGTTTTGTCAGGAATTCAACTCAGTGAATCTTTCTCCCCAAGGTAAGGTTTTGACAGGGATGCTGAACAACACACGTAGGGTAGTATGCAGCTATTACTGATGCCAATACTTAAACATAAAGGTATAAAAAGATACATGTGGTATGTATGACCTGAAGCTCTTATTAGCACAGGATTGAAATACCTTTCAGAAGCCCTTTTTTACTTCAGTTATGGGAGCTGGTATAAATCCCAGCTTACACTGGTAAAATCTTAATGTCACCCAACCTTAATCTTATTTCAAATGTATCGTTGCCCTTTTAGCCATTTTCTGTTGGAATGCAAATTCTCTATGTCCAACATATTCCATCGTTTCTATTTGCTTTCTGATTGGCTGAAAAGCCTTGGCTGAATTTATTCTTCAAAATTTTTCTGTCTCTAAAATGGTGTTTACAAGTAATTAATATTAATAGTAATATTGGTTCTATAATGCCTCTGGATGGCAGTAAAGAGGCTGATGTTAGAGGGATTTTTTCACATGGGATATTTGTATGCCACATTGTGCTGAACACTACGTCAAGCACTTTGAATTCCCAAATGCTGAAGTTCTGGCATAATAGGAAGGCAGAGAATCTTAGTCTGAAACTTAAATGTTCCAGTCTTCAAGAAACATTTCTGACCTCAATTTTCTCTCAATAAATCACAACCTTTCTGGCTTGCACACAATTCCATAGGTTATGGCCAAATAATGTAATGCCACTTGAAATCACTTAAATGTCATGCATGCTTTCTACAGCAGTACACATACAGAATAAATTGACACAGTCTGAAAATTAGCCCCTGAAATGGCAGTTATGCCTGCTACAACTTATTGCTTAGGTAACTTAAGGGGTAGTTGAACCATCAAATTAATGGTCCAAAAGATACAATCACTTAAGTTAAAAGTGAATTCTGCATTTTGAGTAGCATTACATCCTGGAGAAATGAATACACAAAGGCTACTTTGCAGCTGTGGAAAAGATTGCAAATAGTTTTGTTCTGCCAGTAACTGCCAGCCAGAAAGGGCATGCAGTGTTATGGGCTGCTGTTCTGTATGGCCATAGTGAAATTTTTTGTGCATAACAATAAAGCGTTATGCTTGTAGACAAATTTCATTCAAAGTAGTAGGGCCCACAGAGAGCCCATAGTTCCACCACATAAAGGGTGATAACAAGAACTGTGAGTCAGGCAGACAAGGAGCCTTTTGGTTCCCATGAGCATATCAGAATTAGTTTGCTATTTTCTTTCAGTTGCAGGATGTTGGGATTTCCCCTTCCTTGCATATAGGGGGAAGAAGGAAGTTCAGTGATTGTCAAATGTTATCAATGCAACTAAGGAGACCCCCAGAGAGTGGCAGGGCTGTTGTTTTGAGCCTAGAATGAGTG
Organism: Neopelma chrysocephalum; assembly: GCF_003984885.1. Taxonomy (NCBI): domain Eukaryota; kingdom Metazoa; phylum Chordata; class Aves; order Passeriformes; family Pipridae; genus Neopelma; species Neopelma chrysocephalum. The sequence continues at coordinate 3,872,162 of NW_020897719.1, forward strand.
ATATGTGCTACTTCTTTAGAGATGCCCTCAAGAGACAGTGTCAAAGGCCTCCTGAGCACCCTGTTGAGCTTAAAGAGAGAGTTGTAGCAGGCAGGCGTGTTATATTTCTGTGTTATACATCTCTAACAGCAAATCTCCCTTCCCAAAGGAAGAGGTGATGTGTCAGTTACTACCAGTGAGTAATCATCCGATGGCATCAGCCATCCATGCCTCCACTGTACTGCACAGTGTAGGGATCCCAAAGGCAGTTTACAATCTTGCTTAGTGTCAGTATTGAAGCTACTTCTAACCAGAAGTGTTTGTCACCTTCCTGGAGAGCTGGAATTCATCCAAAGAGCACATCTCAGAAAACTCTCAAATTTGGTACAATTCATATGCAGAACTAGGCCCGTCTTCTACTAAGAATTACAGCTAGGCAATCCTTCATTTCTTCTGTCAGTTGACTTTGAGAGAGCTTGCCTTTTAATAAAAAACAAAATCAGACTAGGGAGGAATACTTGTAAACTAAAGAAATTCTCTGACAATCATTTTTGCAAATCTGTTTATGTTACTGTGTAATCCCCAGCAGCCATTCTTCAGAATCTTGGTAAGAAGGTCCTATGGAAGAAGGCTATTGTCCCCATATTCTTTGGGTCTGGGCTGGTTTCAACTGTGATATACATGTGTATGTAGTCACACATAAAACTGTTTTTCCAGTTGGGATATTTTTAATGGGATATAGTAAGCAGGTTTTCTATAGTCACCTGAGAAAAATTGCTCATTAGTTGTCAGCGTGTGCTGACTTTTTTACATAAAAATTACTTTTTTACGTAAAAATTGCGAGTGACTCAAATGCATGCAAATGTTTTCAGTATTGCAACTTCCTGACTTTATTTGCTGTTACTGGTTCCTTCTGCAAATATTGCCAAGATATCTCCTAAGTGCTGTTGGAGTGGGATCATTAACTTCCATTCAGTGTAATATTCTGTGGCTATTCCATTTGATTTTTCTGCTGCCACAATGTCAAGTTGTCTTTTATATTGATGCCTCATGACAAGAAGGGGAAAAATAAGCATCTGCCAGTGTCGTCTTGTTAGTCAGTTAAAATAATGGTATAGGAAAGGTGGGACAAGATATCTCATGTTTATAGAGATGAGTTTGTTTTTACTATTGCTGTTAAAAAGGTGGAAGTTCTACCAGAACTCCAAGTATTTGTCTATTTTCCCAATGTTTTAGCCTACTGCATTTCAGACCTCAGCTTTTCAGAGCCTCTTAAGGTTTTCCCTTTCCTTATGGAAGCGGGTACTTGGGTAAAGTAACAGCTACTCAGGAAAGAGAGGCTTCAGGGTCACGTAATTGCAGCCTTCCAGTACCTGAAGGGAGCCTACAAGAAAGAGGGAGAGAGACTATTTACAGGAGCATGCAGTGACAGGACAAAGGGGAATGGCTTCAAACTGAGAGTAGGTTTAGATTAGATATGAGGAGAAAATTCTTTACTGTGAGGGTGGTGAGGCAGTGGAACAAGTTGCCCAGAGAAGTTATGGTGCCACATCCCTGGAAGTGGTCAAGGCCAGGTTAGATGGGGCTCTGAGGAACCTGGACTAGTGAAAGGTGTTCCTGCCCATGGCAGGGGGACCTTAAAGATGATCTTCAAGGCCCCTTTCAACCCAAGGCCTTCTATGATTCTATGATTCTATGATTACATAATTCAATGATCTTCCAGGACTGGAAACCCATATTTATTCTGAAAGTCACTAAATAAAGAACAACATCCCAGGGCCTGATAACTGAAGAACACTTCTTTTACGTATGCCTATTTCTAGGCAAACAGAAGTGCACTGTTATTCCGGAAAGAAAAAAAAAAATCACACTATGATCCCTCTGTGTGTCTAGCAAGCATGACAATTAAACTAGTAATGGGTATTTTTCAACAGAAACACTTCAGGATTAAAAAAGCTGTCTTGCTACAGTTTTTATCTTCCACATTTGGAAGAAAAATGGAAAATGCAACTAACTTTGTGCCCATCATACTGGAGCACAGAATTACAATCATTAAAATCAGGGCTTTGGATCTCTCTCAAGCACATTCCTCTCCATAGCACATGCCTCACATAACCTCTGGCGCATTCAAAGAGGGGTGTGAAAGTGGTCTTGCTCAGGCTGGAAGTACAAACTAGTATAGCTCTCTAAAGAATGTAAAGTCACATACTTCACTCTCTCTTCACTTTAACACCATTTCTGAGATCTGTGCACATTGTGGTAAGTGATATAATAACAAGGTGTTGATGATTTAGCTAAAGACATTTGTGGGAAAGGTATGTTCATCTTATGTTCAAACAAAGTCTCCAACTATGTGAACAGCATTTTCTTACGGGCCACATAGGATACAAATTGTAAAGCTTCAAACTGAGAGTTTAAATTGTTTGAAGTTCTGGACAAAGATCAAATACAAAAGCATGTTGCATTTAAAGTGTAAGACTTTAAACTGACAGTTTAAGATGTGAAGTCCTCATATCTGGACATGTTTCATGGCTCTGCTACGGGTTTCTTGAGTGAAGTTAAGCGAGTCATTTAAATCATAACGTGTCACAGTGTTTTGATCTCAGAAAGGAGGATAATGACAACTGTTCATCAGGCTGATTAATTTCACTGAAGCATCTTGGAACCTCTGGATGGAACTTGATATATAAATATGCAGTATTATTACTGTTGTAACTGGGTAATTTATTTATTCTCAGGGGATTACTACAGTTATAGTTTAGATACTGCTTTATACCTTAAGTCTTTGTTTGCAGTGGCTTTTCTTGACTATCTTGGACTACAAACTTTATCTACCTAAACATAAAAGTTTGAAGGAAAGCCATTCAGCTGTTATCAGGATATTTTTTTGAGAAAAAAAATTCTTTCAGCTGTTGGAGAAACTGAGCAGGAGTATTTGGCATCTGGCTTCTAGTATGCATATGCAGTAATTTCCACCATGAACTACTGCTTTGTTAAAAATAGTTTAGGATCCAAATTCAGTAATGTTTTTCATAAGGAAGAAGCATATTCTTCTTACTTAAGAGGGCAGAAAATATAATTCACACATACATTTGAATAACTAAAAATACATGGGCACCTGCTATGGGAGTATATTAAAAACTCAGAGGTAATAGTGAAGTAAGTCAGGTACAAATAAGACGTTAAATCTTTTATACAGTGGCTTTCAAATGGCAGACATTGCAAGAGCCAGAAGTTCTAAATCTTCATCCTCTGTCTGCCTCCCTTAAGATTTTCCTAAGAGGGTGAGTATCTCTCAACCTATGGATGTCTTGGCAGTATACTGTTTTTGCTTCAACTTTCTAGAAGTGGAAAGGAAGCACAGTTAGAGCAGGTCTGTGATTTGGCCTCCTTAAATGATGCCTTTGCAGGCACTGACAACTCTACCCAAAAGGTATGGTTATTTTCAAATAAGGGTATTTTTACCATGGGGGGGAAAAAGAAAAGAAAAAAAAAAGAAAACAAGAGTTCTTTGGGGTTTTTTTTTGCTTGTACTCACAAGTTGCTCCACATCACAAGCTATAAAAATATTTGTTTGCTCACTAGCATGGTCTTTTTTTCATACATCCTACATCTACTCCGGTGAGGCCTTAGCAGAGGAGGGTCAGTCCCAGCAGTCAGACTGAGCACTGAGCTGATGTATACAGCTTTTCAGTGTCTTGCTCTTGACAGTTCATATCAGTCCTTTAGTTTGTGAAGATAAAAAAAGAGATAGGTCTGACTTTTATGTCCTCTGATAAGAAGTGGAAAAAAACCAACTAGCGCAAGTTTAAGGAAAGAATACTTGACAACCATGGTTTTTTTCTTTTGTCCCTAAAGTATCTGTCAGTCTAAAGTTTCAGAGTATCAAATACTTATTCACTTGTTTCCTAGTAGTGTTTGTAGCTATGGAAGGTAGGTCTTCTATGGTTGCTCAGGATTGAAATTGCACAAGGCAACCACTGCAGGATTCTGTTGTCATTTGTCATGGTTTGAGAAGGCCCAAAATCCAATTCTGATTCCTAGCCCCCCTCCCACATCTCAACCCCATGTGAGATGGGTTTTCCAGACAAAAACACAAGACTCAATATGGGGGGAAAGGAATATATTACAGGACTGTACAAATAAATAAATACTTATACTATAATACATTACATATAATCTTAACTCTATTTCTATCTCTACCATGACAATAATATTTACAGTGGGCCAAATCTCTTCTCCCTCCAAATAAAAGTCCAGGAGAGAAGAAGAAGAAAAGACCCCTTCCAGTCTGTCAGCAGCAGGTCTCTCTAGGCAGCAGGCTCTCTTCTTCTCTTCCAGGCAGAAGCAGTTGCTGGCTCCCTGCCAGCACACACGAGGGAGGTCTCCAAGCCCCTCTTGGCCCCTCGACGCCAAACAAGGGGGTCTTTCCGTGGGCTGCTTCACACCAGACAAGGTTGCATCACCGCGGTCATATCACGAAACACAGGGGTCTTCGTGACGGTCTGGTATCCTCAGGGGAAATCAAGCCCCTGTGCAGAGCTCCCATGCTCTGACTCAAAGATGGCTGCCAGCTTCTCTGAAGCCTGGCAGGGGGGGCCAAGGTCACCCCACACACACATTCCTTTGGCCGTCCTGGCTTTAGCTCTCAGGAGGCCATGAGCTTCTTAGCTCTTCTCTGTAGTGCATACTGCACCCCAAGACTCTTCAAGTGAGTCCAATCATCCTCCTCTCTCTCAGAGGAGTCTCCAGGGGAGTTTGGGGGTTTTGGTTATTTAGTTCTTACCCCAACAAACTCTGTCTCTGCTGCTGGCTCGGTTCTCTTCCTGCTGCTGCTTTTCCTTTTCCTCAGACACCTCTGTGTCTTCCATGCAGCATACCGGCTTCTGCTGCTTCTTCTGGTTCTTATCAGTTGGCTCTTTGCCACTGCTCTCGGACGCTGCTGTCCCTGCTGCTCCATCGCCCATTCGCAGTGGAGAAAACTCCTCCAACTTCTCAGCCACAGGCACTTAGTTCAGTTCAACACCATTCCAAGTCCACATAGCCCCCCAGTCGGGGGCTGGGGGGGCAAAGCCCCAAGGGGCTCCGAGCCCCTTCTCCTCGTGGCCTCTACAACATGGCCACCTCTTCTTCTCACTAACAAGTACCACTGCTTCTTTTCCGGTGGAGAGATATGTTTATATTTTGCAGGAGCACTGATTGGGTCAAACCCCAAGGGTCACCACCCCCTGGGGGTTACCACTTTCCTAGTTTCAGGGGGAAAAACTGGTTCAAACCACTACACATTGTTCATAACTTTACCAGATTTTGGGCTGATTATATTTTAAAAAAATCAAATGAAACATTGTAGCCATCTCTGATAATTTGATTACATTAAGTTGTTCTGTACTTGATGAAACAGTACTGCTCACCTAAAAGAAAGTTTCTTGGAGGAAAGAAAAGGGTTATATCATAGTGGATTGGCCTTTGCATTCCCTCAGGTTTTGGCAAATTATAAACCTCTGAAAATTCAGACTGCACTAGACTTCCACAATATACAAGTTAGATCCTCTATAAACTTTCACGAAATAGAATTTGCTTTATACTTTTGCAGCTTCTATGCTGATCAAATTGCATGTACATCACCCTCACTTTTCCTAAAAGGATACCAGGTGACTCATTCTGGCACTTGGTTTGTTAACAGTGCAAAAAAAGTAGGGTTTTTTTGTTTTTTCTTTTTTAGCAGAAAAAAACCCAGGTCTATTAGAAGTTATCATTTTGAATTGGAATGGCTGTAAGGAATTCTCTCCACACTAGTCCTGGTTTCTGGTCCACTTGGCTGTGCAAATTCCAGACAGGCTCGTGTGAGGTGAGGCCATTTGGATCTTCTCCTTGCATCAAGCAAGTATTTATCCAGAAAACTGGATTCAATCAAGCTAAATAGTGTTGTCCTCTGTCACAGAGATCAACAGCTTCTCCTAGCATTGAGTCCTCTTGCATGGGCACACAGATGGGGAATGCTGCCTGATCCCTGTTTCTACCACCTCTCTCTTATGATTCAGAGGCCTTATAAGCCAACAGCAGTTTTTGACAGCCCTTCACAAACATCAGCATCCAGTGCTGAGCTCCTACAGGCTCAGCTGAAGGTACCAACAATGGTGCCTAAGGCTGTGCACTGCCAGGGATTATAAAAGCAACCTAATACACCCTGACTGTGTTAGGGAGTCTGAAACCAGGCATTGGAGCATAGGAGACAGTGGGTCTGAGGAGCTAGAGGAGCAATCCCCTCGTGGAAGGGGTCCCTGTTTGCTGTTGGCAGTGCCTGATGCAGGAGTCCTGGCCCTCTGTAGCTCTTCCTCTGGCTCTGCTCTGAGGTTCTTCCTCCTTTCCTTTTCTTCTTTCGCCATTTCCCAAGACACAAGGGAATTTTCTCCTGGTTTTTCAGGCAGCAAAATTTAATTTTACTTCACAAATATAAAAAGCTTTCAGCTGTCTTTGACTTTGTTCCAGAACAGGAAAATAAATAAACAAATAGTATTAGAATAAAGCATATTCCACTAATTAAATACTTAATCACATTTAAAAAAGCAGAATAGTTGTAATGAATACTATTGTGCATTTATCTTAATATATTTTAACACTACTAGTTGTTCATGAAAACTAGCTTTAGTATATTTGTCAGTCAATTAAAAAAAATAGGTTGTATAATTTAATCTTTATTACAGTGCTGCAAGTAATTTTGTATGTTACACATAAAAAATCAATCAAAATGACAACAAATAGCTCTTTTTAAATAATATGCTTCAATAACCAAGCTCTAGCAGCTTTAGAAGCACATTTTAAGCAAGTGTAAAGTTATATTCTGGCATTTCTTCAGGACACTTTCTTCTTGACTGTGTTTTATTTTACAGAAGTGTAAAAGAAGTGACAGGTTATTGTGTAGTAATCATGGGTAATTTTTAACTTCAAAAACTCCTCTATGATCTTAAAAGCTTTTCATTGTTCATAGGCACAGGTTTGTACAAGCCCTGTGCAACATCTGTACACCATTTTAACAAATAGCTATAGTGGTGGCTCTCCCTCCCAAAAAAGTTTAATTAGATCTGAAAAGCTTAAGCTCTTGTATGACTTTGACATGTATGAGCAGCATCACAAATGTTCCCACTCAGAACTGAAAGATGCTATAGCTTTCATGGAAAAATGTTGCATCCCCAAATCCCGCTGAAATTGGTGGCTTTCAAGGTAAGCAGCATCTCAGAAGATGTGGTCAATTGCACTGGGAATATCTGGGAACTTGGAAATCTGTGGTAATTCTCTCATGCACTCTGGTGCACTTGGTGAACTTTTGAGTCACAGTGCTCAAATACTTAGCTTACACTTCAATGATATTCAAGATCAAGAGAATAGAAAAACATAACTGTGTAGGATCTTGTTCCCAAAAATACATTCTTCATTACCACAACATGCACTTTATCACAGATACTTCTCCTCTGGACATATTTTTCATTAAAAAAACCCTAAACTTTGTCACTGAGAACATTATACACATCATTGCAGTTGAAATGTATTGTGTATTGTTTATATATTTTCATGTGTACAAAGTAATTTACATTTCAGTCAACACAGATAACTACATAAGGCTAAAATTAATCACATTCATCAGTAATATTTTTAACTTTGTAGTCAGTTTAATGGCATTCAAGGAGGCCATGTATCTATTTCAAAGAAGTTTAAATTTTTTAAAAATGTATTATTTTAAAAATATATTAAAACACCAATTTTTAGAAATTCATATAAATTTCTGTTCCTTAAAAAAAATCTTGAAGTAATAAAACTATTCTTTTCTATTTAATATTTAAACCAGTAATACAACTTTAAAGAGTTCTTGATGTACAATTTTGAGAATTACATTTACATCCTGATAACCAACTTAACACCTTAAGAGCTTGAAACACTTCTATTTAAAAAACTTATAGTAGAAGTAAGCTTAGGGTAGTTAGCAAGAATAGAGTTAATTTTTAAACAATTATCAAAATCTACTGCTTCAGTGAAACTATAGCTACTTATGTTAACTGGTAAACTTAATGCTATTTCTGTTCAAGCAAAAATACATTATTACTCTGAAAAACATGTGAGCACTTTTAGGATTCTTTCCCACTTAATTCAATCCCATAGTCCTTGGTGTTAGCTGTAGAACTGCCACTCCTGTGCCAGGAGCAGCACTAAGCCCATAAAGTTTGGCTTCTTGTGTGAATCTGTCCCATTACTCAAAGCCCAGAGCAAGGGGTGAGGTTTACAGTAATACCTATTTATAGCTCCTGCTTGCTCTGTGAGGCACAAGGAGAGAGTGAAATGGGATACATCTGTCCGGTTTGGTGGTGAGGAACCCTTCTGAGGAGACGAAAAAGTGAGGACCTCCTGGACTATTGAGAGAGGGACAAAGGGCCTGAGTCTCTATCCAGCAGGCCACCCGAAATGAGGCGGGGACTCCTTGAAGTCCACCCCCACTGCCCACTGTAACTTGCTGTTTCACATTTAATCAGTCTTGCGTTTGGATTGCTTAGTGTATGGCAGTTTTCAATAAAATGCTCAATTTCTTTCATTTCCTCTTATTGAAGTGCTTTTTGGCATATCCCAAAAGGAGCAGTCTTGACCTGCAGGTCAGACTTTGATACAGCCAACCCACTACCAAAGTTATGGCAATCAAGATAATCTCCCTCCCTGCACTAAAAAGGCTAGATAAAAGCAGATATTAATAAAGCAGCTGTTTAATATCAACATTCAGAAATAATTAGATGTTTCCACAGCATTTCTATTTTATATAGTGATGCCTGCTCAGCTGGTGCTTAGAAAAAAATCCAGGAGCCGTTAGTTGGGGTGAGATAAGAAAGGGTTTAATTGTGCCAAGGCAATAGATGGTAAACGACGCGAGCGCCCCGGGCTGTGCCCAAGATGTTACATTTATAATAATATCTGGCCAATCCCAAGTGTGTCCACCCTCTGACTTTTGCTCTGGTCCACCCCCTGGCCCACCTCCGGAATTGGGTCGGGGGGCTTTTTGGGACCCCCTCTTCATCATCCTTCATCATCTTCGGGGTACAGAAAGCAGAGTCACCCAGTTCCTTGACTCTGTCCTGCGGTTTAGGCCAAGATACAAGCGTTCCCCAAACAAGACAGGCTTGCCTTGACTAAGAGACAAAACATCTTCTACTGGATACGGGGGTAGGGATGATATGGGGAGTATGGAATGGGGTAAGAGGCTTAAGGAATGTATAAACTAAGGGGTGCTAGGGGAGAAGGGAGAAAGGGTTGTTTCTAAAATCTATTTCTATTACCTATAAGACTTATAAGGCTTACAAATTTAGAAAAATAAAAAACCATTAGGGTTTAAGGCATCATAGTGTAGCGCTCTTCAGCAATTGAAAATCTAAAATTTAAAAAAACCTAGCAATGATGTCGGAAAATCTACTTATTCACACTACATGAAGATCATCTCATCAATATTTCTTCTATAGGATGCTGGGACAAGTCTGCTGTCATTACTGTACAAGGCCTGCAGAGTATCTGAGGGAATTGTAAGGCATGTTTTTTAGTCATGCTGTGAGTCATGACTCAATGAGCCACCTAAAACAGACCTGATTAAACAACATATCCCCTTCTGGAGGGATCTCATGGCTATTGCTCACTGTTGCTGCTTTTAGTTGGCCCTTAATGTCCATCATGCCTTTCCATTTGAGAAGAATATGCCATACTGCAATCATTCTGGCAACAAACTGGAGGTCCCCCAGCATGAATGTTTTGCCCCTCCATTTTTGTGCATACAGGAGGATGTTTGAGAGGAAAACAGTCACATTTCACTACTCTTATTTTGATGTCTAAAGATAGAGCTCTCAAATTGCCCAGCAGGATTTTTTCAGGGCAAAAATAACTCTGAGTATTTTCTTTGATGCATGCTTATTGTTCCTTCACTTTTCATGATGGATTTCACCACAAGAAGCTTACCTTTCTGCATATTTCCCAGCAGCAAGTAAGTTGCAGATGAGAAAAAAATGCATGTATTGATTTCTAATACCTGAGAATTTGCAAAGAAATGTTTGCTGCATTCAGCCTGCTCTGCCTTGTAATAAGGATGAGAAGAATATTCTGTGATCCTGCCCAATCTCCTGCCCTCTTGTCTCTGACATGGATGATCAGTGACTCTGTTCCTGCTTTTCACCTCCACCCTGATGTGAATCCACGTTACTAGCCTTTTGTCAGGTCACTGGGGTAACTGCTGATCCCTCTAATCTTCTGCCAGGCTATTTTCTTGGCAAGAACCCATGCAGGATACATGACATTTGGTCTACTTTTACTTTTAAACCTCTTGTAAGAGGATACCACTATCTAATTCTCTAACTTCAGAACCTTTCTGTTTCAAAAATTTGAAGCTTTCTGATGCTACCTCCATTCTTATGACATTCACTTATATAACAAGTACGAGGTCCAGAGTACTTAATACAATAATGTTACCTAGCACATGCTCTAGTTTAAAAAGAAATTTCACATAATTTAATTTTATTTCATAAAGTTTCGTGTTTTATTTTTTATTTTGATGCAGTACACAAATCTAAAAACATTAAGATACAATAAATGGTTATTTGTGGTGAATGTAACTGGACAATGTATAGGCAGAGGCATTTTCAGAAAGTGGAAGATTTTATAACAGAAAATGGAGAACTACAGGGAATAAGCTGAAGCAACATGATCCATAATACTATACTGATAGGACTGTCTCCTATGTGTGTGATAAACAGTTCTTATTGTTAATTGCTATACCATAAGAGATCTTCCTAATATATCCAGATTCAGTGGTTCAGGCAAGAATGTATTTGCTGCCGTGTAGGCTTTTTCCTGTGGTTACAGAGATCATGTTCTAGCTATTTTATCACTTACTAGAAGGAATGACCCAAGTAAGGTAGATTTCTGATTGTCTAATGGTCCGTCACAGTCAGTCTTGGCAGCTAATAGTTTTCACCTCTAAGACACTGTAATAAAGTTACAGATAATTATTTTAAGTGTGCCTCTGCAAGGTATTAGGTATCTGTCTGTAAATGACAATGGTATCAGACAAAGGTGGCTGAGCTCACTAGGCAGGTATGGTGCAATTCCCAGAACAGTTTAGTCCTCGGCATCCTCTAAATGTGGAAGGAGATAATTATTTTCCAAAAAGGAATAAGATACAGTAATAATAGTAGTATTATACAAGCAACATGGGTTAGTTTCTACTTCTAGATAGATAATGTGCTTGCCATATTTCTGAGAGTCTTTTACTACTCCTGAAGTATTATATAATGCATTATTGAGTGAAGGCAAGAGAATATTGTTAGTGCATTCACTAATTCAATCTTCCTGTGTCCAAGCAGACTGCTAAAATCTGTAGGAAAAGTTTCCATATATTATCAAAAATTATCTTTTAGCAACTAGAGAAGATAGTCCTCCATAGCATGCTTTTGAGAAAGTTGGATGCAAAATGTTCAAGATCAGAAGGACCATATCTGATAGCCACAATTTATGAGTAAAAAAAAAATCTAACACTAAACATAATGTGCAGCCTTGAGTCAGCTGTGAGAGCAATGTGTGTGTGTGTTTGTTAAAAAAAAACACACAAAGAGCACATTTATCAGCAAAACGCTTTAGAAACAGAAGTTTAAAGGAACGTCATTATTGAAAACAAAGTTACATATTTTGGAAAATGCATTACAAGTAAAGAACTCGTAGAGGTATATCTAGTGCATTTTAAAAATCTGTTTATTTGTAGGAATATGTACTGAATATATATCTTAGTAAATGAACTGCAAGAAAGCAGAAAAAATATGAATAAATATAAATATAATACAAATTAATAAATAATATCAATATAAATACTAAAATATAATGAAAATAAATAATACAAAAATATTGTTTAGAAAAACAAGATAACAGAGCATATGACATTACTTAATTGAAGAAATATGATTGGATATTTTAAAGTAAAATTATCTTGTTGCGATGCAATGCACTTACCTCGTAGGAAGAGGAGAGTTGCCAGCATGGTCCCTTATGGCAATCTGAGAGCAGAGAAATTTGCACACAGACAGTGTGCATACACAGATACACTGAGTCCAATGAGATAACAAACACAGGGTAATGGACATTAGACAGTTTTTACACTTATTTTACAGACCAAATTATAGATTAAGTACTAGATAAAAAGCCTAAGGAAGGTAAGTAATCAACACTGACACGCATAGTGAGAACCTTATGAATTCTGACTTAAATATTTTTGAGCCACTATAACTAGTTCAATTATTTGTGAAATGACTCACTAAAACACGTGTTAAGGAGGAATGGTGTTTTTCTATGTTAGTGTTAAACTTTCTGATGAAACCAATTTGCTTTTTATGTAAAGCCTGACTGATGCCACCACCTGCTAACTTGGGGTCATTGTATCAGATGATTTTCTTCTACCACCTGCTGTACAGAACAGAGATGGACTTCAGCTGATATTTTGACATACTAGTGACAAGACTGTAACTGTTTCTGTAGCCTGTGTTTTAATCTGGGCGTTTTCCCTGGAATATTCTGCTAATTTTAGTTAGTTAAAATTGCTGCATTTTTGAATTAAAAAATTCAAAATCTGATTACTTGGGTTTTAAGAATTATGCTTTTCTTGCTTATAATTTAGTTTGGTTCCATATTAAATCTAAATACTGAATTTACTTTAGATCTTTTACCTTTTTTTTACTCACTTTGTATTTGTTTTTTATAGGGTTAATTGCCAATAAGATGCCAAACCATGGAGCATGGCATAGTATCTGTAATAATAACATCTCATTATGTATAAATCAGGATATAGATTGTCCATGTCTTCTACAAAGAGGCAGCCATTCAGAAATTACCGTAACTACTATTTTTGCCTGAACAGTTTCACAGGAGTGCAAATATGACAGTGTCATGTGTAATTTCTCCCTGTGAGCTCTGATTTGATGCAGCCAGTTTGAAAGAATGGCCAATTTCCAGGTAACTCACTGTATGCACTTATCTGCAGTTCCATGTTTTATAGCAGCAGTTTTCAGGAGGAAATGTACATGTGAGTAAAGTACTTTTGCTGACAGCCACTTAAGTCCCTTTCAGGCCTCTAAGTAATTCTGTGCCTAGGGAACAGTCTTACAATTTTATTAAGTATCAAATAAAAGAGCTCATTTTTGTCTCAAAGTGTGATGAGAAAGCTTATCTTTATGTATGTGTGGGAGAGTAATGTTAAAATTACAGTAGAACTAAGGATTTCTCATTCTTTGGTAGGAAATGATTCATTGAGTACAGAAGCTTAATATTTCCCCAGTTTTATAGATGAAAATGTTTAAAAGAAGAGGGAATTAGTCTTAGGAAGATAAAAAGGGAATGAAAGTTTGCTCAAATTCAAAGTAATTTTATTCAAATTACTATTATTCAAATATTGTCCATTTTGTGACTCTGCAAGGTCTGAAATCCAATGACTTGATGATTTTGCCTCAGTGCTTAACAAACAGAGTCTACAACACAACACCCTTTGCTTGGCAAGAAAGTCTTAGGATTGTCAATAATAGTTATTTGGATTTTGCTAGTAACATTAATGTTTGTGCCCTAGGTTACACAAAGCACACATATGGTCTCTCAATGCGGCTTTAGACAAATGCCTCAGTTTTGTACCTCTCACTTGCTTGAAGTTGCTTTATAAGTTACATGAAGTGAAACAGTGGCATCTCAAGAAAATATTGCAAATTCTTATTAAATCAGTTTTTGAAGGACTGAGGGAGGTATCCTTGTACTTCTATACCCAATTCCGACAACTTATAAATGTGGTACACTTGGTGACCTATCCATTCAGCAGTCTGAACTTCAAATCTGTTCAGGATCACAAATACTCAAGGCATATATTTTGGGTCCTACTTGTCACTATATAAAGTTATTACCTTTTTGTTCAGTGGTTGAACCAATTTTTTGTTTTAGTTCCTTTGTTCAAACCTCATCTAAATATTTTTTCCTCAAAATTTTGGACTAGAGACTGTAAAAGAACTGGAAAAGCTTCCAGATTGATGCCATTTCTTTCAAGCTGGTGAGAAAGAAATTTTGCCCAATAACTCTGACTTAGAGACTTCAACAAGAATGACGTGGGATCCTTGTGTTCATTTTCTCTTGGTGCCTTAATTAAATATGAAACCATGCAACAAGTGTGTAATATACAGAGGAACATCATCAAGAAAATGAGGAACAAGCATGCCCAGTTTACTCTATTGAACAGTTAATGGAAACACAAGATCAAATTTCCTTTGGAAGAAACAGAATTAAACATAGATTTTCTACTGGATGAATTCTGTAACTGCTGGATAGTATAAAACATTTCTCTTTCTTAATTAGTTTTGTAAATCTAAAACCAAATTCAGCCAAAATCATCTCCTGAATGTGGATTTATTTATCAGAATAACAATTTCTCTATAATTTCCTTGCCTAGTTAGGGCACCACTACTTTCTGCAAAGTCAGCATGTTCAATTTGGCTATCAGGAGGCAATCTTTCAGAATGAGTAAAGATGGAGACACAAAATAATTCTTTACAGACAGCTTTGTATTACTTTGCTATGGGAACCCTCATCCATCCTTTGCCTTGGTGGTCAGTTTGGTATTTTTCCTGTGAGTCTCATGGCTGCGAAAAGAAGTGTATGAAGGAAGATTTAAAAATCCTGTATCTGAAACAAACAAACAAACAAACCAGAAAGTAGACTAGATTCTGGTTTGCTAATTCAGTGACTATCAGCTGGCAGAGAGCTGACAACTCTTTTCCTATAAGATTCTTGCAAGACATGAAGCACAGACTCTCCAGGAATAGCCTGTCAATGCTATACATGATTTCTCTTTCTTTTTGTCTTCAGCAATGGCATAGTCAGTTACAAATTCTCACATATGAATGGTATTCTAACAATGAATCTATCTTGCCCAGTGAGATACTACAAAGATCCACGAATTTGTGATGGTCCCACATTTGTATGATATGACTATAATGTGAAATTAGTGCAAAACAAGCTCACACCTCCTCTGAAACACAACACCGGGATTTGAGGATGTCCCATGATGCTAATGTTGTGCCCTAAGTAATCCTTTTTATCATGCTACAGAACCACACATAGCAGAGTGAATGAAGTTCAGATGCCTCTGGATCCTTCTAGTTTTTGTGCAGTTCACTCACACAGAAGTACTTTATTACAAATCTCTGGTTTTGAGGATTTTAATTTCTGGTAATGCCAGCATTTCTAAATGGCACAGGGTACCACTGGGCCAACACTGATTTGAGTTAGCACAGTTAGGAACCATTTCACTTGCTATTAACAATTTGATGCTCAATTTCATGACTGCTGTTTGTGTCTTGGAATGTTAAATTTATGTTCTCTTGTGGTCTAATTTTAGGATACTACCCAGAGTGGACTCTGGAAAAGGCTTGTAGCTAGGAGAGTGCTATGTGAGCCAAACTATCCCTGGCATAACTAACAATGTTGATATGAGAGATGAATTGGCCCCTATGTCTCTTTACTGTAGGAATACTTTCTCTCCAGCCAGAGTAACAGCTGCAGTCTGCTTCTGAATTTAAAAAAATTAAAAAAGCATGCTTTTTTCACAGAGTGCTCATGTCTTTGTCTTCACACTTCGGTATTTCTAATTTTTCTGAATTATTTATACAGGATCACTTGCACATCTCAGGTTAGAGGTATTTTTTTCTGATGCACACTTCTCTAAGAGTATGTGGTGACCTACATTTGCCTCCCCTTGAAATTCCTTCATCCAATACAACAGGTGCTCTGTGCAGATGGAGCACAAGGGGGGGTGAAGGTCAGAGCAGGATTCCTCCCCCAGGGTTAGCAGAATGCACAGATCAGTCTGCTTCTGTACATCCATGTACAGAGCCTCAGTACATCCATGGTGCTTGCTTGCACAATGTTGGGTATCATACCTTGTAGCTGGCATATGCCTCGTCACTTTCATTTCCAGGGGATTTGTAATGACATCAAAGTGTCTGTCTTCACTTATAATACACAGAAATAGTTTTAATCAATAATAAGCTTCTTAAGTTAGTAGTTATGCCTGCTTGGTATGTATTTGCATGCAAATAATACCTTTTACCATTAAGTTAGTATTTCATAGACAATGCTGCAAAATTATTCATATAAAAATAATTCAGGATCCCAATAAAAACTAAGTGAAGCAAGTTGTAATTACATGGTATGGTTTTCAGTGCTTTTCAGTCTCTATGTAAGCCTGTATTTCACAGGATAAAACTTAACTAACCACTTTGTGTTAAATAATATAAAAGTAATAAAGCTTCAGTTACCTTTGATTAAGGAAAGAGTAAATGTGCAGACATTAACTTTAGAGTAAGTCAGCATTGTTGAAAAGCTACTATAGTGTGAATGTAGGTAGTAGTGGAAATGTATACATACTGTAGGGGAAAATAAATCCCTTTTTTTCCCCCTCTACAGTATGTATCAAAATCACTTTTTTTCCCTAGAAGAGTTTTCGAGTGAACATAAGAATGAAAAAGATTACAATATCAAATGGTTGAATCAATTTACAATGTGGTTAAAAATGCCTAAAGATTTCTACTGATTTCTGTAAAATTTCATTAGTTTCACTGCCTTTAAATGCTGTGGGTTCATGAGTGCACCTACAAGGTCCCCCTAAATTTCTCCCCTGTGCCCTAGTCTCCTGAGTATCCACACTGTGCACACAGATGTGCTCCTGGGCTCTTTCTGGAGTGACCAGACTGGCTGAAGGGACAGTCCACTCCAGCTCCAGCCAGTGAAGGTGGATGAGACTCTACCACGGTTAACTTCCAGGCTCACCTGAGAGTGTCTTACATAGTATCCCTCCTGTCCTCACACCCTTCTTTATGCACTACAATGCTTGCAGACCTTCCCATCCTGCTCTCAGGACTAGAGAAGACCTTAGAACTGTGCTATCCAGTGTGGGTTGGGTTTTTTTGCTTCATGTTTGACCAGTGATAATTTATTTTAAATACCCTTTATTTGGACCCTATGGTCATTTAACTTCTATTTTACTCACATCAGTAACAATACATTTGTATTTCATTGCAACGTATATGCTGTCCTTGAGTACTGTGGGGGTTTCATGGCTAGATCTTCCCCTTCCTGCCCAAACCCTGGAGCTGTAGCTGGGCTGGTGGGTGGACAGGCACTCTGGGAGGGAAGCTGAGAACCAAGAAGGATAGTGTGGTGTAAGTCAAAGGAAGAGAGACCAGGGTTCAGGATAGGGCAAACAGCACCAAACCTACATCAGTTTTAAGTTATTTGGAGTATGCCCAGAGCCCTTGCAGAAAGGCAGTCTCCAATAGTGGCTTGAGGATGCTGCTGCTTGCCCTGAATTTCATGAGAAAAGCCAAAGCTACCCGCAGTGACAGTGGCTGGTCATGACGGCAGATGGAGTTGTGCAGGAGGTATGGTGGAGCACAGATGGGAAGGGCCATGCAACAGGCATCAGGGTCACTGCAAGGCTCAGCACCTAGACAAGGCCAGCCTGCTCCAGACAGCAGCTTTGAGCAATGGGAGCTCAGGCCCCTCTTGACCCAGTGCCAGAGGTCAGGTGGCTTCATGGTGTATATACTTATGGTATAAATACCTCAGGATAAGCATCGGACAAGTTGATGAATAAGAGAACTGACTGCAAACTGGGAAGATTTGTGCAATGTGTTTAGTGTCTTGACAAGAACATAAAATAAGAGCCTGAAGGTCTGATTTAAATTGTATTCCTAGAGATAGAAAAGTGCCAAGATATAACAATAAGGAAGTAAAAGATATACTTCATATAGTCTCCTTTTTGAAATAAAATTTGTAATAAGTCTTACTTTTTATAACAATTTCACTTATTTAAATGCTGCCTTTGCCTCTCTGAACAATTGACTTTTATAACTCTACTACTTTGCACTTTGTGATTTTCAGTCAAAATCACTTACAAAAGACCACTTAAAAAAACGGAAGCAAACACAAGTGAAAAGATTTAATAGCTAATCTGTGGTAGGCTGTTCTGGACCTAAGGAAGAAATTCATTAGCTATTCAGTATGCATTTTAAAAATCATACTGTCTTATCTACTGCAGCATGTTAAGTGCACAATACAAATATTTGAATAATCATGACATAATTGTAATCCTACCAAAACCCCAAGGAGGGTAAGTGGTTTCAGTGAGCACAGAATATCCTTCTATTTTATTCACTTGCAAAGTAATTGGTGCAACATACTTCATTCCAAACATATCCACTGAGAGAAGTAAGTGAAAAGAATAAATACTGTAAATAGATGGATGTATTTCACTAATGTAGGAGGCATTTTAAAGGCAACTATTCAGTAGGAAGCAATAATGTCAATGCAGATTTAATGAAGTCAGAATATATTACATTGCTGAGGACTGCATTTGTAGATGCAAACCAGTATAGCTCCACTGCCTTAGGTGGAGCTTTACCAGTCTATTACTTCTAGCTCTGAAAAATCTTTTCAAACATTTTCAGTTTCATCTCCTTTCTTCCTCTTCTGTTTCTTTGTAACCTATTTTCTTCTGATTTTTTTCCCCTACATCTCTGTTCTTTTAATAGGTCTAATGATTTTCTTCTTCATCTCCACTTCAGTCTTCTCAGCTTTCTCCAGGAACCCTTTTTTCTTTATTTTGTAGAAACATAATAATCTGGACTGGAAGGAATCTCTGGAGGTCACCTATGTCAACCTCCTGCCCAAAGCAGGACTAATTTCAAAGTTAGTTCAGATTGCTCAGGGCTTCCTAACCAATTGAGTTTTGAGTATCTACAAGGATGGAGGCTGCATAACCTCTCTGTGCCCTTGTTCCAGTCCTCAACCCCTTTTTAAAAAAATTTTTATTTTTAATATTACATTATGGGTTTTTTTGCAGTTCTGCTCCTTTAAACAGCTTCCATTATTCTTCATCTTTGTTTTATCCTTGTGCCTGTCTCCACCTCTTAAAGTTGTAGCAAACATATTATTTTCATGGTTTCTGAATTTTCTGATATACTTCTTTGTATTAGAAATATACCCCTCGCTTTGATATGCAGCATTATATTTGCTCCTCAGAGGATTCAAACTAATGCCATATGGGTAGAGGTCATGTTGAATGACCACAGCCTATTGCCCAAAGCCATTCAGGTAACATAAATACTAGAACTGACTGCCTTAAAAAACCCATTTATCGTCCTTTGCTCCTGCACAGCTGACCCATCTTGTATTTGAAAATCAGATGTGTGCCTAATATTTGTAGAGTTTCAGTAGTTTCTGAAAGCATAAGTATAAAAAGGTGCTAAGTACAAAAAGGTGTTCAGTTGTCTGGCCTGACATTGCCTGAATCACAAGATTCACGTTTGGAAGTTTACTTTTTGTTTCAGTTGAAAGTTAGGGAAAAAAATGGCTTAGTTGGCACTGGATTTTGTCCATGGCACTAACAGGAGCTACTGGAACAACTGGCAATCTAAATAAATTTTGTCAGTTTTAATTTGCTCTAAACAGTCAATCTTTAGGCAGAAATAGACCTTCAGTGTTTACTATAGAAGAGTTGGTGTTCCATTTTCATGAAAAATACAGGGAAAATTAAGCACATTAAAATGAGATTTAAGAAAAGTAATTTTATTGTTTTTTAAATGGTCACATTTGAAATAAGCATTGCCTTTTCTAAAATAATGAAAATATATTGTTAAGAATACCTTGTTAAAAAATTGAGTCATGTTCTTATACTTGCTTTGAAGTGATCTACAACAAAGCTTTGTTCTTGAAGCGAGAACATTACAGTTTTAACTTTCCTGATGCTTAGTGCTTCTGTTTATTTTTAGAACAAGTAATTTTGCAAATCACAAACAAGTGAAACATCACATCTCAGTGAGTGGATATTTGCTTACGTTTAATTAACTCATTTACTTCATCACTGACAACCGTTCAAGTTGACTACGAAGGAGAAAACTTGCTGCACTCTGATTACTGCTTCAACAAGTAAGATACAAGAAAGGGGAAAATTCTCATTTGCTGGAGAAATCTGAGGCATGTGCAACTATTGCTACTCTCAATTTAATGCCTTCCTATTGTTCATATATTTTATGTCAGTAAAATCAAAGCATTCATCCTTAAACTTTGCTCTACTTTTGCTCTACTCTGCCCATATATTAGTTTTCTGCAACATCTCCAGGTACCAAAATGCGGCTTATATCTTCGTGCTTCTGTGGTGGGAAGGATGGAGCTCTTTCCTCCTACCTCCTATTCTTTTTCTCACCCAATTCTCAGAACTGGAGTTTTGTTTACATATCATGATCAGTCTTCTCCAGTGTGTACAGTTTAAAATAAATAGTTTGGAATGCTAGCCTCCTGTTGGATTACTTTGATATTCATGGTATTTGGACACACAGGCTTTCTGTTTGCTCTAACTTTGCAGAAGTCTTCAGATTTCAAATATTTGTTTCTTTTCATATGACAGTGCTTATCAGTGACCTCGCACAGAGAAGACAGTTTAATATGCATCAGAGAGCTTCCATTTTCTGCGTAGTCAAGAAGACAATTTGGTATTCTCAACAATACTCAATATTCTCAAGATTATGCTGGATACCAATATACATTGGAACAATCCAGATATCCCTTCTACAGTCCTGGACTCTGACAGGGAATGTATGACTTTAGTAGTGGAGGCTCTTCCAGTACTACATAGCTTCACTCCGTGATCAGCCCATTCCCTCACTTCAGGAGAAAAGTATGGCCTCCTAACAACCTGCTTTCAGTAAGGCAGATAATCCACAAGCTCCATGCAAAGGATGCCAGGCTACCTGAATGCTGGAACAAGCAGCTTTATGAAGATTTTGCCCAGAGAAAACAACCTAAATGGGGGACTCGGAGTTAAAACAAGTCCCATCTGTCGACACCCTGATGTCAGGCTCTCTCTTGAGATGCCCTTGCTTCGTAGCTGCCTGGGGAGACGTCTTCACCCCAGAGCTGAGGGGCAAGGGACGGTGATGGGCGGTGGGTGCGCGTGGGTGACACTGATCCTGTGGGACACTGACACTCCTGGATTTCACCCCGCGGCCTCTGCCGCTCCTGGAGGGAGTTCGGCGTTGCCGGGCTTCTCAAAAGACCACACTTTTGCTGAAGCGACACCTCTCTGAGGTGGCAGCGCCGGCTGCCCAGCCGGGCAGAGCCGGCTGGACGGGGCCGAGCCCCCCGGGCCGCCCTGCCCACCCCGGGGCGGGCGGGAAGGGGGCGCTACCCCGCCATTGGGCGGCTCGTGTCCCGGGGGCGGGCCTGGCCCGGCCCGCGGTGGAGTGCGGGGATGGCCCCGCCTGAGGGTAGCGGGCACCTCCGCGCCGCCCCGCCGGCCGCGGGGGTAGCGGCACGGGAGGCGGAGGCACGGACGGGAAGAGAAGGGCCGTCCTCGCCCACCTCGGCGGCGGAGAGGGAGTTGGGGGAGCGGAGGCGAGGGGTGGGAGGAGAGAGAACGGGAGCGCGGGCGCGGTGCGGCTTTTCGCGGGCGTGTGCGGGGACCGCGGGGGCGGTGGGACACGAGGCGGGGCGCGGGCGCATGGAGGAGCGGCGCGGTGCGGGGCCGGCCCGGGCGGGCGGCAGGCACTGAGGCAGCGGCGGCCCGGGGGCTCTGCGGGCACGGCAGCCGCGGAGCGAGCCATGCGGGGGGCGAGGCGGCTGGCGGGTCTGCTGTGCTTCCTCTCCCTGCTCCTCACCGCGTCATGGGGAGTCCGCTTCCACCCGGGACAAGGTAAGCGAGCGGCAACAAAGGCGGCGACCGTCCCGGGGGTCCTGGCCTTGCGGCGTGCGCCGTGCCCCGCGGGGCAGCCGCCGTTCCCCCGCCGCCGGCGGGCGGGAGGAGGCAGAGCTGCCTCCCGGTGGCAGCAGGGCGGCCCTGGGGCGGCGGGGCCAGGCGGCCGCCGCAGGGTCTCGCCGGGCGTGCTGGCGGCAGCCCCCCGCCTCCCGCCTGTCACCGGAGCCCGGGCTGGCGCCACGAGTGCCCTGCCAGGAGCCGTGCGGATGCCAGCGAGGGGTTGCTGTGCTGTGGCGGCAGGCTGAGCGTCCTGCGCTCTGTTGCAGAGACCTTAGTGAAGCAGCTCTCCTCCTATGAAATCATCACACCTGTCCGAGTGAATGAGTTTGGAGAGGTTTTCCCGCACACGCATCACTTCAGAAGGAGGAAGAGGAGCTTGGAGGCACCGCTGGAGCCTGCTGCTTTCCGAACGCATTACCAGCTCAGTGCATACGGGCAGGTCTTCCAGCTCAACCTGAGTGCTGATGCGGGCTTCGTTTCTGCTGAGTACACGGTGGTGCACGTCGGCGCCCCGCAGAAGCAGTCCTCCCCTGATTTGCGCCACTGTTTCTACCGCGGTCATGTCAATGCCCAGGAGACGCACATGGCTGTCTTCAGCATCTGCGGTGGCTTGGTAAGCATGTTGGTCAGTGTTTCCTGTCTCCATTCATATTCTTCTCCCTGAAAGAAATGAAGTGGGATGCCTTTGCCGGAGAGCTAAGCTGGAAATTCTTGGGCATCGTTCCAAATAGTTGGTCATGAAATGTCTTGGCATCAGCAGTGTGCAGTCACGATGATACTTTTTTGGTGGGATATACAAATGCTGCTTTCAAAGGATCTGTTGCTGGCCAGTAATGTAGTTGGTTGATGTAACTCCTAACACCAAGAGCATTATAACAGAGGAAAAAGCATAACTTAGAAACACAATAAGCTATTGATTTGATAAAATGATGCTGTCAGTCGGCATCAGTTATGTGTTCGTAGCTTAACAGATACTGTGATTGTGAGTGAGGAATAATGGTGCTTGAGATGATGGGAGAGGAGCTAGTGTTGATCTTTTTTCTTCCTCTGCTTTCAGCAACACTGTAGAGGTATGTGATATTCTAGAAAGTGTGAGCAGTGCTTTCTGATTATGTTTCTGATAAAAGGGAGTGGGAAGCTTCCTGCTAACTTCAGTGGGAGTATGTCTATGAAATGCTTCTTAAGAACTGAATTGAGCAAACAAATCAAAACTGCAATGATATACATTCTTTACTTATCCCTTCATAAAATTTATTATATCTTCCAAACTGATAATGGAGAAATAATATCACATAACTGTCTATCAAAACAGTTGTATTGTGTTGCTGAATTTTATAATTTTTTGCCTGGAAGTCATGAGGACTCATATCTAGTGCTTTACCATGTCACTATTTATTGAAATGCTGAGGGCAAGTCTGTGTGACGCGTGCACACTGTAAAAATAGGATGTTGTAAATATTACTGAGAATTTAAGTTGAGGTTGTTCCATTTTTTTGCAGTCACTCAGGGAAGTAAAGGTGTATTTTTGGAACCTGAAAACATCCAGCTTCGTATTCTAGTCACTTTCTACTAGCCTACAGAAAACAGAATGGAGTTTGTTGGATGCGTGCAGGAGCATTTAATATGTATTAAAAGAAGGTGATACACATGATGAAAGAGAGAATCAGACATAACTTGTACTTGAGAGACACCTCTATCTTGTGCTTTTTCTTGGATATTTGGGTATATACAACCTGGTCTTTGGGTTGGTGTGTAGACTTTGTCTAGTCCTTGGAAATTACTGGAAAAAGGAGCATTTGCAAACAGTAATTCTGTATTCATCTGAGTTTTGCCTATATATTGTGCTTTACAAACAACTGCCATTAGTTCTTGACTGCATTATCCAAAACCCAGTTCAAACCTATACTGAACACACACTGTTGTACTAAGAGACAGAGTAGGAAAGATGAGGGATCACAAATATGGTTGGTTTTGTTTTATTTTTTCCATGTTTCATGTTTTAATAGTTGCTCAAATACCATTGGATTGAGAATAGTATCATACTTTATATGGAATAAATACGAGAAGTTTCAAACCTTTCTTTTTTCTTAACCTTTTTTGCCTGTTTGAATTTTATTCCTGTAAACTATTGCTCTTCATTACTTGAAGGGACCATGTGCACTGAAAACAATTTTTCTGAAAAACACGTACCTACTGCACCTAAAAGCTGTCTCAACTGCCTATTATTTAGCAATTCTCAAACTCTTCAGCACAAGACCCTCTTCTTCTCTGTACCAATTTGAATGTCTCACTTCTCGTTTTTCTCTCTCTTCCCTCCCTGGCCCCTCACTGGTACATTACAGCCTGCATCATGTATGTGACCACTCAGAAATCCCTGAATGCTTTTAAACTGAGCCTTTGCCTCTTCTAGATGAGCCTTGTGAACTTTCACTGCAGCTTCCAGTTGGACTTTGTGTCCTCAGTCATTGCCTGACTGACAAAGTGCCCAGCCTGAGCCACCAGCAAAGGCCTTTCTGTCCTGATGCTCCCAGGACCTTCTCTTACCTCTTGTTTCACCTTTTGCCCAGGCAAGCGCAGCCTTTGAGGGCATGCAGAATACCAGCATTATGGCTGCTTTCTCCTCACTAATGAAGCTGGCGAGGTTTTCAGAAGAAGCCGAGCCCTGCATGGGTGCTGGTGCACTTTTGTGGGACATGCCTATAGTTTTGCAGGGAGGGATTGTGTGGGGACAAAGAGATGGTCATAGCCAGGTGGTTGCCTATAACTACACAGTGTCCTCCAACCTGACTCAGAATCTTCAAGCTTATGTTCTTCCTCATCCTCATGGATTCAAAGCAAATGTGACACTCCTTGTGTGATTGCCAACGGAGAAAACTTTTTTGGAGTTCAGAGAAGAATGGATGTGAAAAGAGGGAAATAGAGGCCAAGTGGAATTGTCCTGTGAGATCTTGTCATTGTCCCTGAATGCATTGTCCCTGAATGCATTCCCCACTCCCAGATGGGGCTACTCTCAAAAATTAGCAAAAAGGTGTTTTTACTCTCAAGGTTTTTAAAATTTCATAGGTGCATTCAACAAATGTACCTACAAAAATACACCAGTCAGTTACTGCTCTTTTACTGAACAGTGCCATGCTTCATGAATACATCCAAACATTGAAGTCGGATTGCTGCTGAGGTAAGATACTATTTATTGTGAGCGAGACAGTAGAAAACCAGTGACTTGATAGTCTAGCATTGTATTTATTTTAAGTAAATCCCTTCTTTTTGTAGATCTGTTTTCCTTGATGCTGAACTTGAGCTTAGTGTAATGGAAGTTAAAAAAATATTGCTTTGAACTATTAGGTATAATTTTGTCTTCCAGCTTTGCATATATAAGGCAGTTGCTTATAATTGACCAATGCTGTAAAAGCTAGGGAGGAAAAAATGACCCGAACATAAATATAAAGATATACAAGAAATGTAACAATGGAATTTTAAAAATTGCTCTGGAGATGCACCTTAATCATCTGAAGTGAAACCAGGTACTTGTGTTCATTTTATCCTGTAGGCATCTATCCCCAAGTTCTGCACTACTTCATTAACTGCTTCACTCCTGCTTCTCAAGTTCCATCTTTTCTGTTTTTGCATTCTTATGTTGAGTGTGTTCTCCCCCTCCACTCTGCTTTGCCTTTTCGCCCTCAGTAAAGCCTTTTTCTGGTGTGCTAAGAGCATGGACGAACCAGAGTACCCATGGAGCATTGCTTAATGGCTCTTGACACCCTGTATGCAGTTTTGTTGTGTTACATTTCGGAGCATGCCCTGGGTTCAGGGGTGCAAATGGCACAGGGACGTTAGAAGGTCAGCAGGGAGTCTATAGTAATTGCAAGGAGGGAGTGTGTAATTAAGGAACTTTGGGATCCATCAAAGGCAGAAGGTCATTTGGAGTGATGGCCTGGGTGCCTAGTTGAACATCTGATCATATACAGGCATATTTCTTGCATCTGTAGAGTAATTTTTGAGATTTCATGCTTTATTTCACTTTATTTTCTTAAGTTCTGTATATTTTTTACTTTTACTGCATTAGTCAGTTATAGCTTTGTACAAACACAGGAAACAAGATGTGCTGAGGATGTCCCTGGATGCATGTAGAGCTCTCAAATGTTAGCCAGACAGCAAAATCAAAGAGATAAAAACCCAAAAGCTTAAAAATCATTTAACTTTTGGGAACATTATGACTTACAAGTTTGTTGACAAATAAAAGCAAATACCAGTGAATAAAATGTCTTAAAATAAGGGAACTGTCACCATTTATTACTAGAATGCACCTTCAATTCCTAGCAGGACCCCATCTAAAGAAAGGAGCTTTTTTTTTGTTTTTAAATCCTGAATGAATGCTACAAAAACAGTTTGTTTAGTCCTTTGAGTAACTTGGTATTCTTTCTTGGGGGTTAGGAATATGTTGACTGTTGCTGAGGATAGTTAAAATCAGTTATTGTGAGCTGGGAGGATGTGCCAAAGGTGACTACTGTGAGAGAGGGAAAGGTAAGAAAGAAGGAAAAATGCATTGTTTTGGGTTTATCATCTGTGGTATGTAGAGCAACTTCACATGCGCACTGACTGGTGGAAGTTAAGAGTAGAAAAGTACACATGAATCTCTTCTTGTGTGGATTGCTAGCTGTCAGCTTTCTGCAGTCAGGGAGGGCAGGACTGCTTTGTTCTAATGTAGCTTTGAAGTGTAACAAGGTCTGTGTGACAAGTTCCTTAGCAGCTCAAGGAAGCCCCTTGGTGTAACACTCCTTTACTGCACATCAGACTTACTTTTGTCTGGAGAATGGCAGGAGTATGAACCTACGTGAGGATCTTCAGAATCTTCAGTAAAAGAGGTTGTGTTTATTTTTTTGTTAATAAGGGTCAGTGAATCACCTTTCTGAGAGGTTTTGAAAACAATTCTGCCTGGTACTATGGATGGGTACAGTGGTTCCTTTTAAGGAAAAGTAGGCAGTCCTGGAATTTCTTTTAATGAAATGTGATTCTTTTTTTAAGTGTTTGGTAAATAAAACCCCAAAAAACAAAGCCCAAGAAGCTAGTGTTAGGGTAGCCAGCATCTATTTTCTTGTGAAGATCTAGTGGAGGTCACGGACTCCAGATACTTGCTCCCTGGTTTTGTGCTTCTTAGTACTAATAACTTCAGTGAGTGGAACAAACTACACTATTTTTTCCAAGACAGGTTTAACACTTGTAACTGAAAGATATGCTTACCTTAACTTAATGCTTTAACTTAAAAGCTGTCAGTTCAAGGAAGTTACCTTCTAAATCTGAAAAGGATTTTATCATTCAGGTCGCATTTATAAACCTATGAGCATCCATAAAGCACAAGCTAGGTTTTTAGGTTTTTGTCTTAAAGTACTGATTCCATCATTCCATCAAGCTAGGAAAAAAATCCTATGAAAATGTCAACTCAAGACAATCAATCTTGTTTTAACAAACCAAGTCTTAATGCTAATGACTGGCTGATGTGAGGACTTCCACTTAGTAGTTCTAGTTTCTCTTGTCATGTAGGTATACAAGATGAGACTCCAGCCCTGAATCTGTGCAAAACAGGAAAAATTTCCATGCTTCCATTATGATCCTGTGCGTTGTCTCTGATCAGCATGTAGTGGTTTCAAGTAAAAGGCTTTACTTTGCAGGTTAAAAATACAACGTTCTTTCTTTTTGGCTGTTGTTTTTGTATCTAAATGGAACAAGTGACCAGGAAGTAGACTGAACTCTTGTCTTTACTACTTGGAAAAGGTCTAGATTAAGAATTTTGTCCTTGATTGTTTCATTTGATTTTCCTTTTTCCTGCTTTCTTCTGTTTGTTTATTCTTTTGCTCTTGACTTAATTTCTTTTGCAATTTTCATCTCATTTACTTTGGTTTGTGTTCCTATTATTTTTTCCCTAGTATGTATTCTCACAATTAGGACCAGTTTTTAAACATTTCCACTTCTGTGACACTTGATCTAGCATTTTTCAACAAAAGTCCATTTTAATGACTGCAGTTGTCTCAAGTCTTCCCAGTGTTGCCCTGATGGTCACAGAATGAATGAAATACATCTTATACTATTATCTCATCTTTTTTTGGCTTTGTTTTCCCACATATAGACACTATACATATTTCACATACATCTGAGAATGGACCATAACACTTGAATTTACTTGAATGTGATCCTGTATCCCAGAGTCAATTTCTGCCTGCCTGCCTGCCTTGGCAAAATCACTATTAATCACACAACTTGTTATAAAATAGTGAGACAGCTTAGGTCCCCCCCTTCAGCTGTTATAAAAGACCTGAAACCTCTCCAGTATGTTTTCCCCAGGCTCTACTTTTCCAGAAAGTATTTCCACAGATGCTATACCTTCTCACATGGGCCAGCACAGATCACCAAATACAATTGGTGATTGCAATTGTTAATGGAGGAAATATATGGAGTTGCTGATTGTGCAGCTGAAGATCTGTCACAGAAAACATCGTTATTGAAAGCAGTAGGACCTGAGTATGTGTCTTGCTGTTCACCAACGGTTCTGCATGAATTGTCCTTTAAACGGACTGGGACCTGCTTATATAATGTTTTATGTCAAGGGTGCTCAACCATCGCTGGCCTGCCTTTTACCCACATCCTGTGTCTGGTGACCTTCCTTCCCTATGGCTACTTGGGCACATTTTGTTTGCCAAATAAATGGTTCTGATGGCTGCAACCTGTTCTTAACTACTGCCTTTATAGTTTGGATCTATTTGACACAGGTGAGTTTGCTGGAAAGCTGTGGACATCCACAGGAAGTTTGATTTACTTTTATATATATATTTACATATATACATGTTCATTAAACTTCCAGGAAGTACACAGAAGGTTCTGTGCATGAGTGTGAGTGATAGGAGTGTCAGGGGAGGGCAAAGGGACAATACACGTGGCCCTTTGCTGTCACTAGGTGAGCTAAATTACTGAAATGATGTGCAAACACTTTTTGGTTGGTTGGGGTTTCTTTGGGTTTTTTGTTTGTCTGAAGTTAATGCTTCCATCTCCAGGTGGCAGTCAACAAGTCAATAGTTAGCCATCGTGTATCTTGGGAAACTTTGTACTCTTGGAATAGATAGGCTTTCCACATGAGGTAACGTATCTGTGGTAGTCTCAGTTCTCATTCTGTTTCAGATGTAGCCTCATGTAGAAAATGGCAAGGTTATGGTAGCAAAGCCAGACCCTGTGAGAACAGGTTTTACCTTCTGGGAATGTACATATTGACAGAAGTACTCAAGGTAGCTTGAGCTTGTGCAGCTGACTAAGGTGAAAATCTAACCAGACCTTGTGTGTACTTGAGTGATAACTGCCTGATGGTGCTTGTGAGATTGAAGGGACTATATAGAACTATTCATCTCCCAGTGAGAAGAAAAGGTGGTTCTGCATGTACTTGAAAACATCAAAACTAGGAAGTTCTCTTTAAATGGAGTTAAGTTGCAATTGTAAATTTGCTTGACATTATCTGAGATGGTCAAGGCAAGATGATATGATGGAGTTTCCTCCAGGATTAAGAGTACGGATTTCCTAGATCTGTGGTCTATTGGAATACTTAGCTTCATGATAGTTTGTGTTAAAACCAACCCCTCTAAAAACTGAAAATCAAAGCCAACTACCCTTCCCCAGAAAACCCCAAACAAACAAAAATATCCTTTTATGTATATGTACATTTTGTTTTGCCAGTTTCAGTAGGTATTGCAGAATAGCTGCCTTTCTGTAATGGAATCTCCATGCATATAACTATGAAAAAAACTGTTATGCATATTTTTAATTGACTTGTCTAGCTTGTCCACTGTGAATTGCATATAAAGGTAAAAATAAATAAGTGGCCTCTTTCTCTTCCTTCCACTCCAATGAATCTTGTTAATTTTCATGAACCTCTGATCTTTCCAGCTGGCTTTGAGATTGTTATTGTAACATTCTCTCAAGTTCTCTGCTATTTAGCCTGTCTCTTTTTGTTACAAATTGTATTTAGAAACTCCTGAAATACCATTTTCATTAGTTTTCAGCCAGAGTTTCTTGCATAGAATAGCTTTACAAAGTGATGTTCAGGGTACCCATTGCCAGGTTTTATACTTCCTGCAAGAATAATCTTTTCTCCTATGTGTTATTTGTTCCTGAGTGAAAGTAACTCAGCAGTAAGGACACTGGATCCAGTGCTATGGTTATATAAGCTGTGATGTAAACATAAAAATAGGTAAGATCTCTTTAGGCATTTACATGGAACTTAAATTTCAATCTGTAAATAGGTAATTTTATTTAAGCAGTGATTAGATGCCTTTGCAGACCTGAATGCTTCCAAGCCTAGGTGAATGCCCCATTAATTCTTTTCAAGGTGTGATTCAGCATGCTAAAGGTGTGATTACTGTCAGCTTATGAAATCATAACATCACAGAATTTGTAAAGAGATATAGTTAGATCATAGTTAAACTTACGAGGAAAGGTGTTTTTGCCTATAACAAACTTTTAGCATTTTATTCTCTTTCTAAGAACTTCAAACATAATGTTGCTTTCAATCGCTTCTGAAAAGGTGTTAGATATTTCTTCCTGCTGCTTAGCTGGTGTATTATTTATGATTGTATTGCTATTTTCTTATTTCTCTTATGTTAGCTCTGGTCTTAAGAAATTAGCTTGCAGCCACTAGCTCTTGTTGTGTTTCTAGCTGAATTATCTTCTAATAGAAATACTTCTTCCAGATGTTGGCAGTGTACCATGATCAGATAGCCTCTAATAATTCTTTCTTTAGTGAACTAATTAAGCTATGCTGCTTAAGTCTTTAATTAGAAAACATAACAGCGAAGCAGGAAGAAAAAGGTGAAGGGCTTCTCACATCATTCAAGAGCTTTGAATAAACACAAGGGGGAGGGATGGAAGAAAGGAAGAGAATAATATAAAAAGAAGGGATTTTGTAATTTACTTTGACCATTAAAGTGCTCTTGCTGTAAAATACTTGCAGGTTTTTAAGTTGAGTTGAGAAGCCATACCTTGAGTATGTGAAAAATACTTGAGCATGGGAATAGAGCTTACCTGGAGGGGAGTCTACCGGTTTAGAGTCATGTTTTCCAGAACTTCAGTTGTTCTTTCAGAGTTTTTATGAAATCTTTTCGGTTGTGCTGTTGGACATATTAATTCCTCGTTTCTGAAACCTGCTATATATCTCTTAGTTTTCCATGCATTCTATGAAGTTACGATTATACATAAAGATGTAATTTGTATATGGGCATCGTACATTCTTTAACCATAACTTCTGCAATATTTATTTCTATTGCTCTTGGAATAGAGCAAATACACTAATTAAGACTATACAGTTTTAAGCCACTTTAAACCACTAAGTCATACCATATATAGTGAGTAGCTGCGTTGATCCACTGAATCTTGATTTAATATAAAGTGTTTAACTCATCTGTAGTATTTTAAATCCAAAAAATAAATTATCATTCTCGTGTGGGTTTTGTCATAAATTTCCTCAAATCTATGCATATTCATAGTCCTGGGTAGCACTCCTTCTTTGGACCACTTATTTATGATGTGCAAGAGACTGTTTTCAATTTTGTACTCCACTTCTGCTGAAGAGGATTTTTAAATTTACTTTTATCTCTTTATCTGAGAACAGAAATAGAATGTTACAGATAGATTTCCTGTTAGATAGTTTGAGAGGCTGTAGTGGGTTGACCATGGCTAGATACTAGGTACCCACTTAAGCCACACTCTCGCTCCCCTCTGCAACTGGACAGAGGAGAGAAAATATAACGAAGGGTTCATGAGTTGAGATAAGGGCTGGGAGAGATCACTTGCTGATCACTGTCATGGGCAAAACAGACTCTAAGTGGGGTTATTAGTTAAATTTATTACTAACAGAATCAGAGCAGGAGAATGAGAAGTAAAATAAATCTTAAAAACACCTTCCCCCCACCCCTCTCTCCTTCCAACTTCTACCTTCTCCCCCCTAGTGGCTCAAGGAGATGAGGAATGTGGGTTATGGTTGGTTCATCACAGATTGTTCCTGCTGCTGCTCAGGGAGAGGAGTCCTTCCCCTGCTCCATTGTGGGGTCCCTCCCATGGGAGACAGTCCTCCATGAACTTCTCCAGTGTGAGTCCATCCCATGGGCAACAGTTCTTCACAAACTGCTGCACTGTGGGTCACTTTTCCACGGGGTACAGTCCTTCAGAAACAGGCTGCTCCAGCATGGTTCCCCCACAAGACCACAAGTCCTAGCAGGAAAACCTGCTCCAGCGTGGGCTCCTCTCCCCCTAGGTCAGCAGGTCCCTGCCAGGACCCTGCTCCATCATGGGTCTCCCATGGGGTCACAACCTCCTTCAGGCATCCACCACCTCCAGCGTGGGCTCCTCCACAGGCTGCAGATGGGTCTCTGTGCCCTGGTTATCCTCCATGGACTGCAGGGACACAGCTGCCTCACCATGGTCTGCACCACAGGCTGCAGAGGAACCTCAGCTTTAGTGGCTGGAGCACCTCCTCCCCTTCCTTCTCCACTGACCTTGGTGTCTGCATTGTTGTTCACGTTCTCTCACTCTGCTCTTCTCAGCCTGCTATTTGCATCTGCCCAACAACTCTTATTTCTCGTTCTTAAATATGTTACCACAGAGGCATTACTCTCATTCCTGATTGGCTTGGCCTTGACCAGCAGTGGGTCTGTCCTGGAGCCAGCTGGCATTGGATATACCAGACATGGGGGAAGCTTCTGGCAGCTTCTCACAGAAGCCACCCTTGTAGCGCCCCCACTACCAAAACCTGGCCATGCAAACCCAGTACAGAGACATCTGTAGACGATAAGTAAATCCAGTTCATTTCTGATTTAATTTCCTGAAAATGCTTGGGCTCCTGTTTCAGCACTCTGCCTCTGTTGCTGAGTACATGTAAGTGACTTTTCTTTATTTTGTTTTACTAGAAGTATTTTTCATTTGGATGTCATAGCCCTTTTCCTTGTGCACCCAAGATGTAATAGCTCTATTTGTATTAGCAGAGTCTGTCACCACGTGAAGTATCACTTTCATGAATGGAAGATTATAAACAGGCAGTGTAGCTGGTGACTGAAATTTTGTAGACCCATGTGTTAGGAAAATGAGGAGCTAACCATGTATAGCTAATCAAAATCCACTTCTAGTTTTCATAGAGAAAGTAAAGGATTAGAATTGGTGGCTTGAAGTTCAATGTCTTCTTGGATTTTGAGTGACAAATACCAAATACCTTTCTTAAGATAGAGAACTACTTATGTTTAACCTTATGTTTAACCTTTGCTCTTACTCACATACAACATAATTGAGTTCTTCTCAACTTGGATAGGGGATGTGCAAAAAGTCTGTTGTGGTCTACTGGTGGGAGGCCTTCCTAACTACTCAGTAGTAGTAATTACTTCTTTACCTGTACGTTGTTGAAGAGGAGAGAGTTCATTGAGGAAAGAATGAAAGCTTGTTCCCTTATAGATGTTTGCTCAGCTATTTCTTCCATACTTAAATAGGCAGTTGATCCTGGGGTACTGTGTGAGAATCAGTGGGCCTGACTGAGCAAGTGAGAGGAAGCTTGACTATATTTTTCTAAAATAGCTATCCCAAGTATTTGTAAGGGTGGACTCTCCAGTCTTGAAGACGTTCTTTTCCTGTCTTGTATTAATCTTTTGATTTAAAACAAAACACTAAGAATAATTGTGAGGTCATGAAGCATAATAAAGGATTCTTCCCTTCCAGCTATCTGTCCTAACTTTTTGATCTGTAAATTTATGGTGTGTTATTGTGAATTTTCAAAGTGAGGAGACTCAGTCAAAAACATATGTCCTAGTGTTTGGGGGTTTTACCCCCCCCTTTTTTTTTTCCAGAGTGAAAGTGTAGAAAAATAATATAGCCGTGTTCTTGCAGTTCATCTTTTCCAGTGGAAGTCTGATATTTTATTCTGGAAGTTGAGTTTAGTTTAAAATGTAGTACAAACTCTTTCCTTTTTAGTTCTGGGCTACTATTCTCATAATCTTTGTGTTTGTTGTAGCTGAAACCCCTTCTTTGTAAAATCCAGAAGTCTGTTTATTGGAAAAGCCACTGAAGAAACAAATTCAGAATATCTGCTCAACCTGTTTGAAAGAATAGGATGGAAGTAAAATGCATGCGTGAAATAAAGCTGTAGCAATAAAGTTCTTACTTAAATCTAAAAGAACGTGCTTTAAATATGTGTTGTCTAGAAATAGGGTTTATGGTACGTCAGGAGAAAAGAATTAATTAGCTTGTTAGTGTTGACCAATAATATGGGGTCAAATTTATGATGTTTTGTTTAAGGGGACTTTATAGTATATGTAATAAACACTAGCATGAATCTTAGCAGCAAGAATTGATGCTTTGTCCCTGAGTGACATGCTCTTGTTTGCCCCTGTCATTTTTCCCCAAAGGTTGCACCTTAGGACTAACTGACAAGCTGTATCATGTCTGTTTTCATGAGGCCCTTTCCAAGGAGGCACATGGTGTTCTCAGTACACTCGGTCTGCTGTCCTCTACAAATTGCATGTCCTGAGAACACTGGATGTGAGAAGGCTAAACTGAATGTAAAAAGGATCTGGCATGAAGACTACTTGCAAAGAATTTAAATAAAGATGAACAGAAAAAGTGCTTCTATGAGTTAGATTTAAACAGTCTTGAAGGACTGTTAGATTTAGAGGTTAGATCTAACTCTATGAGTTAGATTTAAAAAGTCTTGAAAGGAAAATACTATTTAGCTGTGTAGTGCAGAGGATCCATCTGTGCTGTGTTTACAGTATCTTTAATAATGTTATGTATCAGGCAAGATTACAGATATTCTGACACATGCCTGAAGCCTAATAGACTCTTAAACAAAGAAAACTGATAACTTCTTAGAAGGATCCCAAATTCAAGGGATATTACAATTCCAGTACAGTACCCTGGACACTAAGGTAGACTGCAGCAGTTTTTAAAAGACTTAGTAGATTGTTTAAAAAAAACCCCTTCTCTTCTCATTTATTCTGCTCTGACACTCTCTCTATAACCTGGAGTTTCAAGGTTAGCATGAACACCTCATCTCTTAAAGCATATTACGTAGATTATTGCTATTATCTTACTGGTCAACATGCCTAACTGGCAAAACATCTGCCAGAATGCAGTACAACTACTCACTCGAGATGCTTAATTGACTAAAGTGAGAAAGTTGCTAAAACATCTGAAAATAATTTGATGAAATTCTTACATGTGTTTTCCTCCTCATGGTCTCCTGAAGTGAAGTTCTTAAACCATAGGAAACTATAAATTTGGTTAGAAGTGCAGTGAGAAAGAAGTGATTCTGTTTTAGGATGTCATAATTAAAAGGATTATGAGGTGGGGGGTTGGGGAAAAGAAGCTAAATTTTTGCTCTTTTTCTTTGTGTATGTGCCAATGCTTTTGTTAGTAATCAAGTTCTTTTGGTTCCCATTACATAGTTAATGTGTGTCTGAGATGAGTGGGGGGTATGTGTGTTGGGGGAATCAAGGAGAAAAACCCTTTAATGTCACTGTCATCTTCAAATTCCTGGTACTTATTTCAAAGTCTCTAAAAAGAGAATCAGGTTAACATTGTTTCTAATCTATGAGGAAAATTCAATTTTAGAAGAAAAATATTATATAAATTATGTTAAGGACAGAAGGCAACAAATCAGTCCAGAATTTGGACAGTACTCAAATTCTGAAGTTCTTGATGGCCTCTGCTCTCCTTTGCAGCGTTCCCAACTGGTCCTGCTTGGTTATACCTGGCTTCGCTTTATTTTTGTTATCCCCTTTGTTTCATTAACTCTGTATAGTGATTACCTTTGATCCTTTGTTAATATGCAAGATAGTCTGAGTTACCCTGGTGGGACAAGTCTCTGAAAGCAAAATTCTCTTGCTTTACCTTCCAGCTTCTATCTCCAGTGCCCACTAAGGTTTCCTCTGTCTCACATGTAAATGTATTATCATTAACTTCAAAATATTATCATAAATAACTTTTATTTCAATGAAATTTATTTTTATATCAGTATTTTTAGTGGAAAATAAATCAATTACTTCTCTTACTTTCAGACGGGCATCTTTAAGGCACATGATGGCGAATACATTTTAGAACCTCTGATGAAAGCAGATGGAGGTGAACATGAAGATGAACATAACAAACCACATCTAATATACAGACATGAAGAACTTAAAAAAAAGTACCAGAAATCCCATAAACCTTGTGAAGTTTCAGGTATAGTCATACTTTTTCAAATGTCAGATTTTTTTTTAAAAAAGTGGCAAGATTTAATGTCATAAGTAATATTTCTCCAGATTGTTCCATTTGAACCTGCGCATTTCTTTCACATGGGCTTGGCAGGTCTCCCTTTTGTTTTGTGTCGGTGGCTAATTCAAAAGTAGGACAGAGTGTGCATATAAAAAAAGAAATCATGATATTGCAAGAACTTCTCTGTGGGTTTGATTTTTCAGTCTTTACATATGGGACAATGTAGGTGTAAGAGTAGATCCATGGAAGTTGTTGCTTATATTCACAGAAGATAATGAACTTATTGTAAGTCTAACAGATAGTACAGGACATCTGTCTTCCTTAATAATGGAAGTAATTAATATTACCCATTAATGTAGATTTTTGTCCTTATGAGTATTTTAATAATTTATTCATGCTTGTCATGGTTTGAAATCCCAAAAGCCAATTCCTGATTCTTAGCCCCCCCTCCCACATCTCAACCCCGTGTGAGATGGGTTTTTCCAGACAAAAACACAAGACTCAATATGGGGGGAAGGGAATTATAGTATAAGACTGTACGCATAAATAAATAAGTATAATACATTACATACAATCTTAACTCTCTCTCTACCATGACAATAATATTTACAATGGGCCAAATCTCTTCTCCCTCCAAATTAAAGTCCAGGAGGGAAGAAGAAGGAAAGACCCCTTCCAGTCTCTGAGCAGCAGTTCTCTCTGTGTCTTTCATGAAGCAGATGTTGGCTGAATCCTTGCCAATACACACGAGGGAGTCTCCAAGTCTCTCTCGGCCCCCCGATGCAAACGAAGGGTCTTTCCGTGGGCTGCATTACCCCAGACAAAGGTTGCTCCACCATGGTCATATCAATGAAGTGCAGAAGCCTTTGTGACGGTCTGGTATCTTCAGGGGGAGTCAAGCCCCTTTACAGAGCTTCTGTGCTCTGCCTCAAGATGGCTGCCAGCTTCTCTGAAGCTGCAGCAAGGGGGGGGGCCCAAGGCCACCCCCCACACACACACATTCCTTTGGCCGTCCTGGCTTAGCTCTCAGGAGGTCTGAGCTTCTTGCTCCTCTCTGCAGTGCATACTGCACCCCAAGACTCTTTCAAGTGAGTCTGATCATCCTCCTCTCTCTCAGAGGAGTCTCCAGGGAGTTTGGGAAGTTTTGGTTGTCCAGTTCTTACCCAAACTCTCTCACTGTCTCTCTCCATCAGAGATCTCTGTGTCTTCCTGCTCAGCAGCTCTGCTGCTTATTCTTATCTGCTTGGCTCTTTGCCACTGCTCTTCGGACGCTGGTGTCTCTGCTGCTGCTCCATCTGCCCACTCACGGTGGAGAAAACTCCTTTAGCTTCTCAAGTCACAGACCTCAGTCCAGTCTGACACTGTTTCTGAGTTTCTATGACCCCAGCTGGGGGCTGGGGGGCCGAGGCCCCCCAGAGGGGCTGTCGCCCCTTCCTCCTTGTGGCTTTCACAACATGGCTTCTCTTCCTCTTACAACAAGAACAACTTCTTCTTTTCTGGTCTACTTGTGGTATGTTTATATTTTGCAGGAGCACTGATTGGGTCAAACCCCAAGGGTCACCACCCCCTGGGGGTTACCACTTTCTTAGTTTCAGGGGGAAAACCTGGTTCAAACCACTACAACACTACATTTTAATAATATTTAGTTTTATTTGAAATAGAGTAGAGTAATTTACAAGCACATTATTAGGATATGTGACAAGTGAATGGTTGTACTTTCACAGATTCACAGTATATAGGTTAATCATAATCATGGCCCTCTGATTATTACCTGCTTCTGGTTTCCAGGTTGGTAGTGATGAGGTTGAGAAGTCCTAGGGCAATCAAAAAGGACTTCAGGACACTGGGACAACTAGTTGAAGGGACGGGATCACAGGTGGTGTTTTCCCCCCTCCCTTCAGTGGCAGGGAAGAACTTTGAAAGGAATGAGAGAACCCACCTGATGAACAAGTGGCTCAAAGACTGGTGCTATCCTTGGAATTTTGACTTTTTTGATCATGGGGTGGTTTTCCTGGCACCAGCCTGGAGACAGATGAGGTTCACTTGTCTAAAAGGGGAGAAGGATTCTAGCCTGTGAGTTGGCAGGCCTGATTGAGAGGGATTTAAACTAGGTCTAAAGGGGGAAGGCAGTAAGACCAGGCTCATTAGAGATTAGCCTGAGGATGTCATGCAAGTGCTGGGGGTGAAATCAAGAGCCCAGCTGAAGTGCATCTACACCAGTGCACAGAGTATGGGAAACCAATAGGAGGACCTTTGTGCAGCAGGAAAGCTATGATGTAGTCGCCATCATGGAAACATGGTGGGATGACTTACATGACTGGAGTGTTGCCATGGATGGCTACCAGCTGTTCAGAAAGGACAGGTGAGGAAGGAGAAGCAGTGGGCTGGCTCTGTACATTGGGGAGTGTTTTGACTGTATAGGGCTCAAGGATAATAATGATAAGGTTGAGTGCCTGAGAGAGAATCAGGGGGAAGACTAACAAGGCAGAAATCCTGGTGAAAGTCTGTTGTAGACCACCCAACCAGGATGAAGAGGCAGATAAAGTATTCTATAAGCTGCTGGCTGACATTTCATGAAAGAGAAACTCAACACAGTGGAGAGGAGGCAGTCTAGGATGTTCCTGGATTGTGTGGAAGATAACTTCCTGACACAGCAGGTAAGTGAGCCCACCAGGGGTGATGTCCTCCTAGACCTGTTGTTTATGAACAAAGAAGGGCTGGTGAGAGATGTGGTGGTCAGAGGCTGTCTTGGGCATAGCGACCATGAGATTTGAGTTTTTGATTCTTGGTGAAGTAAGGAATGGAGTCAACAAAACTTCTACCTTGGATTTCTAGAGGGAGGACTTCGGCCTGTTCAGGACACCGAGACATGTTCTTTGGCAGCTACTTTTTAAGAAGGAAATCTAGCTTCCAGAAAGACAGTGGAGATTTGTTTGGAGGGGGCTGAAGTGTCTAGTTAGCTGTGTAATTTCTGAAGAGTAGTGAGAATTCAGGTATGCTTCTCAGATAAGTATTTTTATGTGAGCTGTTCCTAAGGTGATTCTGAAAAATGCGTGGATTTTATGTGTCAGGCATCAGAAGCCTCTGGTGGCTGGACTATACAGTGTTATTGGAAGTATTACAGTACGTAGTTCGGAGATATCTGAGATTGTATATTTCCTTTAGAACCTGATCCTACATGAAGAATATTTACAAAGTTGTCAAGGAGGTCACTGAAGGTTTTTGATGGGTACTTGCTTATGAAGTAAACTCCATATTTAAATAAATGTGTTACATAAATTTAAAAGTCAGTAGGGACTTGAATTCAGGAATTGGACCTAGTTTGTTTTGATTTGTTCCATTGGTGCCAAAAGTTTGTGTGTAAAAATATGTTTTGTTTAACCAACTTGCTTCCTTTATTGTACTGCTTAAGTTGTAGTGCTTTTCTCCTTCCAGCCTGCCTGTTTGGATTATACTGCATTCTAGGAACTTCAGAATATTCTTACCTTATAACTAATTTTTAACAAAGAATTCATTTATGATAGAGATGTATGAAAATGTACAAGACATCTAATTTGATGTTCCTATTACAGTCTTCTGTGTTTCATATATTTTTTTTTTAGTTCTTGCACTGTTTCTCTTGGAAATAAGATCATAAATATAAGTTTGCTTTGTCTATTTTGGGAAACCCTTTGCCTCTTTAGGTTTAGAAACTGCATTTAACAGCAAATCTTTTTTACTTTGCAGATAAAGAGTTGAAGAAGAGCACTTTATTGCGTTCAACCTTCAGCAGTTTAAATGAAGAGAGCAGTGTTTTACTGAAGTCTCTCGGTTTAAATTATGCTTTAAATAACCTCTCTATAGAGGATGGTGGCAATCCACATTCCAGGAAAAAACGTTTTCTCTCCTATCCAAGATATGTAGAAGTGATGGTTACAGCTGATGTCAAAATGGTTCGTCACCACGGGCAGAAT
Organism: Neopelma chrysocephalum; assembly: GCF_003984885.1. Lineage (NCBI taxonomy): Eukaryota > Metazoa > Chordata > Aves > Passeriformes > Pipridae > Neopelma > Neopelma chrysocephalum. Next base: position 3,912,209 of record NW_020897719.1, read on the forward strand.
TTACAGCACTACATACTAACACTGATGTCAATAGTAAGTAAACTCTAGTTCTTAAGTATTAACAATTTCAATTATTTCTGTTCTCTTGTTTTCTTTTCTGCAACTGTCCTGTCTTCCGGTTTGACCAAATTTTGTATCAAAAGAAAGAGATTCCATAAACATAAATAAAAAAGTGAGGCCAAAATTTCAGACTGTGAATCTTTTCGGTTTAATGCAGTGTCTAGGTAAAATGATGTGACTGATTTCTGATTTTCTGTTGCTTTAGAAGAATTCTTAAGCTTCAGTGAGTTAAATGTATGGATTAATTACAGCAGACAGATGTTAAAAGGCATTGTGAAAAAAAAATGCTTGGTTATAGTAATCCTAGTTTTTCAAGTTTTCAAGTAAATTCAAGATTAATATGGGTCAGACTTTGAGTTGGCATAATTTGTTTGCGATCTTTCTGTAGTAAATTCTTTTTTGAACCAAAAGTCATTACTTGTATTGATTCAGAATATAGTACAATAAGCTCTGTATAATCAAAAAGTTTACCATGACATCTGTTGAACCATGGCAAAAGCCATGCTAACATATTCTGCATTATAATTGTTTCTAGATTTCTGTCCTTACATCTATCCAAGAAGCTTAATTTATATGAAACTGCATCTACCTTGGGGCTTGCAAATTAAAGCACCTGAACATATTGGCGTCTATAGAGACATCTGCTTTATAGACAGCTATTCACTTGACCAGTTATAGACATCTACTTTTCAATGGACATAATAGCTCTCTACTTTTCACTGTGATCAATTAAATTGCTTCATAGAAGTGCCCAGTGCCACTTAAGAAGCCACAGGGCATCTGACTTGGCCTCAGCTGCTTCATAAAGCTCAGAATCACAGAATCATAGAATATGCTGAGTTGGAAGGGACCCACAAGGATCATCTAGTCCAACCCTTTGCCCTGCACAAGACCATCCCCAAGAGTCACATCATGTGCTTTAGAGTATGATCCAATCTTTGTTGCCCTCCTTTGGACACTCTAATAGCTTAATATCTTTCTTATATTGTGGTGCCAAAACTGCATACAATATCCAAGGTGAGGCTACCTCAGTGCAGAGCAGAGCGGGACAATCCCCTCCCCAACTGGTGATGCTTTGTCTGATGCCAGCTTCAACTCCAGTTGAGCTTTGGCTGCACAAATGTTTTCCCTACAGCAGCAAGCAGTGTCTATGAATTCTTACCATGTCACTTGACCTTACTTCCACTGGGCATACACCTTCCTTTTTTGCCGTATTTCCAAGAGAAGATCCCAGTTCAGCCAAGCTGGCCCTCTGTCTTGCCTGCTTGACTTCTGACATTTTGGAATTGCCTGCTCCTGTGCCCTTAGGAGGTAATGTTTGAAAAGTGACCAGCACTGATGGACCCCAGCACCTGGAAAAACATTTTCCCAGGTGACCTTACTTACTAATTCCCTGAGCAGCCTGAAGTCTGCTCTCCTCATGTGAGAGTTGAGATTTTGCTGACACTTTTCCTCCTGTCAACAGAGATTTTAAACTCGATCTTTTCATGGTTGCTGTGGCCGAGGCAGCCACCAATCTCCACTTTGCTCACAAGATCCACTCTGTTGACAAGCAGCAGATCAAGGAGGGCATGTTTCCAAGTTGGCTCCCTTAGGACCTGTTCCATAAAGTTGTCATTCAGGTTTTTTAGGAATCTTCTGGCCCGGGTTGTACCAACTGTGTGATGCTCCCAGTTAATTTCTGGCAAGTTGAAGTCCCCCATAAGGACAAGGGAAGTTGACTTGGAAGTGTCTCTTAGTTCCTCAAAGAATAATTTGTTGGTATCATTGTCCTGGCTAGGAGGTCTGTAGCAGACTCCCACAATGCCGTCTTGCATTATTTGTTTGCCCCTTGATTCTTATCCAAGGCTCTCAACGGTGCCATTGCCAGCTGTGAGCTCCATACATTCTAACCCTTCCATTATATACAGTGCCACCCTTCTGCCTCTTCTGCCCTACCTGTCTTTCCTGAAGAGCCTGTAACTCTCCATCAGGGCACTCCAGTCACAGGTCTCATCCCACCAGGTTCCACTTATGCCAGTGATGTCAAATCTGTGCAAGTCTCCTGTAAATGGCGAGTCATAACTGCCAGTTGTTTATAGGTGTCTGATAACCTATGTCACATGAAGGGATGCTAGATAATATGCAGTTAGACAACTCAACTGAATTCTGCTTGCTCTAATATCTGCATATCCAGCTGATGGCAGTAGAGGTGCTGTCATCTGTTACACAGGCACCTAAATGTAGAAGATGGAGTTTCCTTTTATTGGTTTTTAAGCAAAATAATTATATTTTAAGGGAGATTAGCATACTTTAGTTTTATTAAGTCTTCTGAATTTTTCTACTTCCAACAGTGTGAAAGTCTGAAAGTTCATGTATTACCAAAAAAAAATCAGTACTGAGAGTTGTTTTTTTCTCTTTAACTTACAGTGCAGACCCAATTTGGAGTTCTTTTAGAAACAAGTGATCCCAAAGATGCCATTTTTTATAGGGACTTTTTTAATAAAGAGCTGTTCCAAGAAACAAAGCAAAGTGGTCAAAACATTATTTTAAAATGGAAGCTGTTTTTTACAGTACTTTACGATGAAATAGAACATTTATGATATAATTTTCATAAGGTGTTGTTGTGGTTATAGGTAGTGTAATTCCTGGATGTTTTTTTTTAAGAACAAAACATTGTTCCTGCATCTGTAGCTGTTGTACATTCCACTACAATTCCTTACAGTGCAATGTTTCTAAAATCTCTTTACTTAGGTAATTGGACTTGTAGGTAAATAAGAAAAGCATTGTATAATTGCTGCTATAGAGAATCAATATATGAACTGTTTTTAAGATCTAGTATTTAACATATACTGTATGAGTGAAAGAATACCAGTGCTTTGCTAAAAAACTTACAATTTAATTCTTATGCTTACCTATCTGTACTTTAAAACTAGGGTTTTACACTTGCTGCTGGCTTTGAGGTAATAGCATATGATAAAACACTACGTCTTTAGCATGAATGTAATATCTTTGACTACCACTCTATGTGGTAAGATGTATAGCTTGCATCTTCTGGCAGCTCTTATTAACATGTATATCTGCTACTTCTGAGTGTAATCTTCAAACAAAAATTTCTTAAGATGTTTTTTATAGCAATGTTGAGCTCCTACAAACGCAGATTTAAAAAAAATATAAAATCAGATCTTAATTCTCAAAGATTTTCTTTACAGTTCAGTGGATTCTACCCCCTCCCCCCGCCCCAAAGAATACGTGTCCCAGCTGATCTCCCTTCTCCTTGAAGCATTTCCGCAATGTCTTGGAATCAGAATAATTGGAAGTCATTGGGTCCAACCCTCTCCTCACATATATATTGTTTTTTCAAATAAATCAAATAATGCATATACAAATAATAATGCATGTACAAATCAAATAATGAATATACAGTCTTCAGTCTCTTCTCATCCTTCTCCTTCCCATAATAGTTATTTTTCAGTAAACTAGTAAAAAAATGAGAAGGGTAGGAAAACAAATGCCTACCATTCTTTGCTATGGAATCTGTATTAGAATTTATCAGTATGCAGGTGGGTCATTTCTTAACCCACAGCCTCTTAGTGTTTGAAATAAGAGCATTATTAATCTTATTCAATAACCTCTAAAGGAAAGAAATGAAACTATTAAATTTTATCCTTTCTGCCATTATACAGATAGCTTTGATTATTGAATTTAACTGGTATTTGTGTCTGGTCAAGCAACTTCTCGTGTTATGGGAAATTGTCAGGTTGCTGGCATTTTAAGTGAAACAAACATTATACTCTAGTCTTGTAATAATTCTGAAACTTTTAAGGTTATTCAGTTTTGGCTTGGATTTTAAAGAAACCTAAAAACTTTAAGCATATAAGTCCCATTAAATTTTAATGAAACTTAGACATCTAGCTCCCAGAAGAACCTTTGAAATCCTGACCCATTTTTCTTTTGCTTTCTTTGAGGTTTTTTTTATCAGTAACAAAGCCACCAAAGTAAACTTGCTGCTGTTTTGTGAGTGGAAAATAAGAACTGAAATATACTGCTAAATATTTTTAGGGTTTTAAGTGTCTTGTCACTCATCCAATTCAACCTGAAAAGGCTTAACTCTCAGCATGCGAGTAATCCCATTGAACTGGAACTGGAATGCATTTTCTAATTTCTTTAAAGTTGCATAAATGTTGGCAATATGAGTATTCACATTATTTACACTATGTCTTGGAAATACTGGTTCTGATTGAAATATGTAATTCAAAATACATGGAATACCTTTGCCGTAGGAATTTATAAAAAATTTTGTATTGAAATACAATACAGAGTGGCATTATTTAATGTGAAATTATAAATAAACAATCACGGAATTCTTTATTATTTTAACTTGCACTGTTTTTTTATTGTTCCTCCAAGTGTTGTATCAGGCACTGCCTTCATAGATTTAGTAACTGGAAGACTTTGTCTTTGACGCACTATGTTCTGGAAGTTCAAGGCCCCTAACATGAAGCCTTGATCTTAGCAACTGAAGTAATTAATTAAGACACTGGAGTTTACTATAAAAGCACCGAAACCACATCCAATCTGGTTTCATGAGACATTTTGAGGTACTATCCTCTTTTTCTGTATAAAGTACCTGATTATTTAAGTACTGCTTATATAGTTAGTTTGGTAGTAAAAAACTACTTGGTCTGTTCTGAGTCTGCAGCAAAAACTTTGTAATCTTTCCTTTTTGAAAAGAAATCATGATATGTAAAACCACCTGTGGTAGGGCTGTGATGGCCAACTCAGATCATGAACTCGGCTGACTACCTAGTCACATGAGTGCTAAAACTGGAGTGTGGGTGGGGGGCAGCCATGCATTCAAGGAGAGGACTGAGGCAGCATCAGTTTAGATCATCTAACATTCAGTGAGACTGTGGAATCATAAAAAAGTGTAATATCATGGTAAAATAGTACTGTTATGATATGGTGTTATAAGCTGGTGGGTTTGATTTTCATCAAGACAGATTCCTGACTTGGACTGCACATAAATGGCTTTGACTGTCCGTTGTTTTGTTCACTGTGAAGTCTTTCAGATCTGTGCAAATGAAGCTGCCATTGAAGGACCTTGAAATAGTTACTGTCATTTTAGTAATGTTTTGTGACTACCATCATTTACTAAGATGTAAAATGTAAGGTAGTGCGTAACAGGTCTTAATAAAAATTTTTCTAGTTGTAGCTTTGTTTATACTTTTTTTTCCATTGTGACAGATAACCATCATCATTGATCATTAAATATTTTCTGTATGGAATGATCCTGTACACCAGTGTGCTGCCTCCATCATTAAAAACAGCCCAATGATTTTGTCTTAATATATATGGAGTGAATTTAAATAATGTTCTTATGCTTTCTTTGCAGATCATACTATGCAACAGTTAGCAGTTCATCTTTCCATAGGACTCTGGGAAAACATAGATGCATACTAGCATTTAAGACTATTTGGCATTACTGATTCTACCATATAGTCATAATTTAAAAATAGGCATTAGAATTGAATAATTTGTAGGTTAATAATTTAATTTATATGACTAGCATCTGAAAGACAATTAATATTGTTGCATTCAAAATTTAGAGATGAGTATATTGTTCCTTGCATCTGCTACTTGGACTACTAAGGTTCTATGTTGCCCCTTTTTTGCTCAGATTAATGTATTAGTACTAATGCTACAGGAATGTTCTGTGCTTTTCATCTCTCATATAGTAAAATATAGAAAGCCAACACAAGGCATTTATTTCTTGGCTTAGGCTCTATACTTTATGTTTCTTCTGTGTATATAAAACCACATGATCTTGTGTATTTGATATGGATAGAATGAAAGTGGGTATTTGTTTATGCACCAATGACTATACATAACTGAAAGCAATTATTTTCAAAGTATTTTTCATATAGAATTCTCTGAGCTAGACTTCTTGCTTATCTTGGCATATGGGTATCTATGTGAATATAAAAAATGCCTACTATTTTTTAAATTGTGACTGTCCTTGTATTCCTACTCCAGGGTACCTATATATTAAATGTCATAATGATACATCGCTACATCTTGAGGTCCCTCAGATAATACAGAGGTGATAGTGTGTCCAGGTAGCTAAGAAGGCCAATGGCATCCTGTCTGGTATTAGAAATAATGTTGGCAGCAGGACGAGGGAAGTGATTGTCCCCTTATACTTGGCACTGGTGAGGCTGCACCTCAAGCATTGTGTTCAGTTTTGGGCCCCTCACTACAAGAAAGACATTAAAGTGTACTGGAGTGTGTCCAGAGAAGGACAATGAGGCTGGTGAAGGATACGGAGCACAAGTCTTATGAGAAGCAGCTGAGGGAGGTGGGGTGCTTTTTTTCCCCTGTAAAAAAGGAGGCTCAGGGAGACCTTATCACTTTCTGTAACTACCTAAAAGGAGGTTATATTGAGGTGGGGGTCAATACTCTCTCCCAAGTAACAAGCAACAGGACCAGAAAAATGCTCTCAGACTGCACCAGGGAAGGCTTAGGAAAAATTTCTTGATGGAAAGGGTTGTAAAGCATTGGAACAGGCTGCCCAGGAAAGCAGTGGAGTCACCATACCTGGTAGTAGCTTAGGGACAGGGTTTCCCGGTGGACTTGGCAGTATTAGGTTAATGGTTGCACTCAATGATCTTAAGGATCTTTTCCTACCTAAGTGATTCTATGAAATTTTGCAGTATGTAGGAAGGCACATACTTGCCCATCTTTACTCTTCACTGCTGTTAGTAATATTTACTGTGGTTTTAACCTAGGTACTGGTCGTTGTTGTTGATTAGATATTTGATGATTAGGCAAGTACTTGTCTCTGACTTTCTCCTAAGTGGTACAGGGTTCAAGGGCTGTTCCTAAGGCGAAGCCTTGGTACTTTTTAATTATGACAAAGGTCTTGTTCTGAGCTATTTGGGACCCATCTCGTGAATAATGAGCCAAGCAACACTCATATCTTTCTCTGAGTAGCTTCTAGTGGCTAGAGATGCCTGACCATGGTTGTATCTTGTGAAATGATCTTTTGAGGTAGTCTGTTTCAGATACTGAAAGGAAGGATACATTGATATCTGAGCTGTGCATGATGGCATTTGATATGATCTGATTATAGCCGTGGTGCATATTTTCATCAAACAGTTGTAGATGGTGATGATCGTGACTAAGTCATCGTTTGCTGAGTTATTGCAATATTAAAGGGATATCTTTGCACCCATCTCAGTCACAAGGAAAAGCACAGGCATTCCTGACAAGTTGTGGTTTCAGCCCAGCCAGCAACCAATCCCCACACAGCAGCTCGCTCCTGCCCCACCAGGATCAGGGAGAGAATTGGAAGGGTAAAAGCTAGAAAACTCACAGGTTGAGATAAAGACAGTTTAATAGGGAAAGCAAAAACCACACACACAAGCAAAGCAAGACAAGGAATCAATTCACTGCTTCCCATGGGCAGGCAGGTCTTCAGCCATCCCCAGGAGAGCAGGGCCCCATCAGACTTAACAGTGACTTGGGAAGACAAACACCATCAATCCAAACCTCTTCTCCCTCCTTCTTTCCCCCAGCTTTATATACTGAGCATGATGTCAAATGGTATGGAATATTACTTTGCTCAGTTTGGGTCACCTGTCCCAGCACCTCCAAATTCCTTGCCAGCGTGGCAGTGTGAAAAGGAGAAAAGGCCTTGACTCTGTGTAAGCCCTGTTCAGCAATAACAAAAACATCTGTATGTTATCAACCCTGTGTTCACAAATCCAAAACACAGCCCCATACCAGTCACTGTGAAGAAAATTAGTTCTACCCCAGCCAAAACCAGCACACAGGGTGACTCAGCCTTTAAAAGGGATGTATTCTTTATTTCTGCCTTCACTAAAGCATTCTACTAGGTGTCATGTGGAACCTCTACCTGGTTAACTCAAGGGATAGTATATTGAAGATGACTTGGATGAGGGGACAGGAGATGACCTAAAACTTGTAGTGGAAAAAATGGTAACCCTGAGACATACAGGTATACTTGTGCAAGTTTGCATGAGAAGTCTCTTCTGGCATTAGGTTCCACTGGTGGAAGCCAGTTTAGTTCAGAAACATGCACAGAACTGAGAAAGAGCAACACCAGCAGAAATAACACAGCTCTTTCTCATTCAGTGAAGCAATGACTGTTCATATCTCATGACTTCAGACAATTTTGGGGTCTAATGAAATATATGACAGAATAAGGGTATGACAGTAGAATAGGTAAAGAAGAAATCTCCCAGATCCTGGAGAAATCTCATGAATCCTGGATATCTTACATCCTTTCATCACTGCAGTGATAAATAAGAGATTATTGGAGCCTGCAAAAGACATGCGACCTATGAAGTGATACCTATTTCTTTCAAGGAATATGAAAATTTGTATTCTCCTGGTATCATGGTTGTGTGTAACAGACAAGAAGAAAAAAAATAGGCCTTGTGATACAATATTTAGGAAAAAAAAAAAGGAAAAAGAGCTGAAGAAGTCCAATTGCATTTGGATATATCATTTAGTTATCTTGCAGCCTCTAGGCATACTTGCTTGTTTATTAGTTCCTTTTCTAAATAGGGTATTTTTCCATTATTCACAGTCACACTTTAATGGACAGTTACAACAGGGTTATCAAGAGAAACTAAACTTTGTGACCAACTTACTTCCAGTCAACTGGCAGCCACAGCTGTGGTGATGACAAAGTCTGACTTAATGTTTGAGAATTCTGTGAAAGTAAAAGCTGTGATCCTTCCACCAGAGGGTAACTAGTTTCATTTATATTTTTTTTCCCTTCTTTGTTGCTGTGCAATCAGAACTCTTCTGGTTTTAAGAGTCTGAAAAATCATTTGAAACTAATTTCACTTTGTCTTGGCTATTACCTCCTACTTCTGTGAACCTTGGATTTAAATCAATGTAAACCAAGTAGTTCTGGAAATTTTAAAGAAATGGTGTATTCTATTAAATTCCTATTGCATTTCATCATCCTTTTTCATGAATACTTCCAATAAGAGATGATGGAGAGAGGTATCTTTAGAATACAGGAGCAGGGAGTACTTATCCCTTAATTTTTTCACTGAAAATAAGAATCTCGTATTCCAGATCTTTGATAGTTCCCTGCATTGGTCTATCATTTCAAGTCTCAGTTGATTACTTTAGTCTGCACAGCTCCCTAGGTGAATCTTCAAGTTTGGTTTGTGGTTGTCAACTGTCAGGATTTTTCTCTTCGCACATGTTCAGCCAGCCTGAGAATATACCTTTGCTGTTAAGGGCAACTTGTTATCAGCAGTCTTGCTCTTCGATCTTTCAAAAGTAGTGGTAATGACTAAATATTTGGAGATCATGAAAGTGCCCATGAGGCAAAAGATCCATACTTTGACTCAAATGTAGGATTAATGAAAGCAGTGTTACTTTTACATTTAACTTGAACTTGTCTCCAGTATGCGAGAAAGTATGCTTCAGAATTTGGTGAGAGCCTCTGGCACCTACATGACATTATTTCAGTCTTCAGCTCATCTCCAGAGATAACCAGTAGATAATTCAGATGGTGTGTGTAGATATGGTGTTGAAAGTCCTGCAACAGATTCCCTTCAGGTGTGCAATGAGATATTCTTTTCTCACATACTTATTCCATCTGTGCATCTCCTCTGAGTTATGGGTAACTGGTACTGGGTTTTGAAGATATACTTTTGCTCCAGTATTTTAAATGGACATCGTGTCAACAGGAAGGAAGAAGGATTATTAACTCTGTGTTTTATGTTGGTTTCTTCACCTCCTCTGTGTTTGCAGATTTTGTCAGCAGGATAACCTTATCAGACAGCACAGCAGTAACAGATTTTTTTCAAGGGACTATTAAGGTACATGAGGGAACATCCATCAACTACTGTACAACTGCTACTACAGCCATGAATTTGAACTGCTAAGTTTTAATCACAAGAAGGCTTCAGCTTGGACTCCTTGCCTGGATCTTTCTAATCACCCAGGATCAGAAATGAGTCGTTTTCTCGCATACTGTATATGGTACAGGAGGCCTTTAAGAAACTGAGAGCTAATGTTGCACTGAAGGTGGATAGTCACAGTTTAGGCACTCAGGAATTGTTTGGTGTTAGCTGAACCTAGTTAATTCCCCTATTCAGTTCTCAATCCCTTTGTCTATTCTACCTGATATATACCTTTGTAGTACTGGACAAATCCTGTATTGGTTTTTGTTGACTGTGTCACTACCTCAGATGACCTGCATGCTCTTTACTTGACAGCCAGTGAAATGCATCTGCTTCCTGAGTTTGAGAGTTTTCTGTTCCAAAAGCAGGTGTTAACTAGACTGATTTACTAGTTAATTGAAAGATGTTTCTGACTAATCTAGCGGCATTCTCTGGTGGAGTGATTGCATCAGTGGGCAAGGGAGGAGCTACAGATGTCATCTACCTGGATGTCTGTAAGGCCTTTGATACAGTCC